>NC_133619.1:381325907-381930907 GCF_048593235.1 Sminthopsis crassicaudata
ATTTTACAGGAAATTATCAAAGAGAACTGTCCAGAGATAATAGAAACATAGGGGAAAGTAGATGTAGAAAGAATTCATCGAACTCCTTCTGAAATAGACCCTAAAAAAAGAACACCATGGAATATTGTGGCTAAGCTGCAGAATTACTACACAAAGGAGAAAATCCTGCAAGCAGCTAGAAAAAAACAATTTAAATACCAAGGTGCCACAATAAGGGTCACCCAAGATCTGGCTGCCTCCACATTAAAAGATAGAAGGGCCTGGAACCTGATATTCCGAAAGGCAAAAGATCAAGGATTGCAACCAAGAATAAACTGCCCAGCTAAGTTTAGCATCTTTTTTCCATGGAAGAAGATGGTCATTCAATGAAATAGAGGAATTCCATATGTTTCTAAGAAAAAAAACAGACTTAAACAAAAAATTTGATCTACTTCCACAAGACTGAAGAGAAACAGAAAAAGGTACACAGAACCCTTGAGAACTGTAACTCTGTTGTGGGTATATAGAAAGTACGCATGGATAATTTGATTTTACTGATATAAAAGAAAAAAAAAAGGAGGGGGTGTAGTAAAGGGAAGGGGGTAGTATCAGAAAAAGGGGAGGGTGTGATAAAAAGAGGGAAACTATATCCCAGGAAGAGGCATAGAAAATACACCATATCTGAGGGAATTTAGAGAGAGGGAGAATCATTGTGTAAATCTTACTCTCATCAGAAGAGGCTCAAAGAGTAAATAATTGTCATATTTGTTTTTCAGAGAATTCTCTCTCACCTCATTAAAAGGGGGGAGAGGAAAAGGGAAAAGGAAAAGGAGAATAAGGGAAGGGACGTGGCGGGAGGGGGGAGGGATACTAAAAAAAAAAGAAAAGGGAGGGCTGTGCGTCACAAGGGGGGGTCTATAAATTGAATATTGGGGAAGGGGTTCAGGGGGGTCAAGGGAAAAAGCATAATCTGGGGATAATATGATGGCAGGAAATACAGAATTAGTAATTTTAACTGTAAATGTGAATCGGATGAACGCTCCCATCAAACGTAGATGGATAACAGACTGGATCAAAAATCAGAACCCTATAATATGTTGTTTACAGGAAACACACTTAAAGCAGGGAGATACATATAGAGTAAAGGTAAAAGGTTGGAGCAGAATCTATTATGCTTCAGGTAAAGCCAAAAAAGCAGGGGTAGCTATCCTTATCTCAGATCAAGCAAAAGCAGAAGTTGATCTAATTAAAAGAGATAAGGAAGGAAACAATATCCTGCTGAAAGGTAGCATAAATAATGAAGCCATATCGATACTAAACATATATGCACCAACTGGTATAGCATCCAACTTTCTAAAGGAAAAGTTAAGAGAGTTGCAAGAAAAAATAGACAGTAAAACTATAATATTGGGAGATCTCAACCTTGCACTCTCAGATTTAGACAAATCAAACCACAAAACAAACAAGAAAGAAATTTAAAAAAGTAAATAGAACATTAGAAAAACTAGGTATGATAGACCTTTGGAGAAAACTGAATGGCAATAGAAAGGAATATACTTTCTTCTCAGCAGTTCATGGATCCTATACAAAAATTGACCATATATTAGGACATAAAGATCTCAAAATTAAATGTAGGAAGGCAGAAATAATAAATGCCTTCTTCTCAGACCACAATGCAATAAAAGCTACATTCAGTAAAAAGTTAGGGATAAATAGACCAAAAAGTAATTAGAAACTGAATAATCTCATCTTAAAGAATGACTGGGTGAAAGAGCAAATTATAGAAACAATTAATAATTTCACCCAAGATAATGACAATGATGAGACATCATACCAAAATCTGTGGGATGCAGCTAAAGCAGTAATAAGGGGAAATTTTATATCTTTAGAGGCTTATTTGAAGAAAATAGAGAAAGAGAAGATTAACGAATTGGGCTTGTAACTTAAAAGGCTAGAAAAAGATCAAATTAAAAACCCCCAACCAAAAATTAAACTTGAAATACAAAAATTAAAAGGAGAAATCAATAATATTGAAAGTAAAAAAACTATTGAATTAACAAATAAAACCAAGAGTTGGTTTTATGAAAAAGCCAATAAAATAGATAAACCTTTGGTAAATCTGATCAGAAAAAAGAAAGAGGAAAATCAAATTGTTAGTCTTACAAATGAAAAGGGGGATCTTTCCACCAATGAAGAGGAAATTAGAGAAATAATAAGGAGTTACTTTGCCCAACTTTATGCCAATAAATTTGATAACAAGTGAAATGGATGACTTCCTCCAAAAATATAGGCTTCCTAGATTAACAGAGGAGGAAATAAATTGCTTAAATAGTCCCATTTCAGAAAAAGAAATAGAACAAGCTATTAATCAACTCCCCAGGAAAAAATCCCCTGGACCAGATGGATTTACATGTGAATTCTACCAAACATTTAAAGAACAATTAGCCCCAATGCTATATAAACTATTTGAAAAAATAGGGAATGAAGGAGTCCTACCAAACTCCTTTTATGACACAGACATGGTACTGATACCTAAACCAGGTCGATCGAAAACTGAGAAAGAAAATTATAGACCAATTTCCTTAATGAATATTGATGCTAAAATCTTAAATAAGATATTAGCAAAAAGACTTCAGAAAATCATCCCCAGGATAATATACTATGATCAAGTAGGAATGCAGGGCTGGTTTAATATTAGGAAAACTATTAGTATAATTGACCATATTAATAATCAAATTAATAAAAACCATATGATCATCTCAATAGATGCAGACAAAATCCAACATCCATTCCTACTAAAAACGCTTGAGAGTATAGGAATAAATGGATTATTCCTTAGAATAATCAGGAGCATATATTTAAGACCGTCAGTAAGCATAATATGCAATAGAAATAAACTGCAACCTTTCCCAGTAAGATCAGGAGTGAAACAAGATTGCCCACTATCACCATTACTATTCAATATAGTACTAGAAACGCTAGCCTCGGCAATAAGAGCCGAGAAAGAGATTCAAGGAATTAGAGTAGGAAATGAGGAAATCAAACTATCACTCTTTGCAGATGACATGATGGTATACTTAGAGAACCCCAAAGACTCTGCTAAAAAGCTATTAGAAATAATTCAGAATTTTAGCAAAGTGGCAGGATACAAAATAAATCCACATAAATCTTCAGCATTCTTATATATCACCAACAAAATGCAACAGCAAGAGATACAAAGAGAAATTCCATTCCAAACAAATGTTGAGAGTATAAAGTATTTGGGAATCCATCTACCAAAGAATAGTCAGGAATTATATGAGAAAAATTACAAAACACTTGCCACAAAAATAAAGTCAGATTTAAATAATTGGAAAGACATTCAGTGCTCTTGGATAGGCCGAGCGAATATAATAAAGATGACAATACTCCCCAAACTAATCTATTTATTTAGTGCTATACCAATCAGACTCCCAAGAAACTATTTTAATGACCTAGGAAAAATAACAACAAAATTCATATGGAAGAATAAAAGGTCGAGAATTGCAAGGGAACTAATGAAAAAAAAGTCAGAGGAAAGTGGTCTAAGTGTACCTGATCTAAAGCTCTATTATAGAGCAGCAGTCACCAAAACCATTTGGTACTGGCTAAGAAATAGAACGGTAGATCAGTGGAACAGATTAGATACAAAGGACAAAAAAGGGTACATCTATAGCAATCTAATCTTTGACAAACCCAAAGATGCCAACATTAGGGACAAAAATTCATTATTCGGAAGAAACTGTTGGGAAAACTGGAAATTAGTATGGCAGAAATTAGATATGGACCCACACTTAACACCATATACCAAGATAAGATCAAAATGGGTCCATGATTTAGGCATAAAGAATGAGATCATAAATAGATTAGAGGAACAGGGAATAGTCTACCTCTCAGACCTGTGGAGGAGGAAGGAATTTATGACCACAGGAGAATTAGAGATCATTATTGATCACAAAATAGAAGAGTTTGAGTACATCAAACTAAAAAATTTCTGTACAAACAATACTAATGCAAACAGATTAGAAGGGAAGTAACAAATTGGGAAAATGTTTTTAAAAGGAAAGGTTCTGACAAAGGTCTCATTTCCAAAATATATAGAGAACTGACCCTGATTTATAGGAAACCAAACCATTCTCCAATTGATAAATGGTCAAGGGATATGAACAGACAATTCTCAGATGATGAAATTGAAACTATTTCCACTCATATGAAAGAGTGTTCCAAATCACTACTGATCAGAGAAATGCAAATTAAGACAACTCTGAGATACCACTACACACCTGTCAGATTGGCTAAAATGACAGGAACAAATAATGATGAATGTTGGAGGGGATGTGGGAAAACTGGGACACTGATACATTGTTGGTGGAGTTGTGAAAGAATCCAGCCATTCTGGAGAGCAATTTGGAACTATGCCCAAAAAGTTGTCAAACTGTGCATACCCTTTGACCCAGCCGTACTACTACTGGGCTTATATCCCAAAGAAATACTAAAGAAGGGAAAGGGACCTGTATGTGCCTAAATGTTTGTGGCAGCTCTTTTTGTTGTAGCTAGAAACTGGAAGTTGAATGGATGCCCATCAATTGGAGAATGGTTGGGTAAATTGTGGTATATGAAGGTTATGGAATATTATTGCTCTGTAAGAAATGACCAGCAGGAGGAATACAGAGAGGCTTGGAGAGACTTAAATCAACTGTTGCTGAGTGAAATGAGCAGAACCAGAAGATCACTATACACTTCAACAACAATATTGTATGAGGATGTATTCTGATGGAAGTGGAAATCTTCAACATAAAGAAGATCCAACTCACTTCCAGTTGATCAATGATGGACAGAAATAACTATACCCAGAGAAGGAACACTGGGAAGCGAATGTAAATTGTTAGCACTACTGTCTATCTACCCAGGTTACTTATACCTTTGGAAGCTAATAATTAATGTGCAATAAGAAAAAGGTATTTACACACATATATTTTATCTAGGTTATATTGTAACACATGTAAAATGTATGGGATTACCTGCCATCGGGGGGAGGGAGTGGAGGGAGGGAAGGGATAATTTGGAAAAATGAATTAAAAAAAATATATAAAAAAAAATAAAATTAGCCTTATTAATTAGGTAATTTGAAAGAAAGATTGAGTTAGAGCTGTGTATGAGGGGATTCTAAAAAAAAAAAAAAAAAAAAAAAAAAAAAAAGCAAAACCATGTAGGAAAAAGTAAAAAGTTGCTATCTTATTCAAAAATGGGTAAGACTAAGAAGTAACATAAAGGAATTAGATGGAGAGGAGGGCTGGTACTTCTAAAACCTTACTGTCATTGAGAATGGATGAGAGAGGGATATATACAAAGTGTGTAAATATATATATATATACATATATATATATTACATACACATAAATTTATATGTATTTGTGAGTGTGTATTAAAGTTTTCTAAATTCAGAAATAATTAAGAGGATAAGGGGATGGGGGAAACTTAAGGGAGGAATTTTTAGAGAGAACTCTATTTAGATCTGGGTTAAAGAGAAAACAACATATATGTTTAGAATGAAATAAAAGTATTCTAAATTTATAAAGAAATAAAAATGTTAGGAAATAGGATGGTATAGAAGGGTGTGTATATTAATATAAATTGGAAAACGGGATTAACATTTTGAGAGGTATAAAAAGTCTTCTAAATTCAAATAGAAACCGAAGGGTAAGGGGATAGAGTGAAATGGGGAGAAGATAAAGGAGGGATTCTTATGGATAAGACAATTAATAATAGTAGGGCATGGTAGCAGGTAGAAATGAAGTAGAGGAGTGAGGAGAGAGGAGGATAGGGTGAAAAAGATACTGAGGAAAATAGGAAGGAGGAAAATAAACAGATAATTATATCTTAGAATGTGAATTATATGAATTCACCTATAAGATGAAAACAGTAGATTAAAAATTTGGACTAAATAATATGTTGCTTTCAGGAAATATAAAAATGAGAGGGAACATGCAAACATAAAATAAATATTAGGAGTAGAATTTATTAGAAAAAAAAGTAGGGGCAGTAATCATGATTTCAGACAAAATTAAAGCTAAAATAGATTTAATCAAAAAAGAAAAATAGAAAAACCATACTACAAGTTAACCATTAATTCATTGATTAATTAATCAATAATGTTTTAGACTATTTAAAAGAACTAGACAGTATAAGATTGGAATATTGCTGTGATATAAAAATGATGAGTTGCTAGAGTTAGAAAAATATGGAAAGACTTGGACTTATGAAGGAAGATGTCATACACTTTCAGAGAAACAGAGGACAAATATGTCTTACATAGTCTTACATAAATATTTATGAATATGTTATATATAGATATGTGTGTGTGATTATAGATATCTATGTAGATATATATGTGTGTGTATCTATGTATGTGTATATGCATGCATGTATTTGCTTAAAAATACATTTGTATTTATCAGAACATATATAGAGATCAAAGAGAAAAAAAATCCTCAAAAAATCCAAGAAAAGATGAATAGCTATGATACATAGGTTTTCTTGAAATGGGAAATTTATATTTTAAATGTTCTCATATTCTGCTATGCCTATGACAATTTTTGAAAATTTATTTTTTGTATTTACATTTATTATTATTTTTTTATTTTTTGCTAAGACAATTGGGGTCCAGTGAGTTGCCTAGGGTCATACAGCCAAGAAGTATTAAGTGCCTGAGTTGAACTCAGGTCCTCCTGACTTCAGGGCTGGTGCTCTATCCATTGCTTCATCTAGCTGCCCCATTTACATTTAAAATAAAGAAAACAGATTTAAAACTAACAAAGGCAAAGATCAAAGGACAATGGGGAAATTTGGAAAAGCTGATGTAATGAATATTGCATTCAACATTATTTTCTTACAGTGAAATCATTTAGGATATAAAAGGACTTAGGATAAACAGATGATGAGTCCATTTAGTCCAATGCCTTCATTTTGCAAATGAGGAAACGGAAATGCTATATAACCCACTGAAGATGTTATTGGTTATAGGTGGCAAAGTTAGAATTCTATTCCAGGTCTTCTTATTGCCAAATCCAGTCTGTGGTTTACTGTTCCTCTTGTAACTATATAAAGCAAAAACCATGGTCCTCCACCTTTAAATCTACAATTAGATGTAAATAAAGTAAAGTCTGTCAGCCTCCAGCATGCATTACGAGCCCCTCATGTCCAATGAAAATGTTCTATTTGTTCTTCCTGGACCTTTCCAACTGCTTTAAAAAAAATGTTTATGAGATCACTTTATCTCATATGTCTAAACATTACAATCTCAATTTTAGTGTAATTTATTTTATAAGGAAGCATTTATAATTAGAATTAAATTATTTTAACCATATAAAAGTTCTAACATATCTGTACTTATATTTCAATTTTTTCTGGGCATTTATAAACACAATATTTATTATATATAAAAGGTCTTTTAATTTTATTTCTTATAATATAAATTATTTCAAATGAGATAACATTTGTTATTAAGAACACTCTAGTACAGTGTTTGGCACAGAGTAGATACTATAAAAGGCTGACCCTTTCCTTCATTACCCTTTCTAATAATGTACAAACTCCATGTCTTTCTCATTCAGTGACATTTGAACATATGTATCCCAACCAGGATGGCTATGAAAGAAATTTGATAGTTTGGCTTATACATCAGTACACTTATGTGCTCACCATTTTAATCTTCAGACATATTAGATGTAGTTTAATGAGCATGAACATCATCTCCCTGCAGTCCTAGAAAATCATAATGAAATCAGTGGTGATGGAGCTATTTTCTCACCTTTCCTTAAAGGCAGAGGGTATTAAAAAGGCAAATCCTTATCTAATTAGGCTCCCAATAAGGGACTGACTCAGGCAAGGGCAAATGATGGTTATATGCACAACTCATTCTGATTTTGTTTTCCTTTAGACAGATTACTAAATTGTTACAATAAAAAACAGTTCAAGGCATAAGTGATAAGTTGCTGTTATTACCTCTCTTTGTGAGCTGATTTTCTCTTCTTGTATCCTCCCAGAATCAGTTAGTAGAAAAGCACATACGTGATAAAAATATTTTCCCTCTTCTCTTTGCTTCAGATAAATAGGAAACCATTACTTTGTGGGAAGAGATACCTTGCAGCTGAGAATGATTATTTCCACACTTGGGGGTTGCAAAGTTGTTGTTTGAGGATTGCAAAGATCTTTCTTTTTATTGACATAAGAAAGGAAAGATACAAGTTGTTTTTTGAAGATTCACATTGCCACACTTTGACTCTGTCTTCTGGAAGCAACTGAAATGAAATGTGTACAGACTGGATGGGCATTCATCTTAACCTGTCATAAAGATGTTTCCTCCTGGAAAATAGACTGTGTAATAGCTACCTCTGATTATCCACAGTAAATCTTGTTTTCTGGTTATTTTCTGATATAAGTACAATAAGGGATATCATCCTTTCATGGCACTATTTATAATCTATTATTTACCTTTTTTCTTGTTTATTATTAAACATCTTTCTTTGTATATCTTGCATGTACCTATTTATTTACCTATAGTCTCCTAAATTGGAATGTAAGCTCCTTGAAAGCAGGGACTCTTTGCCTATCTTTCTATCCAGAGGCTTAGCATGCAGTAAATGTTTAAGAAATGCATGTTAATTTATTTATTTATTTCCTGTTTCCTGTTCCATGAAATCTTAAACCCAAAAGGAGACTTGGTGAGTCAAAAGATGTAAGCTCCTTCCTGAGTTTAAAAGAAAGCTATTTGAAGTAAGACCAATAACCTTAGAGGAAGGAACAATTCTAATCCTCTAAAATTATCAGCATTGTATTTGGCTCTTTCTGAATGGTTATACTACTGAAATTGGGATACTCCAGCATGGAAGATGAAATAGGTAACCATTCTACATATGGAGAAAGAATATGTACACTGCAACAACAAAAATCCACCTCAGTTAGTATGCATAGCATATATTTGTTATTTTATTTGCAGTGTACAGGTTTCCCAAGATATCAGACACACCCACTTCAAACTGAAATTCAAGATTATATACCAAAGCTTACACTAAATGACTTTTTGATTAGCAACTGTTTTGGATTTTCCACACCAGTGCTTCCCCCATTAGCACAAATTATCAAGATTTGATTGTATTTATATATACCATGCAACTGCCTTAAAACACTATTGCTGAGATGAAATGGAATAATATACACTAATTTCTTTGAAAGTGAGTTGCTATTATGGAAACAGAAAATGAGTCCATGGCATATTAGGTTTAGTCTGATGGTCAGAACAACAGATGGTAAACTACATGGATAACTAGTAAAGTCATTTATTTGTAGTGATTATCACAGGGACACTATTTAGAAATTACATTTTGGTGGCCATCAGTGAGCTAAATAAAAGAAAACTGTAACCCCCATTTTTGTTATTTATTCATGTCAGTTCTTCCTGACTCTTTGTGACTCCATTCAGGATTTTCTTGGCAAAGATACTAGAATTTATTTTTCTTAAGCTCATTTTACAGAGAAAGAAAGTAAGGCAAACAGGATTAAGTAACTTACCCAAGGTTCCACAGTGGTAAATTAAACTCAGGTCTTCTTGATTCCAGTCCTCATACTCTATTCACTGCACTACTAGCTGCCCTTCAAATTCCCATTAATCTTCCCACATTATGTGGATATGGTCCCTTTTAAAGATTTTACTCAAAATATTAACTTCTTGGTTCTGTTTTCTCAAGCAGTGTAGTTTATTTTCTCACACAGGAATGTGTGAATTACTTGGTACAAGCAATATGACTTCTTGTGTGGCAGCAGTGGTCAGGCAGGCACATTCCTATTGTCACAATGGCATCAAACTATATTGAATATTCCCTTCGTTGAGTTCTGTCACTTAAGTGCTAGATTTCATCTTATATATGCATATTTAATTATTATTTTTATTGTGTTTAAGTTCTATGTCTGGATATGTGTGTACTTTATTTATTTATTTATTTTTTAAGGAATGGATATTACCTTCAGTGAAATGTGCCAATTTTATAACTCTTAAAAAGCATACTTCAATAACTGTTAGAGTAGTGCAGTGTTTCTTGGGGTAGGGAAATAAAATATGAAAAGGATTATTCAAATTTACTATGAAAGAAGATCAGTTGCTCCAAAATACAAAGAAAATTGTGTTTGCAAATAAAGTAAAACAAAATATCATATTCTAGATAAATTGTTTCTTCAAAGTGACCTAAACCAACAGAAAGTAAACAAAGACTTTTTAGAGGAACAAGTAAACAAAGACTTCCTTTTATAAGAAGTTTGGATAACTAATTTCTCCACAATGAAGTATAAGCTTCCTAAAGTTGGAGAGGAGAACAGTGAGAAAACTAATTGATGTTTTTGAAGTTACTGTTTCTATGAGGAACAACACTTGTCTTAGGGGAAAAAACAAACAAGAAGACTAGAGTAGTGAAGTTAGAAAAACTAAAATATTTACTGATGGAATTCACTCTTTTAATAAAGATGATATCAAAACTGTTCCTATAATTGATCCGGTTTTGTTGTTGTTGTTATTGTTTTTCTTTGCTGGGACAATTGGAGCTAAGTGACTTGTCCAAGGTCACACAGCTAGAAAGTGTTAGTGTTTGAGGCCAAATTTGCACTCAGATCTTCCTGGCTTCAGGGCTGGTGTTCTATCCATTGCACCAACTAGCTGCCCCAGATTATATATATATATATATATATATATATATATATATATATATATATATATATATATATATATATATATATATATATATATATATATATATATAAAATATTCACCCAAAATGTTTTGAGGAACGGAGAAATAGAGAAAGAGAGAGAGAGAGGGACAGAGAGATAGACAGAGACAGAGACAGAAACAGACAAAGACAAAGACAGAGACAGAGAGAGAGAGATGTTTATAAATATGTATTTCTAGTGAGCCTAGAAGCTTTCTCCCAATTAAAAATATAGTGAAATCTGATAAATATATTGAAAAACAGAGAAACAGAATGACTTTGGAATTAAAGATATCCCAAATGGAAATGGAACTTAAAAAGAAAAGCTTTGTATTATAACACATATATAATTAAAAATTAATATATTTATCCAAGAGATTGAGATATTTTTTTCCTGAGGCCTAAAAACTCATCTTTGTTCAAAACTTATAAGCTATAGTCCAGACTAGATTTTGAAAAATGAATTGCTCAATAAATTGTACCTTTGATATTTGTTGTGTGGTCCATAAAGAAGAATTTTTTAAAAGTCAGAATTTGTCAACTCATTGTCAAATTATCTAAAATATAAGATTGCAGTAAGAAGATATTATCACATATCAGTAGTTTTTAAATTTATAAAATCTTGTAGGATTTATTACATAAGTCAATATATTCAATCATTTCATTTTGTCTCAAATAATTCACCCACTCTTGTTGATATCTAATACTGTTCTTCAGTGAAAATTCTAAAAATGATGAACCATTTCCTAGACTAGAGATATGTGAGGTAGTATATAAATAAATGTGATAAAGAACAAAAATTGGCATAACTATATAATCCCAGAGGAATATGGTTATAAGAGAATTCCATGTTTCTTGAGGTAGAAAAAGTGTTACTTGAATTCTTCTGTTCTCTGATTCCCATTCCACCATTCATTGGTGAAAAAAAAAAATTGAATTAGGGTTTTGATTCTTTTGGGAAGGGAAAGAGCTATAATGATTTATTTTCTTTAGTTGGCTCCATAAAGGAAAGGGTTTCCTAGGAAGGAGGAAAAATATGATCATGAAAGAGTATAAAGAATAAAGATAAGGAATAATGTGGGGAGAATTAGGAGGTAGAAGTTATACTAATTATAGTGCTGCTGGCTACTAATAGTTTAAAGTTCTAATCTCAGCAACTTCTACGTGACTTCCCCATTTTCAATTTTTTTTTTCATTTCAAAATAAGATTCTAGATTCCAAAGAGCATTTCTCTTTCTTCTGTAATTTCAGTCATTTCTTTGCCATCACTGATGATGGCAAGACAAATGTGTCTCCATTTTCATAATGGAACTACTTTGTACTTCCTTTAATTTTACATTATTTTAGTTTCATATTATAATGCTTAAAGTTTTCCATCTAATAGATTATTTCAACTACAGATGCTCATTTTGCATTTAAATGTAGACTGAGATTTATAGAACTTTTGGTATTCATAGACATTCTCTTGCATCATCTAAAATCATGCTCTGGTATGTTCAATATCAGCATCACTCAATGTATTACTTATCTGTAAGACACAATCATCCAAAATTCTCTCCACCGGTCTTCCTAATCACTAGAAGATAGGAAACATTGTCATGATTTTTCTAGGTCTGCTTCAACTTTATACATTTATTTAGTGGTGAAGCTATGATTTTTCTGGGCCAATTCAGGAAAGAATCAAAGATAGATTAAGATGTTTATATCTGACTACCTATGGTATATTAACATGAAATGCGAGGCTCTCTGCTTTACTGGAGTTAAATGCAGTGACTCTGTCCAAAATGCAAATTGAGAAGGGCTTATACTCTAAAAATATCCCAATATTGATATCTAGAAGCATAAAATTAAGGAATGATTATTTAAAAGAAGTTGCATCAACCAATAAGCATTAAAAAATAACTACTATTCATTAAGACTGTGTTAAGTGCTGAATATAGATACAAAAACAAAAAAATGAAATAGTCTATCCTTAAGAGCTTATTTTCTATCAGGAAAAATAGCACACAAAAATGTACAAAATAAGCACAAGATTGTTACTTCTTTTTTTTCTGTCAGGTTTTAGGAGGTATTGGCAGTTGAGGACATCAAGAAAGGTCTCATGGGTGAAGTGGCATTTTATCTGAGAAGTGAAGGAAATTAGGTTTTCTGAGAGCTAGGGAAGAAGGTGTCCTGTCCTCTAGACATAGGGATGGCTGCTCTAAAAACATGGAGTCTGGAGATGGAGTGTTATTAGTGAAAAACAGTGAAATAACAAGTTTGACTGAATCATAGTGTGTAGGAAAGGGAACAATGTATAATAAGACTAGAAAAGTAGGAGTAAACCAGGTAGAAGGACTTAGATGCCAAATAGAGGATTCTGGATTTAATCCTTAAAGTAATATTGGAGTTATTGGCATTTATTGAGCTGCTTGGGAGTTACCTGGTAAGACTTATGCCATAGAAATATCACTTTTGTGAGGATTAAGTGAAGAAGGAAGAGACTTAAGGCAGCGAGATCAATTAAGAAGTTATTGCAATAGTGCAGATGAAAATTGAAGGCCTGATGTAAGATGAATGAAATAAGAGAAAAGGAGTTTGATGCAAAATATTGTGCAGGTAGAATTTACAAGACTTGGTACCTGCTTGTGTAATGAAATACAATGGGGAGTAGACAATTTCAAAGTTGCAAACTTGAATGCCTTGAAAGGATGGTGGTAACTTTCATAAGGCTGGAAGATATGTGTGAATTGAGATGGAATGATAATGAGATCTACTTTCAGTATATCGAATTTGAGCTGGTTTTTTGGCAACCCAATTTGAAATACACAATGCATAGCTGGTAATATGGCACTGGAACTCAAATGAAATAATAAAAAGGGATGTATTGAGCTGGAGTCATCCACATAGAGATTATAAGTGAACTCATGAAAGCTAATGAAATCAATAAGAGAGATAAAATAAGGAAAGACTAGAAAAAGACCCAGAACAGAGTTTTGTTAGGAGGTAGGACATGGATAATAATGATTGATTGAAGAAGATTGATAAGGAGAGACCAGACAGGCAGGAGGATAACTGAGTGCTGACATGAAAATTCAGAAAGGTTGGAGTACCTAAAAGAAAAAGATGATCAATACTGACATGTGCTTTTAAGTATTCAAGAAATTTATGGACTAAGAAAAGTCTTTCTAGTCTAGCATTTGAAATCCTCAGTAATTTTGAAGGTTGAAGATAACTGACAGACCATAAAACCATCAGTGAGTTAGGGAGTGCCTACCCCAAGCATGTGAAAATTTTTCCAGGTAGATGTTGTTCCAGTGGCCATGAAGGAAACTGGAACAGGTGTTGTGGAATACTTAGAGTGTGGTCAGACATCAAAGATGACAAGGTTATCCACTACATATCAGTTCAACACCAGTCATATTGACTTTTTTCTTACTACTACATTTCTATGACTCTGGAAGAGAGACTGAGGATGATGATTTTGTATAACTGCCTCATTTAAATCCAATTTATGTGTGGCATGACATTACCTTATAATATCATTAATCCTTTTTGAAAATAAAAGACAAAAAACATCAGCAACAATTTTACATAGCTTTAAATGAGTCATAAGCCAGATTGCAAAAACCAAAATAAATTAAAAAAAAGAACAAGAAGAAAGAAAGTAAAAGTACTAATTATGAACAGAGAAAAGTATATATAGACTGTATATAGAGGAAATTCTAAGACAATGACTTGAAGTGAGGAGCATAGTCTCATAGTTTTCACAGGATTTAAAACTACAAGAAATGTTAGAGAACATGAGATCTCATATTTAGGGTTGAAAGGGATCTTGGAGGTTCTTTAGGTAAAAATTGTTTTTTGGATGAGGAAACAGAGCTAGCAAAGTAAAGTAATTTGAAGGTCAAACAGATATGTAAATATCGGAGTTAGAATTTAAACCCAGTTCTTCTGCCTTTAAATCTAACATTCTTTTTAACTATACTGTACCTAGTGAATGACTATGAGTGGACAAGAAGAATATATGAATGGAAGTATGAATGAATGGAAAAAATATTAGTTGCTTACTATGTGCAAAGCATATGAATAGATAGGTTGAGGTGTTGGCAGTCAAATCTTCCTTCTTACTTAGAATCATTTACAAGTGACATTCCCTAGGAAATCAGAAATAGTTGATGAACAAAAATTGTTGTCATGATACTATTTCTAAAATTATAAATCAATAATCAACATATGACTAGGTCATAATAAATTGCATTTATATAGTGCCTTATTTTTGCCTCTGTACACCACACTGTGGTGTATGTAGTACAACATATTATTATATTAGCATATTAATAATTATACCCATTTTAGAGATAAGGAACCTCAAAAATGAAAAGCTATTTACCTATTATTACACAAGCAGTAAGTGTCATAGCCAAGATTCAATATTAAATTTTCTATTTGAATTTAGTAGATTTTCTCTTATGTCATGCTGCAAGGTAAATGTCAGAATGCCAATATTTTCCTGGTTCTTTATATGCTCTTTTGATCTTAAGATCTTAGAAAAGGGTCTCCTAAACTTAGTTTCCAGTCATCTTTGGGAGAAACTGCAGAGTGATGCTTTAAATAACTCGAAGGATGAGTTACTGAACTAAAATACCATTCAACTGTGAAATTTCAGTTATACTAAATCCTATTTACTTCAGCATTTATATTAGAGAGAAAAGTGTAAATCAATGCAATCACACCAAGGAATAGAAGTTAAATAATGTTTGGTTTCACATGTCATAGACAGAGTACAAAAAATTAAATAGTCTAAATGAACTGTTTTAAAGCTCAAATAGCCACCTGAAATTTTCTGATAACAGATGGAGTCAAGATTGATCAAAAGTCTTTTTTTCCCTCTGTCTCTTTTTTAAAATGTTCAATAATGATATCTACAGGAGAACCAGTGAGGTTAATGAACTGGGTGCTCCAGTGGCTCAAGAAATTAGCAAATTATTAGACAAAACTTGCCCTTAGCTCCTCACTTTCTTAATTTCATCACTGGAGTCATGCAGCCTTGAACACTAAAGCACAATGGTGCAAAAAAGAGAATTAGATGTATAAAACTATAGGTTGGTAAATAGGTCTAACTTTCCTTTTAAGAAGGCCACAAAATAAAAGAAAATAGTATCTTTTTATTTAAAGACAATATGGGATGATGATTTGTTTCTTTTTTCAAGCTGAATTGAATATGTTTGACAGATTCACACACATTAGGATATTGGTATTGAAATGGGTATTTCAATTATCCTTTCCCCCAATCTCTAATCAGAAATCCAATCTGTTCTTTGAGAAAAAGCTCCTGGCTTAAAAATTTTAATCTCTGCAAAACTGTTTTACACCCACATTGTTTTCTTTAATAGCTCCATTGCCTTAACTGCTAAAGTTTTATGTGTATTTATGTAAGGGATTGAGTGTATTATGCATTATGCATCATGCTGCTAGCTTCAGGGAGAACAGGGACAGTGCATTACTAATATAGGGCCCACTATTGAAAGTTTATGAATATATTAACCTCTGATTTTTTCTCTTTCCTCAAAATTAGAAATGATTTTTCCAGGCAACACAAAACAAATTCAAGACATAGAAGGAAGATAATTTCACAATGTTTCTCTGGAGGTTTCATATTCTGAAACACCAATGGTAATTTAATCTTGAATTTGAAACATCATTACAATCACTCATTTTAATCTTGAGATGCACAAGCATTATTTGTCTGAATCAAATATCAACTTAGATCACAAGTCTTAACAAGTGTCGAAGTATTACTACTTTGGTTCCCAGCTGGTCAGTCTTATAAGTTGCCACCTTCTGTCATTGCCACCCTACATATCACCCTGTCCCACTTTTATAATTTCATAAATTATTAAGGTTATTAAAGAAAATTTTCTATTTTACTTTAGAAATGGCATATTTTCTAAATTAGTAGCTTTTTTGGCTTTCATATGACTAGAGTTGCTGGTCTCCATAATGGCATGATCCTACCAATGTTTTATTTTTCATGCTTGCTACTATTATAATAGAGCAATATAACGACATACATTTTTAAATGGACAGTCACTTGGCTAGTTTTTGCAGTTCTTTAAAAATTAATCCTGGACAGAATAAGCTTTTGACTGATGGAATCAATTATCAATTTAGTCTATAACCTTGAATGTTTAAAAAAGCATGTTATTGATACTACCTGGTATTTAAATTATATGATACTAATGTGATTTTTTAACTGGGGGGAGAATAAAACATTTGGGTAATCACATGATACTGAAAATAACTCTTCTCTTCCTCCATTATCACCACCATGTGAGAGAGAGAGAGAGAGAGAGAGAGAGAGAGAGAGAGAAAGAGAGAGAGAGAGAGAGAGAGAGAGACAGAGAGACAGAGAGACAGAGACAGAGACAGAGAGACAGAGAGGGATAGAGAGAAAGAGTGAAAGACAGAGACAAAGACAGAGACAGAGGGTGATTTGGAAGATGAAAGTTTAAAAAAAAATGTGTTTAATTAAATGGGCCTAAGTTCCATGAATAAGTACCTCATAGAGATTCTGTGAGGAAAAAAAAAAAACAACAACAACATTTTTTGTATGTAAAGTCATATGAGGCATTGATTAAAACTAAAAGAGTTTTATGCTCTTGGCATTTTTTTCTTCCAGATCTGATATAGGTATGATAAATCAACCAGCTTTACCTGAAAGTATATGGGCAGATAGAAAAAGGCACCTTGAGTGGCTGATCCATGAAATCAATCACAATCTTATTTCAGTTCAATTCACCAAGCATGTATTTAGATAATAGTACTATGGCAATGTGGTGTGGAAAAGACAGTGTTGCTATTATCTCTTGTCCCACTCAGCTGTGGAAAGGAGTATGGAAGATGGGCAACTAAATGCTGGTAAAGTTTAGACTTATAACAGGTAAAATTTTCCTAAATACCTGACAAGAGATCCAGCAACAAGTGAAAAGACCCATATTAATCATCTCTCTATAAGAACTAAATGCTAACCTACTTACCTTTGTCTCACTCTTTGATTGTGACCCAGTTTTGTTTCAAAATAATCTTTATTTCTAAAGATTTTAACAGAAAGATTCGTTTTAAGTACCTTTTGTCCTTTCTATCCATTTAGACCAGATAGTCATTTTCCTTAGTATTAAGAACTCATAAAAAAGAAATTTCCTCCACTAGTGAAAGAATATATTGCATCTATTATTGACAGTCTTTGAGAACTGCATAGAGCAAAAGTTTTTAATACTTCCCACATGTGGTCCTCAATATTTTTAAAGACAGTTTAAGCCAAATTAAAATGTAATTGTAAAATATTTTAACAAAATCAACAATACAAGAGATAACATTCCATTTTAAATCTAAATCAATATGCATACCGCAAGAATCCTTACTGATAGATTAGTAGCCCCATGCTTCTTTTTAAGTTTGGAATTCAAAAATTATAAAATACAAATGTTTAAAATTGTTTTTACATGTAAATCATAGATACTAAAACATTCTAAAATGAAAAAAAAATTGAAAAGAAATTGTTGATCTTTACTAGGAGGAGTTACCTCATCAGTCAGTCTTTACACCAATGGAATCAGTTTTACACATTCATGTGTCTTCAAAACACAAGTATGTAGGTGTTCTATGCACATCTATTATAAGCATGTGATTATTTATATAGATCAGTGTACATATAAAATACAATGTATATACATATACAAATATATATTTATATATGCATATATATTATGTGTTTGTATAGTCATTAAAAATAAATAAAGACAAAAATAAACATCTTCCCTCAAGAAACTTATAGTTATTCTGCCAAGAAGTTGGCAAAGGGAGGGAAAGAATGAGAACTTGAGTTATTGAGGATGTAAAACTCCAAATCATGTTTGCTTTATGGTTTGCATTCAAGCCATTTTCTGTAAATTATGTCCCATATTACAAACTATGCTATAAAAACCTTGATGGAAGGTACATGTCTCTTCTATTATTGTTCTCATTATACTTATGACATATACTTTTGACAGCATTTTGTTTAAAAGAATATTCAGGACTATTGACCTACTGACAAGAAATGAAAAGTTTAAAATAAACATGAATAGATATTCAAATAACCATCCAACAATAGAAATCATAAGAAATTGTAGGCAAACAAGTCTATTCATTAAGGTAGGCAATGGTGGCAAATACAGAAGGAAGGTAACATCTTTATTTCTATCTACAGATGATCAGTGAACTGTTTAAATGATTATGGCCATCTTTTCACAGTATATTTATTGTGGACTAGTAACATTGCTAAGCTTTGAAATGATGACATTTCAGATAATGGATATAAACTAATGTATTTTTCCCCTGTGTCAATGATTTTATTTTCAGATATATCTTAATCATCCTAGGATTAGCTTTCAACTCATTGAAAGCTATGGATGTGCACTGAATGATGGAATATGCTTGTTTGTTTTTTGTTGTCGTTTTCTCATCAAATGTTAACCTTTAAAATATGTTTTGGAGGGTATCAAAATTTATGAATAAGATAAACATTTTTATACTAAAAAGAAAAAAAATGGAAGCTCTTTGAAAGCAGATTGTATTACTTTTCAATTTGTATCCCCAATGTTTAGCATAGTGTTTTATATACAGAAGTATAATATTTTCAATAGATTCAGATGTAGATATAGATAGATATATTGACATACATAATGAAGACTATCTCCTTTCATTCCTTTTTTTTCCTTTCTTATTTTGTCTTCCTTTTTTTTTTTACCACTTTTCTCTATTTCCTTCCTTTCTTCTATCCTTAATTTCTCCATATCTTTATTAATTCTTTTTTTAAATCTTTCTTAAATTCCCAAGTGATAGTGTTTCTTTCATTAAACTTTCCTTGAATCCCCTGGAACATGTTAAGAATGAAATCTTATGGTTATGGTAATGATACACTTTTCATAAAATGAATGAATCATATTTGATACTTTATCTCTAAGGGCCACTACAAATATAATGAATTCCACAAAATTTCATAAGAAATATCAGTCCCATTTTATAGATATTAGATAGATCAGAGGAATGCAGTTCTTCCTTAAATGGGAGTAAAGAAAGAGAGCCTACTCTGATCTGACCTCCTACAACAGCTACCTTTCTGTAGTAATACCTGGCTCTAAGATTCAAAGTGATACAAACTGAAATGAAAGTGAATTATCCTTCTCTGGGACCTTGCTTTTCAAAGAACGTATCTCAGTGTGCTTACCCCTCAACCTCTTCATGCCCCCTTTACTTGGCAAAGCAAAGCGCTCTGAAATCTCAAAGAGAAAAAAAAAATGTTGAAAGAAAAAACGAATAACACAAAATTACATTGAGAGGAAAATTTAAATTTTTTCTAAGACTAGTATTTCAATCTGCAGAGCTATTGGTTGGCTGTATAACATATAAGCACTGATGAAAAGGAAAAATCATCTTCAGGCATTTTTAATTTATTCCTCCTATTTATTTCTTAACCCTTCCAGACCCTTGCAGACCAACTAGTGTGATTTCATATGGAGACCCAGAAATGGCAATTGCTAAGGTCTTTATAAATAGGACTTTTCAAGCACCATTACTGTTAACCCCCACTGCCCTTCTTCAAATCACTGAGGTGACTCTACACCCTCTTCCCAAGTACCATGAGTAGAGTGATTTTTACACAAGCATTCAAGAACTTGATCTGCAAATTATTCCATATTTTGTATTTCCTCTCATCTATCTATATAAATTATTACCTCTTACTGCCTTAATTCTTTTCATTCTGTTTTGACATCTGCCATATGTTTCAATGGTTATGAAAGTGATTGAAGCAGAGGCTATGGAATGCTTATTTAGAGGTTGTTCAGGTATTGAAGATGTCAAGATATCTACTTTCTGTCTTTCCACTGGACTTTGATGACTCTATAACAAAGGGAGGCTGATGACTTTGTGCAATTCTGCCTTACTTAAATTCAATTCACATACGAGGCAAGACATCAGGCTCTGATGTCATTGGAGCTCTTCAAAATTGAAGAACAGCAACCATTTGCTTTTGTTATTGTTGCTGTCATTAACTCATTTCTGACTTTGGAACCCCATTTGGAATTTTCTTGGCAAAGACACTGGAATGGTTGGCCATTTCCTTCTCCAGATCATTTTACAGTTGAGGAAACTGAGGTTAAGTGACTTGTATAGGATCATACAGCTAATATGTATCTAAGCCAAGATTCCTGACTCCAGGCCCAGTTCTCTATTTACCACAACATCCAGCAATTCTTCTAAAGACTAGGCTTTATACTGCCCTTGCACTATGGGATTATAGAGCTGTAGATCTAAAGTTGAGTGGAACCACAGAAGCTATCTATTCCAACATTCCTGTTCTGCAGATGAAGAGACTGATTTCCAGAGAGATTACGTGTTTTGTTAGATATCATGCAGGTATTAAATGCCAGCAATAATATTTGAAGAACAATGTGGTATAGTGGAACAAGAGCTGGCCTGGGAGCAAAAGGACCTGCATTCAAGTCTCCATTCTAACACTTACTGGTTATATTACTTTGGACAAGTCCCTTATCTGTTCAGTGTTTTAGGAAATTCTCTATGAGTATCAATTGTACTGCATTAGTAATTAAAAAATCTTATTCCATTTCTTTGTTTAGTCCTTATCTTTATCCTTTCTATATCTTTAGAAACTGTTGATCAACTCCTCCTGGAATACTCCTCCTTTTTATTACATAATTCTCTTATGATTTTCTCTGCTTATTTGACTTTACTTTCCCAATCACTTTTACTGATTATATTCTATATCTTAACCCCCAAGTGTATGTTTCTGTATGTGTGTGTATGAATATACTCAATATTCTGTTGTGAGTTATGGTCTCTCCTAACACTCTCTCCCTTAGTGATGCTGTCAGATGTAATGGGTTCAATTATTATCTCTACAAGAGAGCTCACCTGAAAAGATATATAGGTAATATAGGATAGATATAGACATGTATACATACATAATATATTTGAATAGATATAAAAATAGCTATTAACTAGTATTTGCATAGCCTCTGTGCTAAGCAATTTGCAAATATTATCTCATTTAATTATGTATTATATGCAAATACCTATACATATATATGATATACACAATATATACATATCAGTATTATGTATCAACA
This sequence comes from Sminthopsis crassicaudata, assembly GCF_048593235.1. Lineage (NCBI taxonomy): Eukaryota > Metazoa > Chordata > Mammalia > Dasyuromorphia > Dasyuridae > Sminthopsis > Sminthopsis crassicaudata. The sequence goes on from NC_133619.1 coordinate 381,347,833, forward strand.
AAATATTATATATATCAATTGCTAAATATATAGTATAATTACACATATTGTACTGTACAGGGTATAATATATATATACATATATCTGGCACATATATATGTATGTATGTATATTCAAACCAAATCTATCTTATGTACAGTTGGCATGGCTGAACAGGGGCTAGAATTGTCAAAAAAAAAAATACCTAATTGAACCTTTTGATGGACACAAGAGTGATTTAGAAGTAGGTTTCTAACACATGTTCCCAAAGTCTGTGTTAAGAACCATATGCTCCTTGGGGCAGTTAAGTGGTACAATGGATAGAGCACCAGCCCTTAATTCAGGAGGACCTGAATTCATATCTGGTCTCAGGCACTTAACACTTGCTAGCTGTGTGACCCTGGGCAAGTTACTGAACCTCAATTGCCTCAGCTAATAATAATAATAATAATAATAATAATAATATAAAAAAAGAATCATATGCCCCATAGATACACTGAGTACCACACAGAGTTAGATGTCATTATGTCTCTCAGCACTTCACTGTTATTGATTGTATGAGTTCCAATAAGTAACTTTATTTTTAAAAAGACAGAAAAAAGAACTTTAGATCTAAAAATCATGTTGATAATTATGTGAAAAAGCAAATACTCAAAACATCTGTTATTAAAATAGAAGGCAATCATTTATGTTCTGCAAACCTTAAAGCACTATATAAATTATTAGCTATTATTATTATTATTATTACTATTCACATTCCCCAAATATCCCTGACATCCTTCAATCTAATCTGTTTTCCACAAGATTTTGCACGTCACAATAGACAAAGTATTCACCTCCTAAAAGTGTGTCATACAATTTAAAACATAAACATCACTTTGATTCATTCATTCATTAAATGTCTCTCCATCACTACCAACTCTCAAACAAAAAAATCAAGAAGAAAACAATGAAAGGAATGCCCAAGGAAAAGTTAGGCCACCATTCATCACTGAATATTGCTATAGAAAAATGGACAGATTTGGTATCAGAGAACTTGAGTTCAAATTCTGGATTTGACACCTTTGTGATGTAGGGAAAGGCAGTCAATCTCCCTGTCTCTCACTTTCCTCATCTATGCAAATTAAAGACTTCCTTCTAGCTTCCTAAGCTTCCTTCTGGCTCCAAACTGATGATACCTTGTTATGATCCAGCCAGTTCCTGTGAATTGTCCATAAATAAAGCTCTATATTTCAAATGTCAGATACACATAGGATCTGTCAAAACCATTACTACCTCTCTCTTGCTGATTCTACATCCCTCCCCACTGCATCTGGAATCTTGATTCGTTCCTTTAGTAAAAATGAAACCTTTAGCATGGCAGGTGGTAACAATGCATGGCATTTTATGGTATCAAATGCTTTACAATCCTGTCTAAGCTGGTTATTTCTTTGTGCTTTTATTCTATCACAAACATGATCCCTTTCACACTGGGTATCCAGGGAAATGTTTTATATAAGTATGCTATGATTTGCTGGTTCTGAAGGATAAGGAAATATATTTGAATTTTTAGAGTATTCAATTTCCTTAAGATGTCAGGCAAAGCTTTTTGGAAACTTTGTATTGTTACTGTAGAAAGGTTTTTATCTTGGTCTTATAAGTAGAATTCTCTGGTTATTTCTGTATTCTTATACATATTCATGTATATACATACTCACTCACATTATCACTTTTTAAGCTATCTCAAAAAAGGGGGGTGTAATTAAAAGCTAAGATCTGCTTCTATCATACATAGAAAGTTTATGTTTAGAAATTTATTCATATCTTCAATTGATGCCCAAGATTCAGAACTGAACCTAAAAACATTTACTGAAAACATTTGTCTTCCATTTATAATGTTGTAGAAGAAAGTTTGCATGGAACTTCCTGTTTTAGTTGCCTTCATTAAATGCATTACCTAATCTTCTTTATGAATGCAAATGAAATCTTTCTCTAACTACTACTAATAGTAGTACCAACACTACCAAATAATCCAAACATTTCACATTTGAATATGGCATGATAATACCTCAAATCTTCATGACTATTTTTCTAAGATTCTAAAACTATAATATATATGGTCTGAAATCCATACAGACATGGATAATTACTCAATTAAATCTGATGATTTAGATATTTCTTAAATGTCTATATGTGGATATACAGAGAGAAGAGAGGAAAAACATTCTCCTCCCATTGCAATTTACCCACTCTTTTAATCAAATATTATATACATTAATATATAGTTGTCCAAAAAGGAATTACAAACTATCACTATGTATATCATAGTATACAGAGATTAAGACTTAAGATTTAATTTGAGTTAGAAACTCCTAATATGAAACTTGTTTCATTGGTGAACATCAACAACTCTTCCTAACATATAATCTTCAAGAGTTGCTTGAGTTCAAAACAGAATGTTACTATTTATCAAAGAAAAAACCTGAATCTGGGTCTTCCTTACTCCAAGACTGGCTTTGTATACATTCATATACCATAATACCTTTTGATGAGACATAAAACTTAATTAAATGACAAATATAGACTAAATCATATATATATCTCCCATGTTTTAAAATGTTTTAAAGAAATTTAAGCTCTATGAAATTGTATATCCAGAAAGCTATTCCATTTGGTTATGATTTCAAATTTTTAAGGAATGTTTTGCATTGATTATAGAACATTCGGCCTACAATAATTAGCATTGAAGTTTTATGGTTCACTTTAAATGCAAGCTGTTTTATAGTAGAACTGTTTATTCTGATTACAAACTTTGCTGAATTCATAAAGCAAGGCATGGGAGGCAAAATCCTGAAGAAAAATTGGGGTCCAGGTGAACATTTCTGAACACAAATTTAGATATACAACAAAAATAGTTCTTTTCCATCCATTATATGTCCTTGAAACAGCAAAAATCTTTCTCTCTCTCCAAAGAAATTATATGTGACTTTACCTCTAAGGTAGGCAATCATTTTGGAGTGATGATTGTTTTTAAGTTACACATACAAGGTATAAATGGAGTATATTGTTTACAAAGAAATAAACAACTAAACATGAAATTAGTATATTTGAGATAGAATGCAGGGGTTCTCAAACTATGGCCCGTGGGCCAGATGCGGCCCTCTAAGGACATTTATGTGGCCCACAGGGTTATGGCAAATGGGCTAAAGGGCATAGACAGAGTGTGAGTTTTTGTTTTTACTATAGTCCGGCCTGCCCACAGTCTGAGGGACTATTTTAAAAGTTTGAGGACCACTGGATCATTACAGCCTAGCTTTTGTGGAATACAGCTTTAACATTACATTCTAAGTTCAATGTTTCAGGACAATGTAAAAAATACATTTCACTACTCTAGGGAGGGAAAGAGGTCACTACAGATGAACAACATTGTCTACACGGTATGGGGAAGTAAATTGGACAGTTTTACATTTTTGTTTGTTTGTTTCAAAAGAAGTTCCACTGGGTATGGAGTAGAAAGGATGTCTGGAAAAGCAGGAAAGGAAAGGAAGAAAGGAGAGGAAATGAAAAGGGAGGAAACAAAAATGGAGGGGAAAGAAGATGGAGATGGGGGAGAAGTTAAAGGGAAAGAAAGAGAAAGTCCTTTCTAGTTCTAAGATTCGTGTTGAAACTTTGGGATTATCAATGGAATTATTTTGGACATAAATGAGTTATTTGTCTCACTGCAGTATCCTTTTATTATATATTACACTGACTAGATGGGGAAAATAGATCAAGTTAAAATAAGATTATAAAAATAATATTAAAAATTTCTTTGAAAAGAGTAACAAATTAAATAATCTTTTGTTAACCTGTTAAAGAAAAAAAGCAAAACATAGTACTAAAATAAAAATTTTTAAAGGGATAAATTCATAATAGAGTATAAATAAAAAATATTTTCATTATTTTTATATTCCATTTTATACTGGTAATACAAAGAAATTAAAAGAAATCATTGAGTACATAAAAAAGTAAAACATCCCAATCAACAAAAGAAGATATAGATATCTTCAATAGCATAAAGTATAACTGAACAAACCAGAAAAGAGTTAACAAGAAAAAATTCCCTGCCTCAGGAAGTAGAAATTGTTCTTGCTAGAAAATATTAGCAAGCAATAATAATAATAAATTATATTCATAATAAAATATGATTACAGGTGAAACTACAAATATATTATGTATAACTTTTTATTCTTTTTAAATGTATTATAAAATTATAATCTTTTCCTCTTTTTCCCTTCTTTTTCTTCCTCTACCTGCCATAGACCTAGCTACCATTAGATACAAATATGTATATACATACATAAAAATCACTCTATTCATACTTCTATTTATCAGTTCTTTCTCTGGATGGAGATAGCATCTTCTTTCATGTGTCCTTTATATTTAATTTGAATATTTGCAATAGTCAAAATTACTCATTCACTCAAAGTTGTTTTGAAACAATATTAATGTTACCATATACAATACTCTCTTAGTTTTATCTTTTTGCTCTTCATAGTTTCATGTAGAAGTTTCCAATTTTTTCTAAAGATCATCAATCTCATCATGTCTTATAGTAGAATAATCATATGCCAAAACTTATTTAGATAATCCCTAGTTAATGAGCATCCTTGCAATTTCTAGTTCTTTGCCACCACAAAGAGAGCTTCTATAAATATTAAAAAAAATTTTTTTGCTGTAAATATTTTAGAACATATTTATTTTTTTCAATTTTCTCTAATCATTTTTTTAAATAGACCTGATTGTGGTATTACTGGGTCAACAAGTATAGGTGATTTAATAATTTTAGGCAAAATTCAAGATTGCTCTCTGAAATGGTTGGATCAATTTACAATTTCACCAACAATCTGAATTAGTATCCCAATTTTTCCACATCTCCTCCAATATTTGTTGCTTTTCCCCTTCAATCATTTCAACTAATTCAATAAGTATAAAATTGAATCAAAAGGGTGTTTTTTTTAGTTTGCACATCTCTATTCAACAATGAGTTAAAAGTATTTTCATATGATCATAAATTGTTTTGATTTCTTTATCTAAAAAATTACTTTTATAATATCCTTTGATAATGTCAACTGGGGAATGACTCATAATTTATTAATTCTTAGAAAGTTCTTTATATGTTTGAAATATGAAATTTTTATCTGAGAAAACAACCATATATTTTCCCCTAATTTTATGTTTTTCTTCTCACTTTGACTATATTTATTTATATAAAACTTTCTTAATTTAATATAGTTGAAATTATCCATTTTATATTTAACTTTGCTCTCTATTGCTTCTTTATTAACAATTTGTTTGCCTACCCATAAGTACAATATGTTCCATGTTCTTCAAAATTTTTGTAGTATCTCCTTACATCTAAGTCATGTATCTATGTTGACCGTATCTTGATAAATGGTTTAAGATATTGGTTTATGCCCAATTTTTGCCATATTTCTTTCTAAATTTCCCAATAATTATCCCAATTCTAAGTATTTACCCTTGTCAAATCCAAGGTTATTATGTTTGCTGCTTTAAATTATATGTCTACTCTGTTCCATTTATCTGCCTTCTATCTCTTAGACCGGTACTAGAGACTTTTGATAATTATTGATTTATAGTTTAAGAACTGGAATTATTAAGCCTTATTCTTGTACATGTTTGCTTTTTATTAATTCTTTTGATATCCTGGCCTACAATATTAAGGTAAATAATAACAAAAAATAGAAAGAATAGTATTTGTGCAAGTCAAACTATACTCTAAAATTCCTCAAAACTAGAAATCTTTAAAATGAAAAAGAATAAATCAATGAAACAGATTAGAAAAGCAGGAATGAGAAAAGAGCTGAACTTGATAGCTCAAGATTGAATAAACTCAAGAATATAAAATACTTGGAATGGTACTTTCTATTTGATAAGGATTGCTAGGGAAAAAACAAACAAACAAATTTTTTGACCAAAAAAAAAAAATGGTTTTAGCTATTTTTTTAAAATCCTACATAGGGACAGGGATAAAATCTGGATTTGTGATTTCATTAGTATAAGGAACTCTTTTTCTGAGGAAACTTCCTCTATCAGTGGAGCAACCTAAAAAATAGAATATTTTTTATATCTTATAATCTTAGAGAAGTTCCTGGGGAACTGAAAAACTGAGTGATTATTTACCCCAGGGTCATACACACCCACATATACACCAAGAGACAGATAGAGACAGGCAGACAGAGAAACAGAGAGACAGAGACAGAAGGAGACAGAAACAGACATAGAGAGAGACAAAGAGAACTAGCATAAAGAGATAACACAGTAGAAAAGTGCTTAAAGGCTATAATTTAAAAGCCATAGAAGGAAGAATTGCCTACTATTAGTTATAATATGCAAAAGTTACTTTGTCTCAGATAATAAGAGAAATGATTTAAACAATATTGTGGTTTCACTTTATATCCAGCAAATTGATAAAGAGGATGAAGATGGAAACCATTTATTTTGAAATGACTTGGGAAAGAAATGACTCATAATAGTCTTAATATTGAGTAAAATAATTTGAAATAGTATTTTTAAAAAATCCAAATAAGTCCAACAATAGGGGGAAAGTATATGCCTATCAACAGGAAAAAGGCCAAAAAAATGCATAAACTGCCATGCATTATTATTGATATGTAAGAAATAGGTATGAGGAATTTAAAGAAATATGGTAACCAAAACCTTGTATGAACAGACTCAGAGTAAAATAAAACCAACAAACCAATTTACCCAATGACTATATTAATATAAATGAAGAAAAAACAACAAAATAGAAATAAGAGCAATATAATTACCATGATTAATTTTGGTCCCAGAGAAAGAAATGCACCTTTCATTTTTTTTAAGGAGTGAGGAGATTATGAGTATGTAATGTTGAATACAGTGTCAGATGTAGTTAACAATTGGGTTTTATTCAATTAATATATTTTTAAAATGTTAAGACATTAATATCACTTAAAATAATAGTAATAAAGGATCTTATTTTGTTGGATCTATTATTCAGAAACCTGTTAAAATGCACTTAAGGACAGAGTTCCATTCATTTGTCATTTTTGTCCTGGGAGTTCTAAACTAAATGAAGAAAATGAGAATATTGAGATAGCAAATTTAAAGGAAACTTGAAATCAATCAACAAATCTAAGTAAAAGATCTCTGTTCTAAATACTATGCCACAAACTGTGGGAAATACATAAAAGTTTCTCTCTGTGTTTCTTGTCTGTCTGTGGCTTTGCTTCTCTGTATATTTTTGTGAGTCTGTTTTTCCTCTGTCTCTGTCTCTATACCCCTGTTTGTCTGTATGTATCTCTGCCTCTGTTGCTCTCTTTCTGTCTCTCTCTGTCTCTCTCTGTCTCTGTCTCACTCTCTGTCTCTGTCTCTTTCTCTGAATTTCTTTCTCCTCTCTCTCTCTCTCTCTCTCTCTCTCTCTCTCTCTCTCTCTCTCTCTCTCTCTCTCTCTCCCTCTATGTCTCTCTCCACTTCTCTCTCCACCTCTAACCAATCTAAATTGGAGAGTCTATGCCTGGAATGAAGTGAAAAGTTTGAAAATTGACCTCCTAACAATCTTCAAGCATATGAAATGTTATGCAAATGGACCTGGCCAGCTGTTGTTCCTTTCCACTGAGAACAGAAAATGAGACAATTCGCTCAAATTGCAACATGAGGGATGTAAGTTTGGCAGTTGTGCAAATGGCCATTTGCCTATTTGATGAAGAAAAACAGAAATTTATTTCAGATGAGCAATTTAAAAATGCAGATATCATGTATTGACTTACTTTCTTTGTTCCTCTTTTGGGAACAGCAGATCGATCCACAAAAAATTGTCTGAGTATGTATGAAAACCTTACTTATAAACTTTGCAATATAAAGAACTTTCAGATTATGGAGATAACACAACTTAGAAAAAGATTCCTGGAGAAAACTCTGGAATCTCCTTAATGCTTTGTCACAGATTACATGAATAAATTGCAAAGTAACATAGTATAACCATGAAAGAGAAAAAAAATAAAATAAAAAACTTTCTGTGTTACTGATTTGGGTTAGCGGGTTAGATAAGTACATAAAACTCTGGCCCTCCAATCAGGAAGATTCCTTTTCATGAGTTCAAATCTGGCCTCTTACTGACTCTGTAACTCTGGACAAACAACATAGCCCTATTTGCCTCAGTTTCCTCATCTATAAAAATGAGTTGGAGAATGTAATGGCAGATCACTCCAGAATCTTTGCCAAGAAAACCCCAAATAAAGGATGGAGCCAAGATGGTGCAGAGGAGATACGTCTTTTTCTGAGCTCTCCCCATGTCCCTCAAATTAGCAGCAAATTAAGCCTCTAAATTGGTTTTGGAGTGACAGAAGCTACAAATATTTGAAGTATAACAAATTTCCAGCAGAAGATAATTTAGAAGATCTTCAGAATAGGCCTGTTTCAATCAGACACTGAGGCCAAAGACAGGCAGCCAGGCAGAAACCCAAGAAGAGGCAGTGCAGAGACCCAGGGTGATGTGGGCTCCATGGACCAGGAATCTACCTCTATAGGAGTGTTGGCTACTCTGTTCTGGTTGTAAGCCAGTATATCAGCAGATCAGTTGTAAGACAACCAAAAGAAATACAAAAGGCAAATAGTGAGCTTCTAAACCCCAGAATTTTGGAGTCTACCCAGCACTGGAAGTTAGTCAGCACTGACTCAGCACAGCCACTGTCCCCTGTAGAGGAAGCTTGGACAATCTTCCCATTATCCTAAAAGCAGACCTCAACCTTTTAAAAAAAAAAGTGAGCAAAAAAGCAAAAAAAAAACCTCTGACCTCAATTTTTTTTTAATGGAGAAAGAGAAGAAACCTGTTTTGAAAAGTAGATTGTTTCCAGATGAATCCCCAAAGGGGATTTTTTAGCTCTATCTCACAAGGTAGTCTTGGAAAAATTCAAAAAGGATCTTAAAAGAGAGTTAGAAGAAAAATAGGAAAAGGAATGAGAATGTTACAAAAGGGTTTAGAAAAGAAAGCTCATTAAATAGATTTAGTGAAATGGGAAAAGTATATAACTCCTTACAAAAAAGATTTAACAAAATGGAAGAAGAAAACAACTCCTTGAAAAACAGAATTTGTGAAATGGAGAAAAAAAAAAAGTCCATAGACCAAAACAACTCATTTAAAAACTCAATTGGCCAAATACAAAAGGAGCTTTAAAAAATGTTACTGAAGAAAATAAATCACTAAAAATTAGAACTGAATAAATGGAAATGAATGACTCAACAAGACATCAATAATCAGTCAAATAAAATAAATGAATAAATAGAAGAAAATGTAAAATACCTCATTGGAAAAACAACTGACCAAGAAAACAAATCTAGGAGAGACAATTTAAGGATTATTGGACTTTCTGAAAACCATGATAAAAAAAAAAAAAAAAAAAAAAAAAAAACAAGCCTAGACATTATATTTCAGGAAATCATAAAGGAAATTGCCATGATTATCCTAGAATCAGAAGATAAAATAGCCACTGAAAGAATTCATTAATTACTTCCTGAAAGAAACTGCAAAAAGAAAACTCCAAGGAACATTGTAGCTAAATTTCAGAATTATTGGATCAAGGAAAAAATTTTGCAAGCAGCCAGAAAGAAACAATTCAAATATCAAGAAGCCACAATCAGGATTGCCCAGGACGTAGCAGCCGCCACCTTAAAGGAGGGAAGGACCTGGAATCTGATATTCCAAAAAACAAAGGAATTTATATTACAGCCAAGAATAAACTATCCAGCTAAACTGAACATTATCTTTAAGGGAAGAAGATGAACATTCAGTGATGCTGGTGAATTTCATTTATTTCTGATGAAAAGATCAGAGCTGAACAAAAAGATGATCTCCAAATATAGAACTCAAGAGAAGCATAAAAAGGTAAAAAGGAAAGAATTCTTGAAAACTATATCTCTGTTATGGGTATGCTTAGAGAGTGCAGGTATAATTTGATTTTACTGTGATAATATAAAAAGAGAAACTAAAGGTAGAAAGGGGATTGCACTGGTAAAAGAGGAATTTAGTAAAATGAGGGAAATTACATCTCATAAGGACACAAAGAAGACATATTATAATTGAAAGAAAGAAGAAAGAGGGATGAACATTGTGTGAATCTTACTCTTATCAGATTTGGCTCAAAGGGAGAATATCAGAAATATTTGGTTGCAGAGAGAAACTTGTCTCACTATACACGGAAGTGGGAGAGGAAAGGGAAAAGGAAAAGGGAGTTTAATAGAAGGGAAAAGAGAAGTAGTAGGGGAAAAATGTAAAAAAGGGGGAAAGTATCTAAAGGGGAAGGGGTGTTTGAGGGAAATGGAGATCAGAAGCAAAATACTGGGGAAAAGAGAAAGGGGAAAGGAAAGAGAAAAACTTAACTTGGGGTAAATAAGATGACAAGAAATGTAGAATTAGTTATTTTAACTGTGAATATGAATGGGATGAACTCTCTCATAAAACAGAAGCGATTGCAGATTGGATTAAAAACCAGAATCCTAAAATATGTTGTTTACAAGAAACACATTTAGAGTAAAGATAAAAAGATTGCAGCAGAATCTGTTATGCTTCAGGTGAAGTTAAAAAAAAAAAAAAAAAAAAAAAAAAAAAGCAATCCTGATCTCAGATCAAACAAAATAAAAAAAAAATAATAATAATAATCTAATTAAGGAAGGAAACTATATCTTGCTAGAGGTTACCAGAGATGATGAATTAATATCAATACGAAATATATATTGACCAAGTGGTATAGCATCCAAATTCCTAGAGAAGTTAAGAGAGCTGCAAAAAGAAATAGATAGCAATACTATACTAGTTAGGGATCTCAACCTTGCTCTCTCAGAACTAGATAAACAAATTGTTTAGGAGGTAAATAAAATTTTAGAAAAATCAATTATGATAGATCTTTGGAGAAAATTGAATGGAGATAGAAAGGAGTATACTTTTTCTCAGCAGTTCATGGAACCTATCAAAATTGACCATTTATTAGGGCATAAAGATCTCAGAATCAAATGCAGAAAGGCAGAACTAGTAAATGCGTTTTTTTTTTTTTTTTTCAGATCATGATGAATTAAAATTGTGTACAATAAAAGTCTAGGAGAAAATAGAGCAAAAATTATTCAGAAACAAAATAATGTAGTCCTGAAAATGAGTAAAACAACACAATTTTATACAAACAAAATTAATACATATAAGATTAGAAGGGAAGCAATAACTTGGGAAAACATTTTTACATTCAAAGGTTCTGATAAAGACCTCCTTTCTAAAATATAAAGAGAATTGACTTAAATTATAAGAATTCAAGCAATTCTCCAATTGATAAATGCTCAAAGGATATGAAAAGACACTTTTCAGATGAAGAAATTGAAACCATTTCTAGTCATATGAAAAGGTGCTCTAAATCACTATTGCTCAGAGAAATGCAAATTAAGACAACTCTGAGGTATTACTATACACCTCTCATATTGGCTAAGATGACAAGAAAAGATAAGGACAAATGTTGAAGAGGATGTGGGAAAACTGGGACACTAAATGCATTGTTGGTAGAGTTGTGAACTGATCCAACCATCCTGCAGAACAATTTGGAACTATGCTCAAAGGGCTACCAAACTGTGAATGCCCTTTGATCTAGCAATGTTTCTAGTGAGCTTGTATCCCAAAGAGATCATAAAGGAGGGAATGGGACCAACATAGGCAAAAATGTTTGTGGCAACTCTTTTCATAGTGACAAGAAACTGGAAACTGAGTGGATGCCATCAGTTAGAGAATGGCTGGATATGTTATGGCATATGAATGTTATGGAATATTATTGTTTTATAAGAATTGATCAGCAGGATGATTTCAGAGAGTTGCATAGATCACTTGGAGACACTAGCTAGTAAGTGTCTGAAGATTTGAACGTACTTCTTCCCGATTCTGGCCTTGGTATTTTACCTACTGTTTCACTTAGCTCTCTAGGTATTTGGTAGGAGGGTAAAAATAAAGTGAAATGAGAAGAGAAGATGTAACTTCGTTAGAAGACATGATTCAATAGGGTGAAATTGGTTGGGAAATGAAGAAATCTTCCTTAAATGAAAGATCTGGGAAGTCCTCACCATTCCAATCAGAGAGAGGGGGCAGCTTCCAGAGCAAGAGCTACTGACAGAATGTGAATGTTTGGGTAAATGGGATCTTCCATAGAGATAAGGTTCATGGCAAGGATGAAGAGAAATATCACATCCAGAAGAGTACAGTCGTGCATTCCTTGGTTTTTCTGATTTCTTCTCTTTCAGTTAAAATTCTATTTTTGCTAAGAAACTTTTCTTGATCCTCATTTAATGCCAATGGTTCTCCCTTATGGATTATTTCCAATTTGTACTGTTTATATTTTGTTTGCATATAGCTCTTTGTGTATTGGCTCCCTCATTAGACTGTGGGAACTTTGAGAACAGAGACTATCTTTTGCCTTTCTGTGTCTCTCTGATGCTTAGTACAGTGCCACTGTAAGCACTTATTTATGTAAGCAAATATTTGACTAAGAGTTAAGTGATAAATTCTATTATTTCTATCAACAGAACTAATACAAGAGTTGCAGTCTTCTCTAAATTTGATACTCCAAGTTTCTACACTTTAATTATAGCTCAGAACTAAGACACATTCTAGCCTAGAAACATAGGAAAGGAGTAGATATAATCTACAGGATCATGTTGCTATAGTTCTCCTTACGATAAAATTATTTCCTGACATTTCCAAAAGACTAGTAAATTCCTCTTTCTCTTCAACATATAAAAATCCATTTTAGAAACAAACAAAATATTCAGTAAGTCAAGAAAAAGAAAACAAAACTAATGTTTACCTGAATATGGATTTCTTTCAGTATAGAAGTTTTCTATAGAAGCCATTGTCTAAGGTCTAGAAAGAGGCATAATCTGAGGATTTACAATAGACCTTGGATCTAAGAATTTCTTATGCTTTTGCTATGGCAAAATGCCAGCAAAATGGGAAGAATGATAATATGTGATGCCAAAGAAAAAGTTAAATGTACTTCTCATTTTTCTCAGCCACAGGGAATCATAAATCTGATGGAGACATAAACAACATGCTAATCTACCCTCTTCATTGTACAGATCAGGAAACTAAAGCCCACAAAGGAAAATTGATTTCCAAAAGTTACACTTTTCACTGAGTCAGAAATAGTTTTTCTGGTTCATAGTCTACTATTCCTTCTAATATGCATGCTTGTAGCTACTATTTTAAAAGCAACTCAGAAAGGTGGTAATCATGAACATTCAATTCAACAAAAAATAGCCAGAGATACAAATAATACCATTCAGAGAGTAGAAAACATATCATAAGCATTCTACTAATTTAATGAGTACTTGGAATACCCTAAGTGATACCTGCTCAATTTGGTATTTTTCAGGTTGCCAGCTAGATCCCTAGGACAATGATGTTTAAATCAGATTCAAAGATATTTTGTCAGAAGTCTTTCCTAAAAGTTCATGACCTTTAATAGTGGGCCAGCATCTACAATTGGCTTAAAGCACAGACAATTATTTATTAAGATAGTCTAGAAAGAACAGTGACTATAAAGCATTCTCCATACAAGACTGGGATACCCACTCCCACAAATATTTATAGTGCTGGTAGCAAGAATACATAGAATACTCTGGTAGAGTCACACACATAGAGAATATGTGTTGAATTTCCCTAAATGATTGTATCCTGCTTGCTAATTTTCTGATGTAGTAAGGAATTAAGTAATCTGCTTGCTTAGTTATATACTTTGGTGAAGTACTGGACTTGGATTCAGGAGACAGGAATTCAAATCCCAGACATGTTGAGTTATTAGGTATAGAACTATTAAAGAGTCATTTACTTTCTTTGAATTTCCATTTCCTTACCTTTAGAATATGGATAATCATATTCACATTACCTATCTCACAGTGTTAGAAAAACCCTTTGTGAAAAGAGCTTTGTAAATTTTAAAATGTTCTTGTTGGTCAGTCATTTCAGTGTTGTTTGACTCTTCATGACCTCTTTTGAAGTTTTCTTAGAGGATACTGGAGTGGTTTGCCATTTTGTTCTCCATTTTCCTACAGATGAGGAAAATGAGGTGAACAGGATTAAGTGATTTACCCAGGGTCACATGGCTAATAAATGTCTGAGACCAGATTTGACTTTAGTAAGAAGAATCTTCCTAATTCAAGTCCTGACACTCTATATCCATTGTGCCACCCATTATAGAAATATAAATTGAGCTGAACTATAGTTCACATATGTGTAGTAGTATACATATATATATATATATATATATATATATATATATATATATATATATATGTAGTATCACATAGATAACAAGAGTATTGTAAAAAGAAAGGGTATTTGATCTTTGACCTCAATTAAAATTTATCCTCTACCTAAGATCCAAAAATGGTGAGAATATCTTGCCTCTATTCTCTGAGGGAGATATCACAAGATAGCAGATGACACTGTAATTTAAGGATTTGAGGTCCTTTTGAACAATGAGAAAAATAAACATAAAACAGAGATCAGGATTTCTCTTACTTCTGGAAGATACTTTGGGGATATGGAGGAAATACTTTCTCTAGAGTCTCTATTATTCACTGATATGTTCCAACCCCTAGGTCATCCTTTACTTCCCAGACAATTTCTTCCTGAAACATAAGTAAGATGAACTAAGAAAATCCACTATTGACAAATGTGAAAAACAAACCATGAATTTATATCATCTTATCACTTCTCTCTCTGGTGGGAGGTGGATGTTAGCTAGGTCTGGGGCCTTATCACCTCCGTGAATAGCTTCTCTCAGCTCAGTGCCTATCCAATATCTGTAGTTCCACTTTGCATCTACTTGATTTCAAAACCAAGGAACAAAATGCGTCTCCCAGGATAAGCTTATTACTTTTCATTTCATCATCATGCTGCTACCTCAAATCCTCCCAAAACCTTTCTTTATAAAGGGAAGCTTCTCCACTTCCAGCTCACTCCACTTTGTATCTGCAGCTCTACCTGGTTTCATTTTGCAGGGTACTCCCTGGAATTCCTTTCCCCCACTTCCATTATATGTGTGTGTGCCTGTGTCTGTTGCCTTCACCCATTAGATTGTCAGTTGGGAGTGTTTCTTTGTTTATTGTCTAATTTGTATATACAGTAATTAGCATACAGCCTAGCACTCAGTAGGTGCTTTATAAATATTTAGTGGATTGGATTGAATTTTGCTTTTGCCATTACATTGCTCATTAATTTAGTCACTATCTCATCTACAAGCACTCTGTCCTTCGTTGTTTTTGTATTCTCCATCCCTCCTGGGGCAATCTAAAATGCTTTCTTAACTCTGTGCTCCCTTGATCCCCTTTAATATGCCCTCCACATAGACTCACTGAATCTTGTGAAATAGAATTATTTCTTTCTAAGCTCTCTTGCTCATACCAGAATAATCTCTTATAAAGAGCAGCTAGATGGTACAATGGATAGAGCACCAGCCTTGAAGTCAGGAGGATCTGAGTTTAAATCTTATCTCAGACACTTAACACTTCCTAGCTCGGTGATCCTGGGCAAGTCACTTAATCCCAATTGCCTCAGCAAGAAAAAAAAAAAAAAAAAAAAAAAAAATATATATATATATATATATATATATATGTATATATATATATATATATAATAATCTCTTATATTCACAATCTTTCTTTTGTCATTCCCAGACTAGTTTATTAATTTTCAATGTCTACATACCAACTCTGAGGTTACTTCCTGACATCTTTCAATAAGAATATCAAAATAATAATTATTAATTAATAATTATAATATTTATATGACTCCTATTATCTCCTAGGCATTGTCCCAGTGATTTACAATTATCTCATTTGATCTACACAAAATCCCTGGAGGGATGTTATAACCTCTATTTTAAAGAAAAGGAAACTGAGTTAAACAAGGCTTAAGTGATACCCAGGGTTACATAGCTAGCTATGTGACTGAGGCTAGATTTGAACTCATGTCTTCCTTCTTCCTGACTCTGTGCCCAATGTTCTATGCAGAGTCATGCTGAATAATAGTAATTACTAACCTCTTATTCCTCACTTCCCCCACAGCTCAAGACATAAGCTACTCCTCCTTCCCTTTCTATTTCCTGACCAGCTCTTCTTTGCCTTTATTCTCTTTCTTTCCCCTGTAGAATATAAGTTCCCTGAGAATTGGAACTGTTTTGCTTCTTTCTTTGTATCTCCAATTCTAAGAATAGTGCTTTTCAATAGCCCACTTTCCTATCCCTATAATTTAATTTAATTTAATCTCTGTGAGGACTTCCCAGTACTGTCTGAAGCACTGGAAGACTAAATGAATTGCCCAGAGTTACAGAGCAGGACTTGAAAAAAGGTCTTTTGGACTCCAATATCATTCTAAATCCATAATGCTAAAATCACCTTACCTTAGGAGTCATTTGATAAATTATTTTTGGACTATAATGGTAAGTATCCCAATGGATACTAGATCTGCCATCTTGAATCTTAAGAAAGTAGGATCCACAAAGCATGAAATCATGGTATACCACAACAAACTGGCAGTAGCATCTATACTTTCAGAGCAAATTTTGATAGAAAAAAATGAATGAATAAGGACTTTTGAGAGCTGAATGTACAAAATAAAAATCACAAGGTGACAAACTTCTTAACAAGAAGAAAAATGAAAATTATAAAACTTACTGTGGTAATGCTTATTACTCAATATCAATATAAGGAAGAAATGAAGCATCTGTCTGGACATGTGATTTCATCTGAATTTTAGTAGAGAAGAAAAAAATGAGAAAATATTTACTAATGTATATGTTGCTTTTTATCTTGTTTTCTCTTTATATATTATGATATTCCTTTTGTTTTGTTTTGTTTTGTTTTATTTTTTCTGAATCTTAACCAGGGGCTAAATCCTTCTAAGACACTTCCACAATCACTTGAGGTTCTTAACTTTGTCAAGTGATGTCATTATGCTGAAGTTCCCTTAACTGATCATTTTTCACTCTCCCTGCTTAAATTAAATTAAAATTTTAATCATCTAATAAGTAAAAGACACTATATTAAGTAGGTAGATACAAAATTAGAAAAAGAAGCTCAGTGATATACTAGAAATGGGAGTGTATTTGGGGTTAAAAGATCAGTGTTCAAGTCCCTAGGGAGACTGGGGAAGGCAGAATAGGACACTTAAAAAAAAAAAAAATTAGGTTTATATTTAGGTCACCTGGATTTGAATCATGACTTGGTTACTTACTAATATGACACAAGGTGAGTTATTTAATTTTTCAGAGCTTCAATTTAGAAGGATAAAAACTACCTCTTTCTATGAGACTAGAAAGGAAAAGTGGGGAGTTGTGACTAAGCAAAAAAGGAGTGTTTCCACTAAGTGATGACATTATATATTAGTAGAAGATTGATAGGTAGTAAGGAGATAGGAAACAAAGGGAAGGGGGAAAAAAAGGCTGAAGAAGTTATGTGGAATATGATATGAATAAGAACTAGGCTTGTGATTTCATTGGTGGAGGGAATATACAGGTGAAAAAATTCCCTTTGCCAACTCAGATCACTATTATCTCTGCAATTTATAGTCCAAGAGAAATACCTAGAACATTGAAAAATTAAATGATGTGCTTAGGCCTACAGAGACTATATAAGTAAGAAAAGAATCTTAAACTCAAGTGTTCCTGACTCTCTGCCCACTATAAAACATTACTTCTCCTGGGAAATATGGTAATAAGTAAGATCATAAAATCATGGTTTCTGAGTTGTATGTAATCAAAAAGTTCAAATT
Source organism: Sminthopsis crassicaudata (assembly GCF_048593235.1). NCBI lineage: Eukaryota > Metazoa > Chordata > Mammalia > Dasyuromorphia > Dasyuridae > Sminthopsis > Sminthopsis crassicaudata. The sequence continues at coordinate 381,365,630 of NC_133619.1, forward strand.
ACACATGAAGAAATTGTTAGACAACTTTGTGAAGATGACACAGAGGATAGAACTCATATTCTGATTCCAAATCCTCTTGCAGTTTATATCCCATGGTGCTGACTCTTATCACCGCACTTCCATAACTGTCCATCACATTCTATCACGTTTATCTTTGAGCATTCTCAAGATTCTTCACCCTCATCTACTTTCCATGATGACATGAAGGCAAATTAGACAATGCAGTTAGCAGGAAGCCCATGAATCCTGCAGGCTGGAATTTATGCACAAAATCTAGTAAATTAAAACACACACACACACACACACACACACACACACACACACACACACACAAACACACACACACACATGCAAGGCCACAGCTGTGTTGCCTTCCATTGAGCAGTATTTGGGAGGTCTGGTTCTAATATGTTGCTATCCTAAAACAACACAACCTCCAGTAGATCTTCTTTCTGAAGCAAAAAATTTATCAGGAGTACCAAGTCCCTCTCTCCATATTCTTCTACAGACCTTATTACCTATCAATCTTCTATGTATTTTGCATGTGAATACGTACTGTTTTCCTGTCTGATGCTCTGGATGCAGCAGCCCTTTGGATTTGGGCACTGATGTTTGTACAGTGTTCTCACTTCTTCATTGGCAGGGTATCATGCCTGAATCCTTGCAAGAGACATTTGGGCAAGGTGTGCTGCCTTTCTCACCTGTTAATCATCCACTAATATTGGCACTTTCCTACTCCCCCCAGTTCCCATAAGGGCTATTAGCAGACAAAGCAGTCTTCAAGTAAAGAAAAATTGTAAATGCGATCTTGCCAGGGATTTTGAATTCCTTCAGGTTAATGAGATCATTAGATCTCATTAGATAACTGAGATCAAGGACAATGGCACAAGACACTGACAAGCTCAGCAAGTAGTATGAAACTCTTGTATGCTGTTACACATTGTTGTGAATGATACCTGAAAGAATTTAGGACATGACTGATGTTTCCAGAGCTAAAGGAAATGGATGGGTCTTAGGGTGGGAAGAACACTGCAAATGCTCTTGAGAATCCTCATCATTCTTTTCTTCTGGCCTCTGGTACCACCATTAGATTGTGTTATGGGCCAGAACTTGAAACGAGGTGTTAAGTCAGTGGAATTGATAGAGACAATAGTTGTTTAGCATGGTGCTTAACAGTTCTCTAGTTCAGTACATGTACTTAGTACTTACTATAGTTCCACAACATTCACGCCTTTGATAAGATAGCATATATAAGCTAGAAGCCTAAGCCAGAATTCAGTCAGGGAGATTCAGAAGCCAGAGCTCAAGCTCTTGGAACCAAGACTACAGAAGGCTCTAAGAAAGGAACCGGGCCCCAGGAAAGGAGACAAGACTTGGAAAGAGACAATAAAGGATTGAGATTTTTAACCCCTGGCTGCATTTGGGGTGATTACTGAACTGAAATTAAGGCTGCCTCCAGAGACCCCAAGAAAACCCCAACAAGAAAACATTACATTTTAGAGAATAATATTACAAGATTGTGAAGATGATCCAGTTCAAGAGCAGTCAACAAGAAAAGAGTTTTCAAGATTTCCCATCTGTAATGATAAAATGGAAAGAATATAGAATTTATAGTGAAAGGACCTGGGTTCAATTCCCAGCTCCAAAGCAATTGAATAAACATTTATTTGGCTGTCTATGTGCCAGGCACTGTGCTAAGTGGTAGCAATACAATTATTCAAAAGAAAGACAGTTGCTGATCTCACGGAGAATACAATATAAAGAGGAGATAACAAACCAAAAAGAGGAAGGAAAGAGGGCAACAGAACAGTATACGATGGGTACCTGTAAAGTATGGGCTAGCTCCCTGGAGGGATTCAGGGAAAGCCAGATCAGGATTAAATCAAAGTCCTTGGTCTTTAGGAGGAGAAGTGAAGGAGGCAGGCAAGCTACCACAAGGCTTGTCAAAGATGTGTTCTGGATTCTGGAGTCCAGAGTCTCCAGCCTCTCTCCTCTGTGTCCTGCTGCCAAGTGACTCTGGTTCTCTTCTCCCATCCTCCAATCATTGCATACGATTATTTTAACCAAACATTCAGAAAGCATCAATGGTGAGGAGAGCCACCACATCACCACCTCATCTAAATATATAGAGAGAGCCATTGTCTCACAACAATAGGTAATTAGCTGTAAATGCCTGGTTGCCTGATTGAAGCAGACCTTTTTAGAGTTTCAGCCCTCTACATTTCCCACTTTCTTTTGTTTTAGAACATAGGTGGTCATGCCCTCCCTGACTTCCCAGGGAGATGAGAACCCCAAAAAGCAGGAGATCACACCTTCCCTGACTTCTCTGGAAGAGAGATGAAAAACACCAAAGGGAAGTGGGGAGTCAAGCCAGATATTGTTAGCAGGTTGAAGGGCTGAAGGGTCTTACTAGAAAAAGGTATGCACAAACCCATCAGCATGGAGGTATTACACAAGCACATAGCAATAAAGCACAGGCTAGCAGTGATGACTCTCCCCACAGCCAGGGCAGGCTCAATGTGGTGTAACAAACATGAATTGTACATGCAAATAGTGATATAACAAACATTATGAATCAATATGGTATTGTAAAAGATTTCCAGAAGTCCTAGAAGGAGGGGTTGTAAACAACAATCTCACACCTGCCTCCTTTAGCAGCAAAGAGATAGTCCAAAACCAATCTAATGTCCATTGCTTCACATGTCAAGGAATCCAATGATCCCCAAAAGTTTTTGAAGTACTGCAACAGTCTTTTTATATGTTAAGGAATCCAATGATTACTGCAGATTTTGAAGTCCTGCAGCAGTCTTATCATGTCTCAGGAATTCCAGTGATTCCTGAGGGTTTTCAAGTACCACATCAGTCTCATTAACAATTTTTGATTTTCTTGAGTCAAACATCATAACTGCCATGCTCTTTCAGTGGTGGGCATGTCAGTGACAGAACCACCCAATGTTTCTTGGGTCTTCTCCTAAGTTTCAAGGTTTTGTTCCATCTCTCTCCAATGGACAAGGTGAATATGGCTCATTGGCACCCATCTGATTCCTTCTCCATCTGTGGAGATACACATAAACTCTCTCCCCCAAGCAATTAACCTATCTGGTCACTTCCATTCACCACTTTCTGGGTCTCTCCACATGATCTGGGTATTATTTAAAGACAGTGGAGCTGCCCACACTGGATACTGCCCTTCTGGTGATTATAAAACCTGTCTGCTGGAGCCAGTGCATCTTTATCAAAAATTTAAAAATTAATAGTATAGAGAACTAAATTTAGAAATTCTCTAGGGTTACCTGTGGCTCCCCCTTTCTTTTGTTTTTGGAGAAGTGTCTTGATGTCTCTGTTTCTCCTCTCTACTATTGCTTGTCCTTGAGGATTAAATGGTATGCCCATGGTGTGTAAAATCTTGTACTGTACACAAAAGTGTGTAAAATGTTTAGAAGTATATGTAGGTTCATTATATGTTTTTATTGCTTGTGGCACACCCATAATTGCAAATGCTTACATAAGGAATTCAGTGACCACTCGGACTGTCTCTTTTGCTGCTGTTATTGCAAAAGTGAATCCTGAAAAGGTGTGTCTACCACGACATGGATAAAAGATAGACGACCAAAAGATTTATAATGGGTCACATCCATTTGCCAAATTTCATTGGGTCTCAAACCATGAGGGCTCTTCCCTGTAGGGAGCGTAGCAGCATGTAAAGGAAGGCAAGCTATTCAGGCTTTTACTATGCTCCTACCTTCCTCTCTTGTTATTCCAAATTGTAAATGTAAAGCTCAGGCAGCCTGATGATATTTAAAATGAGATTCTTGGGCTTCTTGAAACAAAGGAGTATTGGCCAACATGGTTAGAAGGCTATCTGCCGGACTTCCGGCCAAGATGGCAGCGTGGAGGCAGACAGCTGCTTGAGCTCCTCGTTTTCTCTCAGAACTTACTTCATGACAAGCCTCTGACTTAATGCTTGACCCAGAAAGAAATCCACAAATTATCACCAAGAGAAGACATCCTTGAGAGTCGCCAGAAAAGGTCTGTGTTTGCTCGGGGGAGGGTCAATCAGACTGGGCGCAGACTGAGGGCAGGCAGCCAGAGCAAGACAGGCAGCTCACACAGCTCAGACCGGAGGGGGAGGGGTGTGATCTCTACCGTTTCTGCGAAAGGGCTTTTGCCCCAGTGTGGATGCTCCGTCTTGGCAGCAAGCCAGGAGCAGCAGAGAGGGTGTAAACACCGGAGGTGAAGATTAAAACCCCAGAAAGCCAGCGCCTCTCAGAGCACGGCCACCCCCAACCCCCACCTGGACTGACTCGGTGCGTTCTCAGAGCCTCAGAGCTCAGACTCAGTACAGTCATTGCTGTTCTGTTAGTGGCTCTCTGCTGCCCTACCCCCAGTCTGTAGAGGAAGCCCATTAATAACATCCAGCCCCATCCCCCGCAAAACAGACCAATTGTTTCTCTTGTCAGTTTGTTTTCTTTGATTCCTGCTCTGACAAAATGAACAAAAAATTCAAAAGGGCTCTAACCATTGACAGCTTCTGTGTGGAGAGGGAGCAGACTTCAAATGCTGAGGAGACTAGGAACAGAATGTCCCCAGATGTATCCCCTGGGAGGGATATAAGCTGCTCCTCAATACAAAAGAACCTCATAGAGGAAATCAAAAAGGCTCTCACAAGAGAGCTGGAAGAGAAATGGGAAAAAGAAAGGGAAGCTTGGCAAGAGAGCCTGGAGAAGTCATCCCATGCATTCAAAGACAGAATGGATAAAGAAATCAAATCATTGAGAAACAAGATTAGTGAGCTGGAAAAGGTAAACAACTCCAAGGAAAACAGGATTAGTGAGCTGGAAAAAGAAATCAGCTCTCTAAAAAATAAAATGGATAAAATGGAAAAAAATTCCATAGAAGATAAAAACTCAATTGGACAATTACAAAGAGATATAAAAAAAGTGAGTGAAGAAAATACATCATTGAAAATTAGACTGGAACAAGTAGAAATGAATGACTCAAGGAGAAACCAAGAGGGAGTCAAGCAAAACCAGAGAAATGAAACAATTGAAAAGACTGTCAAGTACCTTACCAGAAAGACAACAGACCTGGAAAACAGATCCAGGAGAGACAATTTGAGAATAATCGGACTCCCTGAAAAATGGGAGGAAAAAAAGAGCTTGGACACCATTTTCGAGGAAATTATCAAAGAGAACTGCCCAGACGTTTTGGAAACAGAGGGTAAAATAGACATTGAGAAAATTCATCGATCACTTACTGAAAGGGACCCTAAAATCAAAACGCCAAGAAATATAGTGGCCAAGTTCAAGAACCATCAGACAAAGGAAAAGATATTGGAAGCTGCTAGAAAAAAGCAATTCAGATATGGAGGATCCACAATAAGGATAACACAGGATCTAGCAGCATCCACATTAAAAGAACGCAGGGCCTGGAACATGATATTCCGAAAGGCTAAGGAACTTGGTATGCAGCCAAGAATAACTTACCCAGCAAGAATGAGCATCGTTTTCCAGGGAAGAAGATGGACATTTAACGAAATAAATGAATTCCATCTATTTTTGATGAAAAAACCAGACCTACATAAGAGGTTTGATCTTCAAATACAGAACTCAAGAGACTTCTAAAAAAGGTAAAAAGAAATCTTGAGAACTATACTTCTGTCAAAAAAATATGTAAAGAACATATGTACAATTTGTCTTAGAAACTAGAGGTGGAAAGGAGATTATATCATAAAAAAGTATAAAGTGGTGGTACTACATCTCATGAAGAGGCAAAGGTAACCTATTATATCTGAGAGAAAGAAAGGAGGGAGATGAACATAGCGTGTATCAATAGACATATTCGATTTATGGTGAAACTTCTTCCACTTCATTGAAAAGTGAAAGGGAAGGAGTAAGCTAAGGGGAAGGGAATACAGTAATTTTGAGGAAAAGGGGTAAAATAAGGGGAGGATCTTTAAGGTGGGGGAGGGATCCTAAAAAGGGAGGGCTGTGAAAAGCAAGTGGTGTTTACCAGTTTAATACTGGATAGGAGGGTAAAAGGGAAGGAAAGGGGAAAAGCATAAGCAGGGGTTAATAGGATGGCAAGCAATATAGAATTAGTCCTTCTAACCATAAATGTGAATGGGGAAAACTGCCTCATAAAGAGGAAGCAGTTAGCAGACTGGATTAAAAGTCAGAATCCTACTATATGTTGTTTACAGGAAACACACCTGAAACAGGATGAGACATTCAAACTAAAAGTAAAAGGGTGGAGCAGAATCTATTATGCTTCAGGCAAAACCAAAAAAGCAGGAGTAGCCATCCTCATCTCAGATCAAGCAAAAACAAAAATTGATCTAATTAAAAGAGATAAGGAAGGGCATTATATCCTGCTAAAGGGAAGCATCAATAGTGAAGCAGTATCAATATTAAACATGTATGCACCAAGTGGTGCAGCATCTAAATTCTTAAAAGAGAAATTAAGAGAGCTGCAACAGGAAATAGATAGCAAAACTATAATAGCGGGAGAACTCAACCTTGCACTATCAGAATTAGATAAATCAAACCACAAAATAAATAAGAAAGAAGTCAAAGAGGTAAATAGAACACTAGAAAAGTTTGATATGATAGATCTTTGGCGAAAGATAAATGGAGACAGAAAGGAATATACTTTCTTCTCAGCAGTTCATGGAACCTATACAAAAATTGATCATATACTAGGGCATAAAAACCTCAAAATCAAATGCAGTAAGGCAGAAATAGTAAATGCATCCTTTTCAGACCATAAAGCAATCAAAATAACATTTAATAAAAAGCCAGGGGAAAATAGACCAAAAAATAATTGGAAACTAAATAATCTTATACTAAAGAATGATTGGGTAAAACAGCAAATCATAGACATAATTAATAACTTCACCCAAGAAAATGACAATAATGAGACATCATACCAAAATGTGTGGGATACAGCCAAAGCAGTAATTAGGGGAAGTTTTATATCTCTACAGGCCTACCTGCATAAAATAGAGAAAGAGAGGGCCAATGAATTGGGTTTACAACTAAAATTGCTAGAAAAGGAACAAATTAAAAACCCCCAGACAAACACAAAACTTGAAATTCAAAAAATAAAAGGTGAGATTAATAAAATTGAAAGTAAAAAAACTATTGAATTAATTAATAAAACTAAGAGTTGGTTTTATGAAAAAACCAACAAAATAGACAAACCCTTAGTAAACCTGATTAAAACAAGGAAAGAGAAAAAGCAAATTGATAGTCTTGAAAATGAAAAGGGTGAACTCACCACTAATGAAGAGGAAATTAGAACAATAGTTAGGAGCTACTTTGCTCAACTTTATGCTGATAAATTCGATAACTTAAATGAAATGGAAGAATACCTTCAAAAATATAGCTTGCCCAGATTAACAGAGGAAGAAGTAAGTAGTCTAAATAGTCCCATCTCAGAAAAAGAAATAGACCAAGCTATTAACCAACTTCCTAAGAAAAAGTCCCCAGGACCAGATGGATTTACAGGTGAATTCTACCAAACATTTAAAGAACAACTAACTCCAATGCTATGTAAACTATTTGAAAAAATAGCGATTGAAGGAGTCCTACCAAATTCCTTCTATGACACAGACATGGTACTGATACCTAAACCAGGTAGATCGAAAACTGAGAAAGAAAACTATAGACCAATTTCCTTAATGAATATTGATGCTAAAATCTTAAATAAGATATTAGCAAATAGACTTCAGAAAATCATCCCCAGGATAATACACTATGACCAAGTGGGATTTATGCCAGGAATGCAGGGCTGGTTTAATATTAGGAAAACTATTAGTATAATTGACCATATTAATAATCAAATTAATAAAAACCATATGATCATCTCAATAGATGCAGAAAAGGCATTTGATAAAATCCAACATCCATTCCTACTAAAAACGCTTGAGAGTATAGGAATAAATGGACTATTCCTTAAAATAATAAGGAGCATATATTTAAAACCTTCAGTAAACATCATATGTAATGGTGATAAACTAGAACCTTTCCCTGTAAGATCAGGAGTGAAACAAGGTTGCCCACTATCACCATTACTATTCAATATAGTACTAGAAACTCTAGCCTTGGCAATAAGAGCCAAGAAAGAGATCCAAGGAATTAGAGTAGGAAATGAAGAAATCAAATTGTCACTTTTCGCAGATGACATGATGGTATACTTAGAGAACCCCAAAGACTCTGCTAAAAAGCTATTAGAAATAATTCAGAATTTTAGCAAAGTCGCAGGATACAAAATAAATCCACATAAATCCTCAGGATTTTTATACATTACCAACACAATCCAACAGCAAGAGATACAAAGAGAAATTCCATTCAAAATAACAGTCGATAGTATCAAATATTTGGGAATATATCTACCAAAGGAGAGTCAGGAATTATATGAGCAAAATTACAAAACACTTGCCACAAAAATAAAGTCAGATTTAAATAATTGGAAAGACATTCAATGTTCTTGGATAGGCCGAGCGAATATAATAAAGATGACAATACTCCCCAAACTAATCTATTTATTTAGTGCTATACCAATCAGACTCCCAAGAAACTATTTTAATGACCTAGAAAAAATAACAACAAAATTCATATGGAAGAATAAAAGGTCGAGAATTGCAAGGGAACTAATGAAAAAAAAGTCAGAGGAAGGTGGTCTAAGTGTACCTGATTTAAAGCTATATTATAAAGCAACAGTCACCAAAACCATTTGGTATTGGCTAAGAAATAGACTAGTTGATCAGTGGCATAGGTTAGGTTCACAGGACAAGATAGTGAATAAAAATAGCAATCTAATCTTTGACAAACCCAAAGATCCCAAATTTTGGGATAAGAATTCATTATTTGACAAAAACTGCTGGGAAAACTGGAAATTAGTATGGCAGAAACTAGGCCTGGACCCACATTTAACACCACATACTAAGATTAGATCAAAATGGGTCCAAGATTTAGGCATTAAGAACGAAATCATAAATAAATTGGAGGAACATGGGATGGTTTACCTCTCAGACTTGTGGAGGAGGAAGGAGTTTGTGTCCAAGGGAGAACTAGAGACCATTATTGATCACAAAATAGAATATTTTGATTACACCAAATTAAAAAGTTTCTGCACAAACAAAACGAATGTAAACAAGATTAGAAGGGAAGTAACAAATTGGGAAAACATTTTTACAGTTAAAGGTTCTGATAAAGGCCTCATCTCCAAAATATACAGAGAATTGACTTTAATTTATAAGAAATCAAGCCATTCTCCAATTGATAAATGGTCAAAGGATATGAACAGACAATTTTCAGATGATGAAATTAAAACTATTTCCACTCATATGAAAGAGTGTTCCAAATCACTATTGATCAGAGAAATGCAAATTAAGACAACTCTGAGGTATCATTACACACCTGTCAGATTGGCTAAGATGACAGGAACAAATAACGATGAATGTTGGAGGGGCTGTGGGAAAACTGGGACACTGATGCATTGTTGGTGGAGTTGTGAAAGAATCCAACCATTCTGGAGAGCAATCTGGAATTATGCCCAAAAAGTTATCAAAATGTGCATACCCTTTGACCCAGCCATACTACTACTGGGCTTATACCCCAAGGAACTACTAGAGAAGGGAAAGGGTCCTGTATGTGCCAAAATGTTTGTGGCAGCCCTTTTCATAGTGGCTAGAAGCTGGAAGATGAATGGATGTCCATCAATTGGAGAATGGTTGGGTAAACTATGGTATATGAATGTTATGGATTATTATTGTTCTATAAGAAATGACCAACAGGAGAAATACAGAGAGGCTTGGAGAGACTTACATCAACTGATGCTGAGTGAAACGAGCAGAACCAGAAGATCATTATACACTTCAACAATGATACTGTACGAGGATGTATGCTGATGGAAGTGGATTTCTTCAACATAGAGAAGAACTAATCCAATTCCAATTGATTAATGATGGACAGAACCAGCTACATCCAGAAAAGGAACACTGGGAAATGAATGTAAACTGTTATTTTTACCTTCTGAATCCAATTCTTCCTGTGCAACAAAAAATTCGGTTCTACACACATATATTGTATCTAAATTATACTGTAATATATTTAACATATATAAGACTGCTTGCCATCTGGGGGAGGGGGTTGGGGGAGGAAGGGAAAAAATCTGAATAGAAGTAAGTGCAAGGGATAATGTTGTAAAAAATTACCCATGCATATGTACTGTCAAAAAATGTTATAATTATGAAATAAAATAAAAAATTAAAAAAAAAAAAAAAAAAAAAAAAAAAAGAAGGCTATCTGCCTTTGAATTATCATCAAAAATAGGATCTGGAAGTATAGTATGTGAGTATACATGCAAGATAAAAATCTTATCTGGATATATTCTTACTTGCTCTTGAAGTTCCTTAAAGAGCTGATATATATATTAGAAGCTACAAATTTTATTTGGGCTGTGGCAATTCTTTGTACCACACCTACTTAATAGGCTGAATCAGATATATTTATATCTCCTAGATAATAAGTAAGAGCTAGAATGATTGTATACAATTCATTCTGCTGAGTGCACTGAAAAAGAGTTCTGACTACTCTCTTTATAGTTAAGTCACGAGAGTATACAGCACAAATGTTATGTTTGAACACATCTGTAAAAACAGTTGGTCCTTTAAGAGGAACTTTAGAAGCCTTTTCTTCAAGAATCCATCGCCTATTATGTAATAGTCTGGTTATCTTTAATGGAGACTCCTATGTAAAATTTGGAGCCACAGCCAATAAAATTTGTCACTCTGTGATGATTTCACAGCATACATGAATTTGTGCATTAATATAAAATGTGTTTATCTTGTCAGGTCTTATCCAAGATAATTAGACTGCTCATTTAATGACCTTTAATAAAATTCCAGCCACAAGCACTGGGTAAGGAGTAAGGCTTTGTTCTGATTGTACTGGGAGATTCACCCACTCTATCACACTGTCTCCTTGATGAAGGACCTCCTGTGTAGCAAAAACTGATATTCCCGTTTTTGAGTGACTCTTTCAACCACATTGGATAAAGCCAGTTCAACTTCTCTCAAACCCTCTTGAGCTTCTTTTGTAAGCTGGCTTGGTGAGTTTAAAGCACTGTCTTCCTTAAAATGTCATATAATGGTTGCAATTGATGGCTGGTAAAGCCTAACACTGGACACATCCATTGGATATCTCTTATCAATTTCTGAAAGTCATTTAAGGTACTTACCTTCTCTGTTCTTAAGGAAAATTTTTGTAATGTAAGCACCTTAGGGTATACTAAATATTGAAAAAGAGCATGCCTTGGAATTTTTTCTGAGGCTATATGCAATTTGTAGTTCCTTAGTGTTTCTATGTCTTTTGTAGACATGCTTCTAACATTTGTTCCTCAGGTGCACATCCCAATATATCATCCATGTAATGTAATAACATTACTTTGGGAAATGCTTTTCTTACTGGAGTAAGAGCAGTAGCAACATACATTTGACACATAGTAGGGCTATTTTTCATTCCCTGTGGCAAAACTGTCCATTTATATTTTTATAAGGCTCAGCTAAGTTAACACTGGGCACTGAAAAGGCAAATCTTTTCATATCTAGAGGGATAGAATAGAAACAATCCTTAAGGTCTATAACCCAAAGAGGCCATTCTCTAGGGAATTGAGTAGGGGATGGAAGTCCGGCTGAAGAGTTCCCATAGTTTCCATCTGTTCATTTATTTTTCTTAAATCAATCCACATCCTCCATTTTCCAAATTTCTTTCTTACAACAAATACAGAGGAATTCCAAGGACTTAGAGAAGGTTGTAAGTGTCCTTGGTCAAGTTGCTCCTGTATAATATCTAATAAGGCCTGAATCTTATTGCTACCTAAGGGCCACTGTTCTATCCACACTGGTGTATCAGTTTTCCATTGAATAGGGACAGGTGAGAGAGTTGGCAAGCCTTCAACAGCAGCCCTGCCTAAAAATACGAAGTACTCATTTGTTCTAATTGTTGTAAAATGTCTGTAAAATGTTCTAAAAATGGACACTGTTTTGTAAGTACTCTCAGGAGGTGAAATGGTCAATCCTACTCTACCTGGAGGCAAGGGATCCATAGTCTGGAGAGGAACAGATTTCACCTCTCCAGGAAGTATCTCAGTAGTCCCAGTCTCATACAACTTTATTCTCCCCAATTGTAATCATTTTCTCCCATCAGATTGCTTCCTAGATGATTGGTCATGCATGAGTACTGAACTTCTAGAGACTCTCTGAGTGCAACGTCAGCTGTCATCATGCTCCAAGTATGTTTTTACCTTGGGTCCTGGGGCCCTGAGGCCTGGGGCCTGGGGCTGAATCAGTCTACATTTTGATGCCCAATGAAAGCCTCTGTTCCATTTTGGACATGGGGTTTTGGGTCTTATTCTCCCATCCTGTTTTCTGACTCTATGTCTATGCCAACATTGAGCTTTCAGATGCCCTACTTTACCACATTGAAAGCATTGACAAGTCTCTCTGGGAATCCCTTGCCAAAAGGGATCCTGTCTTCCCATGTTGGGATCTTGGGAAGTCTTCATCATAGCTTGGATATAAAAGGTATTTGTGCCCACTGTGGCACAGCATCTTATGATCTCCTCTAAAGGAGCATCCTTGCATAGTCCTAGTATAATTTTTCTACAATCCTCATTAGCCTTTTCTTTAGCCTTATCACAATCTCTGTTGCTGCAATTTCACCAATAGTTTATATGACAGCTGTCTGCAGACATCCCACAAAATTAGCAAAGTTCATTTGGACCTTGTGCTATTTTCGTGAAGGCTTCTCCTCTGTCTTGTTTACCTGGGATAAAACCCCATGCTTTGATAGCAGCAGAAGCAATTTGCTCATATGCTGCTAAGGGGTAATTAATCTGAACTGAAGTGTCTGCATAAGGACCTACACCTGTTAGTTGGTCACAGGTTACTGGAGTATTAACTCCTGTTTGCCTATTTTGTTGGGCTTGTATCCTACTGAGCTGAGCCACAGAAACACCTCAGAAAGCCACAACATGTTTTGTCCAGGTCCTAAGCATGTCCTTGCTATAGATTTCTAGTCCCTATAGGTTAAGACTTAATAAGCCAAATTCTGTAATAACATCTTAACATAAGATGATGTAGAATGTAGCCCCATAAAGAGTGCAAGCCTTTTTCAGATCTTTGAGGATGTCTATATCAAAAGGAGTGTATCTTCTACTTTCTTGACCTGAAGAGTTAAGCTGTTCAATCACAGGATACATTTCTATTCTCAAATCAGCTGTATTCTGCCCTTCCTCTTTGGCTTTAAGTACTGCCTTTTGCTATCGAGTAATGGGAGGGAGATGTGATTGCTGAGGGAGAGATGCTGGTGATGTCACTGCCCACTCCTCCTCCTCCCTCCACCCAGGAAGATGAAGTTGATGGCTCAGGTGTAGGTGGAGTTGAAACTGGGCTTCAAGAGTAAGAATCACCAGGCCCTTTAAGTTCACTTAACTTCTCATGCCTTTGGGCAATATTTTCATTAACTTCTCCCTTCTCTTTCTCTTTCTCCTCATGCTTCCTCATCTGGCTGTTCTTAAAACTTATTTTTTCTAGAACTTGCAGGATTCTTTAAGGCCAATTGTATTAAGTTGTACATATACAATGTTTCCTTAGAAATTGAATCAGTGCCTTTATCATTGGAATATTCACATAGTTGATCTCCTACTACTTTCTAATTATCTGCTTCTATTTTTTCTTCCTTGAGGGATCAAGGGGATGTGCATTCTAATGCATCTAAGAGTCCACCAATCTGCTCCCAAGTTACAAGCAAATCTTGTCTCTTTATTAGTTTAAGTATGCTTTCTATATAGCTCTCTCAGGGTAGAGGTGGGGGAGAATCTTTTCCTAATATCTGTCCCATTTCAGCTAGAAAAGGAAAGTTACTAGTTGAACTCTTAACAAAGTATGTTCCCTGTTTGTCTATTTTAATACTCACCCTATTTCCTGGACACAGGGACTTCTTCAGTGAAATTAGGGTCCTAGGGCCACATTGGGTGCCAAGGTAGAGTACAGGCTAGCTCCTTGGAAAGCCTCAGGGTCAGACAGAATCAGGATAAGTCAAAGTCCTTGGTCTTTAGGGGGAGAAGTGAAGGAGGCAGGCAAGCTGCTACTCAGCTTGCCAAAAAGGTATCCTAAATTCTGGTGTTCAGAGTCTCCAGTCTCTCTCCTCCTTATTCTGCCGAGTGACTCTGGCCTCTCTTACTCCCCCCCCCCCCCAATCCTTGCCTACAATGATCTCAACACCAAACATTCAGGGAGCACTAATGGTGAGAAGAGCCATCATATCACCACCTCATCTAAATACATATATAGAGCCATTGTCTCACACCGAATAGGTAATTAGCCTTAAGTGCTCCGTTGTCTGATTCAAGCAGACATTTTTGAAGCTTCAGCCCTTTACAGGTACCTAGTGCAGAAACAGCTTGTTCTCTGGAATTAAAATCAGGGAGGTTTCTGCCTTCTCTAAATGAATGTATTGGGAGTAGTTTGGCACTATTAGGGGAGAAGAACCTGAAAGATAGTGTGAAACAAGCTTAAGTTAGCAGCAAAGTGGTGATTTCAGATATGATGAGCTTATCCTGGAAGAGGCCTCTTTTTCTGTGGAGTCAGGCAGGGCAGCAGATGCCTGGTTTCTCCATTTACTATTTGTGTGATCTCAATCAACTAGCCTTACTTTTCTATCCTCATCTACACCTGTTGACTTTTTCCTTCAAGATCCCACATAAAAAAAAGGATTCTGCTTAGTTATTCAAAGTCTGACATTTACAAAAACCCTCTTTCAATGACTTTGTTAGCAAAAGGATCCCTTATCTTTTTTGTAAGACCACACTACTAAGTTATCCACAATGAAAAGCAATTGCCTACAGCACAGTTGTTCTCTCAAATGTGGTATTGTCCTGTAAATAGCACAGAGTTGGGGATCAATTAGTCCCAAACTACATTATTTTCCTCTGGACCATTTTTAAGCCTCATTTTCCTCATCTATAAATCAGGAATGCAAATACTTAGAACAAAGACTTCACATAGTTGTTATGAAGAAAATTCTCTGTAAACTTTAAAGTGCTATGGAAATGTGGGCTATCATTTTAAATTAATGATGTCAATATTCTCTCAATCTCTGACTTGGATAATGAGGGCTGACTGGATTCAGCAGGTCAAAGCTGCCTCTGTTTCTGGGTCTTTCCATAGATGTGCAGCAAGATGGGGAGGTACAGGCCTTAGAGTCAGTTAAATCCAAACTTTGTCATTTATTTGCTGTTGGGCTTTTGATGAGTCATTTAGGCTCTCTGAATTTCAGGGATTTGTATCTGTAAAAAGAGACAGAGGTAAAATAATTCAGTGGAAAATAAGACAGATTTAAAATCATAAGTCTTAGATTCAAATCATGGCATACTAATCCACATTGTGGCTATGGACAAATTATTTAATCTCTCAGTTTCCTCATTTGTAATAAATCTATGATGATAAGTGAAATTATCTCTGAGATTCCTTCCATACATAGCAAAATATGATTCTTTAATTTTAAAGAAAGTAGTCAGAACCTCAGTAAACATACTTTTAGCACTAAATATTTCTAAATACTTTTACTAAGCAAAGGGCCACAAAGTGGCTTTTATGTAGTGCCATTTAAAGATGCTAAAACATGTTTGTTTGTTTTGTTTTGTTTTTTCTTTTTGGCATCATTATTTCTTAGAAGACATGTGATTCCTCTCCTAAACTAATCTATCACATTATACTGCAAATGATTTGTGGCACACAGAACACATTTGCTTACCTATCCTATGTAGATAAGACAATTTCTTTAGTGAAGAGGTGTCACAATTTCTCTCTTTATGACCATGAGGACAACTCAGGATGCTTTCTAGAAGTGTTTGGACATTTCAGACAATAGAAATTGCTTCAGTGGATATGCAAATATCTTAGCACAAAAATATCTCTTTGTAAAGCCCTTTCTTACTCAAACAGTGCTACAGAAATAAACAAAATTGTCTTATAATACTGCATACTTATTTCTTTCTATTAACATCCAAACTTGTAAGATTTCCCTAACCTCTTTTCTCTTTAATTTCAGGGAGAAATGAGCAGCCAGAAACAGTCATCATATATACAAAATAGAAATTTATGCTATTTTTTTTCACTGCCTAAATAGAAGCAGTATTTCATAGTGTTTAGAGAGACAGTTTAGAAGTTATGAAGACCTTCCTACTTCTGACACTGATAAACCTGTGACCCTGGGGAAATCGTTTAACTTCTCAGTTCCTTATAAAGAACACAAAGACTTTAAGTCACAGAATAAGTATCCCTTGACATTGGTATAGGGTATGTCATAAAGAATTCCCTATGCCAATTAAATTATGTTTGGTCCAATATATGTGTATATTTGTGCATATATACATACATAAATATGTATAAGCATATAATTTTCCTGTCTTCCAGTGTTTCCCTTGTGTATATGTATGTATATCTATGCATGCATACATAGATATACATATAGACATGAATGAATATGTTTCTGTACATGCCAGATAGATACAGATATGATAGATTTTATTAAATTAAAATAGAGTTAAAACATGAGCCATTTTATAGACTATATGTCTGTTGTCTAAGAATCAATTTAGCTAGATTTGAAGAAGTTTATTTCAAAACATAAAAAAAAAAAAAGGTTTCATGGTAAATTTGCACTCAGAGGTTCCAAGTTCAAACACTGGTTCTGCCACATATTATGTACATGGTTTGGATCAAATCACTCAACCTCAAGTCTACTTATTTTTATGTCTAATCTCATGGCCAAGGAAAATACTCAGGCTATAAGTTTATGATATGGGATCTACCCATTGTAGTGGAGGACTTCCTCATCTTCTCCAAGAAGATACCAGTAGAACAAGACAGCTGAAGAACTATCTTTTATATTCTATATGGCATCTTTCACAATCCTCCAATTGTTAAAACTGTCCCTCCCAAAATTTTATTATATTAATTTGTATACATTAAAAATAAACTTGTGTATATGTCTGTTTCTTAATGAGCTCCTTAATAAGCTAATATAAGCTCCTTGAGGACAAGGATCATTTCTCTTTTTTCTTTCTATATGACTAGACTGTCTTTTCATCAGACCTGGGTTTTAAGAAGATCAATTTGACAGCTGACTGGAGGATGGATTGGAATGTAGAAATTTGAGTCAGAGACAGCAACAAGAAGACAATATTGCAACAGTGTAAATATGAAATGATGAGGGCTTCCACCGAAGTGATGGTCTCGTGAGAAGGGAAATAGGGACAGAAAAGAGAGATGTTACAAAGGTAAACTTGACAGAACTTAGCAAATTATTGAAGATTTCGGAGGGGTAAGAAAGAGTGAAGGATCAAAGATAATCTCTAAGTTTTAAGCCTCAGAGAATGGGACAATGATGAGTTGTGTGAATAGTCTTCAAAATTCAGTATGAATCAGGATAGAGTAGAAAATAAATCAGATAGTAGATAATTTCCAGATTATATAATGTAATGATTTTCTAAAGAAATTGAGCATGAGAAGAAGGTAGTTTTAGCCTGGAAAAGAGTTCCTTCTACATGAACTTTCTTCAAGTATTTAAAGGTGGCAGACAGAAAAGAGGTTAGACTTGCTCTCCTTCCTGCCATAAGGCTTTGTATCAATATTGGATATCAGATTTTTCTTTGATTCATGGAAAATGTTTCTGCCAGTTAGAGTTAAAAAGGAGAATGGTTTAAAATGGATTTTAGGATATTCTCCTATCCAGAGTTATTCAAGCAAAAGTCAATCATTATCACCATGTTTTGGTTATATTGTAGAGATTATTTTTCAGGTCTGAAGTGAAATAGAAAGCCTGTAAGAATCCTTCCGTCTGAGATGCTATTTTCATGGTCATAGTGTCAGAGCTTTTTCCTCATACTCCTCTCCATGAAGTAAGAACATTGACCTGAGGTTTTCTTTTTTATTATTATTATGGCCTTTTATATATAAAACATATGCATGGATAATTTTTCAACATTGACCCTTGCAAAAACTTCTGTTTCAACTTTTCCCCTCCTTCGCTCCACCTCCTCCCCTAGATGGCAGGTAGTCCCATGCATGTTAAATATGTTAAAGTATATGTTAAATACAATATACTTGTATATATTTTGTAATACAAAATACAAATACGTATTTGTACAGTTATCTTGCTGCACAAGAAAGATTGGATTTAGAAAGAAAGTAAAAATAACATGAGAAGAGAAAATAAAAATGCAAGCAAACAATAACAGAAAGTGTGGAAATGTGTTCCTTCTCTGGGTGTAGCTGATTTTGTTCATTATAGATCAATTGGAACTGATTTGGATCCTCTTATTGTTGAAGAGAGCCACTTCCATCAAAATTGATCATCAGGTAGTATTGTTGTTAAAGTATATAATGATCTCTTGATCCTGCCTATTTCACTTAGCATCAGTTCATGTATGTCTCTCCAAGCTTCTCTGTATTCATCCTGCTAGTCATTTCTTACAGAACAATAATATTCTATAACATTTATATACCACAATATATGCAGCCATTCTCCAATTAGTGGGCATCCCTTCAATTTCCAGTTTCTATCCACTACAAAAAGGGGTACCACAAACATTCTTGTATATATGGGTCCCTTTCCCTTCTTTAATATCTCTTTGGGATATAAGCCCAATAGTAACACTGCTGGGTCAAAGGGTATGCACAGTTTGATAACTTTTTGAATATGAGTTCCAAATTGCTCTCCAGAATGGTTGGATCTGTTCACAACTCCATAAACAATGCATCAGTGTCCCATTTTTCCCACCATCATTATCATTTCCTGAGATGTTAGCCAATCTGACAGGCATGTAGTAGTATCTCAGAATTATCTTAATTTGCGTTTCTCTGATCAATAATGATTTAGAACACCTTTTCATATGACTAGAAAGAATTTCAATTTCATTATCCAAAAATTGTTTATTTCCTTTGATATTTATTTAACAATTGAAAATGGTTTAATTTCTCATAAATTAGAGTCAATTATATATTTTGGAGATGAGGTCTTTATCAGAACCTTTAGCTGTAAAAATGTTTTCCCAGTTTCCCTTCTAATCCTATCCACACTAGTTTTATTTGTATAAAAGCCTTTTAACTTAATATAATCGAAATTTTCTATTTTGTGATCAATAATAACCTCTAGTTCTTCTTTGGTCCTTCCTTCCTCTCCACAGATCTAAGAGGTAAACGACCCTACCTATGTTCTTCTAATTTATTTATCTCATTCTTTATGTCTAGCTCATGAGCCCATTTTGATCTTATCTTGGTGTACGGTGTTAAGTATGGGTCAATGCCTAGTTTTTGCCATACTAATTTCCAATTTTCCCAGCAATTTTTGTCTAATAATGAATTCTTATCCCAAAAGCTGGGGTCTTTAGATTTGTCAAACACTAGGTTGCTAAAGTTATTGACTATTTTGTTCTCTGAACCTAATCTGTTCCACTGATCAACTAGTCTATTTCTTAGCCAATATCAAATGGTTTGGGTGACTGCTGCTTTGTAATATAGTTTTAGATCAGGTATAGCTAGGCCACCTTCATTTGATTTTTTTTATTAGTTCCCTTGATATTCTTGACCTTTTATTCTTCCAGATGAATTGTGTTATTTTTTTCAAGGTCATTAAAATAGTTTTGGGGAGTCTGATTGGTATAGCACTAAATAAATACATTAGTTTAGGCAGTATTGTCATCTTTATTATATATTATATTTGCTTGACCTATCCAGGAGCATTTAATAGTTTTCCAATTGTTTAGATCTGACTTTATTTGGGTGGAAAGTGTTTTGTAGTTTTGCTCATATAGTTCCTGACTTTTCCTTGGCAGATAGATTTCCAAATATTTTATACTATCAACAATCATTTTAAATGGAATTTCTCTTTGTATCTCTTACTGTTGGATTTTGTTAGTGATGTATAAAAATGATTTATGTGTATTTATTTTTTATCCTGCAATTTTGCTAAAGTTGTGGATTATTTCTAATAGCTAATAGTAGAATCTCTGGGGTTTTCTAAGTATACCATCATATCATCTGCAAAGAGTGATAATTTGGTTTCCTCATTACCGACTCTAATTCCTTTAATTTCTTTTTCATCTCTTATTGCTGAAGCTAGCATTTCTAATACAATATTGAATAGTAATGATGACAGTGGGCAACCTTGTTTCACTCCTGATTTTATTGGGAATGGTTCCAGTTTATCACCATTACATATGATGCTTACTGATGATTTTAAATAAATGCTACTCACTATTTTAAGGGAAAAGTCCATTTATTCCTATACTCTGTATTGTTTTTAATAGGAATGGGTGTTGGATTTTATCAAATGCTTTTTCTTCGTTTTTTGAGATGATCAAATGGTTTTTGTTAATTTGGTTATGATATAGTCAATTATGCTAATAGTTTTCCTGATATTGAAGCAACCCTGCATCCTGGTATAAATCCTATTTGATCATGATGTATTATCCTGGAGATGTTTTTCTGTAATCTTTTTGCTAAGATTTTATTTAAGATTTTTGCATCACTGTTCATTAGGGAGATTGGTCTATAATTTCCTTTCTCTGTTTTCAACCTACCTTATTCAGGAATCAGTACAATGTCTGTGTCATAAAAGGAATTTGGTAGGACTCCTTCAACTCCTATTTTTTCAAATAGTTTATATAACATTGGAGTTAATTGTTCTTTAAATGTTTGGTAGAATTTACATGTAAATCCATCTGGTCCTGGGGATTTTTCTTAGGGAGTTGATGAATAGCTTGTTCTATTTCTTTTTCTAAAATGGGGCTGTTTAACCAATTTACTTCTTCCTCTGTTAATCTAGGCAAGCCATATTTTTGGAGTTATTCTTCCATTTCATTTAAGCTATCAAATTTATTAGCATAAAGTTGGGCAAAGTAACTCTTAATTATTGCTCTAATTTCCTCTCTGTTAGTAGCAAGTTCTCCCTTTTCATTTTTAAGACTAACAATTTGATTTTTCTCTTTCCTTTTTCTAATCAAATTTACTAAGGGTTTATCTATTTTGTTGTTGTTGTTGTTGTTGTTGTTTTTTCCCCCTCCATAGGACCAACTCTTAGTTTTATTTATTAATTCAATGTTTTGTTTTTGTTTTTGTTTTACTTTCAATGTTATTATTCTCTCCCTTTATTTTTAGAATTTCAAGTTTAGTGTTTGACTGGGGGTTTTAATTTGCTCCTTTTCTAGCTTTTTTTAGTTGCAAACCCAATTCATTGATTTTCTCTTTCTCCATTTTATGCAAGTAAGCCTTTAAAGATATAAATTTTTCCCCTATTATCACCTTGGCTGCATCCCATACATTTTGGTATGATATCTTTCTCTTAGATAAAATTATTAATTGTTTCTATGATTTGTTGTTTCACCCAATCATTCTTTAGGATGAGATTATTTAGTTTCCAATTAGTTTTGGATCTATTTCCTCCTGGCTTTTTATTGAATGTAATTTTATTGCATCATTATCTGAGAAGGATGCATTTAATATTTTTGCCTTTCTGCATTTGAATTTGAGGTCTTTATGTCCTAATATATGGTTAATTTTTAATAGGTTCCATGAACTGCCAAGAAGAAAGCCTCCATTCAGTTTTCTCCAAAGATTTATCATACATAACCTTTCTAGTTTTTTTTTTTATCTCTTTAACTTCTTTCTTATTTATTTTATGATTTGATTTATCTAGTTCTGAGAGTGAAAGATTGAGATCTCCCACTATTATAGTTTTGCTGTCTATTTCTTCTTGCAGCTCTCTTAACTTCTAAGATTTCTAAGGAATTTAAATGCTATAACACTTGGTTCATATATGTTTAGTATTGATATTGCTTTATTATCTATGCTACTCTTTAGGAAGATATAATCCCCTTCCTTATCTCTTTTAATTAGATCAATTTTTGCTTTTACTTGATCTGAGATCAGTATGGCTCTCCTTGCTTTTTTTTTTTTTTTTTTATTTCACCTGAAGCACAGTAAATTCTCCTCCAACCTTTTACCTTTATTCTGTATATATCACCCTGCTTCAAGTGTTTTTCCTGTAAACAACATATTGAAAATATTGTAGAATTCTGGCTTTTAATCTAGTCTGCTATCTGCCTCCATTTTATGGGAGTTTGCCCCATTCACATTTATGTATAAAATTATTAATTCTGTATTTCCTGCCATCTTATTATCCCCAAATTATGCTTTTCTCTTCCCTTTTCCCCTTACTCCCCTCCCCAGTATTAGACTTATGAGCACCACTTGCCTCACTCAACCCTCCCTTTTAGAATCCCTCCCTCCCCCTTAAAGTCCCTTCCCTTTTCTTAAACCTTTTCCTTACTATTTCTGTATTCCCTTCTATTTACCCTATCCCTTCCCTTTTAGCTTTTCCTCTTCCACTTTTCAATGAGGTGGGAGAAGTTTCTATATAAACTAAATATGTCTAATATTTTCTCTTTGAGCCAAATCTGATGAGAGTAAGATTCACACTGTATTCATCCCCCTCCCTTCATTCCCTCAGATATAATAGGTTTCCTTTGCCTCTTTGTGAGATGTAGTTTTCCTCTTTTTACCTTCACTTTTCCATTTTTCTGGTACAATTTCCTTTCTACCTCTAGTTCCTTTTTTATATTATAATAGTAAAACCAAATTATACATGTACCCTTTATGTATACCCATAACAGAAATATAATTCTCAAGAGTTCTTTTTACCTTTTTTATGCTTCTCTTGAGTCTTATATTTGGAGATCAAATTTTTTGTTTAGTTCTGCTTTTTTGGCAGAAATAAATTGAATGTCCATCTTCTTCCCTGGCAGAAAATGCTCAGTTTGGCTGGGTAAGTTATTGTTGGCTGTATACCACGTTCTTTTGCCTTTCAGAATATCAGATTCCAGGCCCTTTGATCCTTTAATATGGATGCTGGTAGATCCTGAGTGATCATTATTGGAGCTCCTTGGTATTTGAATTGTTTTTTTTTTTTTTTCTGGCTGCTTTTTTTCCTTGGTCTGATAATTCTGGAATTTAGCCACAATATTTCTTGGAGTTTTGATTTTGGGATCTCTTTCAGTAGGTGATTGATAAATTCTTTCAATGTCTATTTTGCCTTCTGTTTCTATAACATCTGGGCTGCTCTCTTTGATGATTTCCTGAAAAACTGTGTCTAGGCTCTTTTTTTAATCATGATTTTCAGGGAGTCCAATAATCCTTAGATTATCCTACCTAGATCTATTTTCCAGGTCTGTTGTTTTCCCAAGTAGGTATTGAACATTTTTTTCTATTTTTTCATTTTTTTTTTGGTTTTGCTTGACTGATTTTTGATGTCTTCTTGAGTCATTCATTTCCATTTGTTCAAGTCTGATTTTTAAAGAATTATTTTCTTCATTTACTTTTTTAATTTTCTTTTTTGTATTTGTCTAATTGAGTTTTTAAATGAGTTGTTTTGTTCTATGGATTTTTTTTTTTCCATTTCACCAATTTTTTTACGAATTATTTTTTTTCCCAATTCACAAACTCCGTTTTCCTGGGAATTGTTTATCTTTTCCAATTTGCAAATTCTGTTTTTCAGTGAATTGATTTCTTTATCTAATCTATCTTTTAATGAGTAACATGGCTTATCCAGACCCTCTTGCAAAGCTTCCCTTTCCTTCCCCCATTTTTCTTCTAGCTCTCTTTTAAGATCCTTTTTAATTTCTTCTATGAGAGCCTTGTGTTATGGGGACCAGATCATAATCACCTTTGGATCTATAGACAAACTGTTTTTAGTCTCCTCCAGGGTTTTAAGTCTGCTTCCTTTCCGTATAGAAGCTAACAATAGTTAGAGCCTGCTTTGCCTTTTTGCTGATTTTGAAAACAAAACAAAACAAACAAACAAACAAAAAAAAAGCTTATGTTCTGCTTATTGGGGGCAGTGGGGTTTTTCTAAAATGCCTCTAGAGACAACAGGAAGTGGCAGTGAAAAGGCAGTGGGACAGTACTCACTGTCTGCACTGGGATTAGCAGTTGTGCTGAAATCATTATCAGCAGAAAGGCAGCTACTAGTGCTGCACTGAGACCAACTACTGTGGCTGCACTTGGATCATACTGAGTCCTTCCTGGTGCTGGTGGGTATCGCCAAGTCCCCCAGAGACTCTAGCTTTTTGGGGTTATAGCCTTTACCTCCTGTGTTTATAGCTTCTCTACTAATCTACTGGCTTGCTGTCAGGGCAAAGTAGCTCACACTGTGGTAAAGTTCTCCCTGAAGATTTTCCTCCAGCAGAGACCACACTCTAGCCCCCTCTGTTCTGCTCAGCTTGAGCTGTTTCCCATACTCTCACGGCTAACTTGCCTGATAGTTGCATCTGGCCTAGCCCTGTTCCAAACAGAATTTGGTGAATTTCGAGATTTTCTTCGGTTGGTAATGTGTTGTACTCTCAATATTCATGGGTTCTCACAGTCAGTCAAGCACTAATTCTGAGGCTGAATTTCATTAAAATAGATTGAGGGGAAAGGACAGTTTAGGTAGATTTGTGTGTCCTTTCCACCATCTTGGCTCTGCCCCTGACCTTAGGGCTTCAAAGGACTTTTTTATTATTTGTGTAGCATCTAGGCAACCAACACACACACACACACACACACACACACACACACACACATACTATAGGTCCCAAAGAGAAGGCTTCCCAGTGTTCAGAGTATTCTGGATGTCCATAACTTTAAAAATTCTGGTTCAAGAGTCCCCACTGGACTACTTATATTTCTTTAATAGTCAGGTGATATGCATAGTTCAAAGAAAAAAGTATGCAATCAAAGGATTTTTATAAATTAACATAATACAAAGAGTAGCAATAAAACATTTCCCCCATAAAACTGGACATATTTTCCCCAAAATATAGCAGCACTGGGAAGATTGAATAAAAGTAAGAAACAAATACAGAATGTATATAGTGAGAGGACATGTGGAGAAATAGCTAGAAGAAGTTACATGGCCTCCTGTTATTTTTTGGTGGTAGCACTTTAATAATCCATCTAGGCCCTCACTTCACTAGTCTCCAGGGTTTGTTGTCTAAGGCAAAAGAGTTCTACTAGACATTTAGTCTCTACTAAGCATGGTCTCCCATTGGTTGTATGTTTACATACCTCTTCTCCACTTCTAGATTCAGACTTCAGCTGAAGTCCTCATTTATAACCTTTTAACCTTAGTTATAAACCTCTTTTTCACGAAAAGAGTGTGCAAAGCACTCTCTTTGTCATGAAGATTTTTATAGCTTTTTAATGAAAGCATAAGATCATGACTTACCAATAGACCAGCATTAGCCCTCCATAGGGAAAAACAAATAAACCCTCCCATTGGCTTTTCCCAAAGGAATATTCCCTTAAGTATCTTGGCTAAAAAGCCTCTCTCCTTCAAGATGAGAGTTTTGCCCCAGTGCCAAACACTTTATAAGGCATAGTGAAAGCTCCTGATTCCAGTACCTGTACTTTATCCACTGTGTCACCTATATATACATCTAAAAAGATTTGAGATATTTGAGATAATCATTATATTAGGAAGGAAAGACTGATCTAGAATAAAATGGATCCCTCCTGTCCCTCCTCTCACTGTCTCTCTTTTCACTTTTATCTCCTAAGGAAAAGACAAAACTGCACACAGATACTTATGATAGGTATGCCAATCACTGAAGTCAATCAAATTTATCTGTATTTCATAGTGATGGCAAACTCAGATATAGAACTGTTGAAGACATCTTCAAACGTCATCTAGCTCAATACTCTGATTTTACCAAGAAGGAAAGTGAGACCACAAAGATCCAAGTGACTTTTCCAAGGTCCCAAATCTAATAAATCAAAAGAGCAGTTCAAAGCCAGGTCCTCTGACTCCACATTCAGTGCTCCCCTATACTGTGCCCTGTACAATATGTTTCTTGGGCATAATCAGAGAAGCTGAGATCATGATGGAAGTTTTAGCCTAGTGCCCATGAATTTTTTTTAATTGAAACCTGCATTTTAATAGAATTGCCTTTTTTTGTAATGTTATGTATTTTATTTTATGTATTTAAAAACATTCCAAGAAAGATACATGGCACAATAATGCTTAAGAACTCTTGCTCTAAAGTGAAGAATGGAATAAGATCTCCATTCATAGGAGAGGAGATGGGATAGAGGCTTTACAAACACAGAACTTAAGAGTCAGAAAAGCTAAGTCTGTAGTCTGATTCTGCTATTTCTCAGCTATAAGATCTGGAGATCTTCATCACTCTGGGATTTGGTTTCTTCATTTGTAATATAATGAGGTTGAATAAGATGTTCTCTAATCTACCAGTTTTAACATTCTTTGATTCTCTGATTTCATGATGAAATCAGAGTTGGTATTTAAAAGTCATTGGCATCACTTAGGAAATTGAAAAAATAATAATAATGAGGGCTTAGATGAGGGAGTCACTGCTCTCTCACCTTCCTTCTCAGCAATGTCATTATAGTCACTGTCAGTCTTGTTATAACAGACAGACCTTGCCCAGAATTAGCCCTGGGGCAAAAAAAAAGAGTGGCTGTTGGGAGATGCTTAATAAATGTTTGATGATTGATTGGGATGGAGTGAAGGAAAGGATAACAGGGAGTTCTTCTGGCTGCTAGCCATCTCCCAGTGATTGTTTACAGAAAGGCAATGCATGTAACTTGGGCATATGATTCAGGACACTACAAATCCATAAATTTATATTTCATTTATTTCTAGCTCTCTTGAACACCCCTATATTCCTTTCACTTCACTTTCCCCAGTGACAACACTGGAAAAAAGTAATGGAAAGAAGGCACAGTTACCACAGAAGAGGTAGCGGTGTTATTGTCACCTGATTTCTGCCCTTCTCATAAGGTATCCAAAGCTGCTCCAAGGAGAGCACTCTATGTCATGTGCAGCCATTACTCGGATGATTTTCTGCAGGGTGTTGCTATTTTTCTGTTGACAAGACACATTGAACGGATCATTTGGCATTACATCATATTCAATTTACAGTCTCATAACACTTTATTTGTTTTATATAAGGAGTTGAATGCCAGAAGGTTCTGATGATGTAGAAAATGCATCATCTCAGTTGTTCACCTCCATTCTTAACAGTTTTGCTGCCAACTTTGCAAACTGGAATTCATTTTGTAGTCTTTTCTCTGAAATAAGTATATGGAAAGTCAGTTGCAGTTTTAGTGGGAATTGATAGACAGGATATAATAAGAGTTATCCCAGAGAAGAACTGACAATTAATTTGAGTTGCTTTTGATGCTCGCATATCTTCTTTAAGTTGCTATTTTGTTCTTCCTTTTTTCTTTCTGACTATGCAAGGCTTCATAATCTCAATACTTTCTCCTTCTTGTTGATCCCTCTCCCCCACTGCCACATTGTTGTACTTCTCCTAGGACTACACCCCAAATAGGAATCAGAGTAAGGTCATCAAATGCAGAGGTGGAGAAGTGGGAATGTAGAATTCTAACTGGAATGCCAGTACAGTCTTTTAGTGTCAACCCTCTAATGATAGGACACTGGATTTGCTTCCTCTATTCTTGTATATGGCATTAACTCTTCTATTAGATATCCCAAAAAATCATTGAACTCTATTTAAAGCTAATCAGTCTTAACACCCCACAATTATCTAATAGTTACCTTCTGTTTGGAAAGGGCTCTGTGATTACTCCCTCATTATCCTTGCACTAGATTACAAAAAAAAAAAAAAAAAAAAAAAAAAAAAACTGACTTTCAGGACAGTGAACCCCAATCATAACTAGATTGAAAAAATAGTTCTCTATGATAAGATTAACTTCACTTGTTTCAAAACTGACCTGTCCTTTGAAAGGGAAAGAGACATTACTCCCCTTCACTCAAGTCAAACTGAAATGGTTACTCTTATCCATATTCTGTATTTCACCTCCATACCTCATACATACCTTTGCCAAAGTGTGGAATGTATTTTATTCCTTCCCCATCTTTCTTAGTATTCCTAGCATTATTTAAATCCCAGAACATGTGACAACTCCTGTAGGAGTTTTCCTGATCCCTTCTCATATTTTAATGGTCTCTTCCTCCTCAAAATATCATGGATCTACTTATCTCTATATATGTTGCATCCCTTCACTAGGATAATAGTTCCTGAGGTTATTATATATATTTTTTCATTTTATCTTTCTGTCTTGCATAAAGCCTTGAAGGTAGTGAGTGCTTATTAAATACTAATTGGATTGAACTGGAATATTGGATACTTCCAGTGGGCCTGTGGTCACTATAAGATAGAGCTTAAGAGACAGAAATTATGATAGTATCTTCAATCCTTAGAGGGTGCTAAGGGTCAGGCATAATTCTAATAAAAAGGAAACAGAAGTAGTGAAAGGAATTTGAAGACACAGCTTTCTGAGATCTCAATTACACAATAGTATAAAAAATAATTACAGCATTTATATGGCATTTTAATGTTTACAAAGACTTTACATGTTAACTTATTTGAATTTCATAACAACTCTATGGGATAAGTGTTGTTATCATGCCTATTTTACAGATAAGAAAACTGAATCAAAGGAAGGTAAAGTGTGACTTACCCAGAGTTACTCAATTGGCAGTATCTGAAGTAGAATACAAACTTAGATCTTCTTGATTCCAAGTCTTTATGCTGTATCAATACATTACCTAATTGCCTCATAAAAGATCATTCAAAAGAAGTCAAATAGAGTAATTGAAAAACCAATAATGGTGCTAGAACAGATCATAAAATATATATCCCTCCTTATAGGGAGATGGGAGACTATTAGGGAAGAATGATGTGTATGTTGTTAACTATAATTCCTATATCAGGTATTTTTGCTTAATTGTTTCAGTATGTTCAATTTGGGAAAAGGAATAGTTCCAAAAATAAGAGTGATATAAAAATAAAAGACATCAGTAAAACTTATATTTAAAATATACATATATATATATGTCTATATATATATATGTCTACATATATGTGTGTAGGCATATATGTATATGCATGAATGTATATATATTCCAAATATATAAAATTCATTTTTAATATATTCAGTTGTTTTAAGCAATCTAAAAATTCCTAAAATAACCATGGGCTTATGTATTTCATAACTATGGGAATGTATTTCATTCTGCCTAAGGTAAAATTGTCTTTTTATTTGATAAACTTCAGTCTTCCATCGTGGAAAGACCGGTAACTACAAAGAGGTCTTTAATGATCTTATCAGTGAAATTAGGACAATGCCTATAACAGCACATCTATTTATAGGGCATTTCAAAACTTTTCAGTAAAGTTCCCTCTGACCAGTTGACTTTATATCTCTAAATCTGTTATACTGATTTAAAAAGGCAATAGTAACAAGTACTTTTCAGTTTGGCCATCCTGTGGTCAGACAAAAGGAACCATAGAGAGATCCATTTTATGTCTAAGAAAGGATTACAAGAAGGAAGTTTCAGCCAGATGCACAGAAATATAAGGAAATTTGTCATCAGTGTTTTCCAAGCCAACTGATGATCTAGAAAGAATTGTTTGTTGGTGGTGTTTCATTTTTGAAAGGATAGTAAGGAATTTAAGGAACATTCATTCACAGAAATAGGGACAGAAAAAGTCCAGGGACTGAAACAGAGAAAACTCCCCAAATAACTATGAAGGATAGAAATGGAAATTGTGAGCATTTTGGTGGGAAGTAAAGGAGCACATTCTGGGAATAAATTGTATCAGCAGGAACCTAAGCTGAAAACACCACAAGAATACTGTGACACTGAAAAAAGATAAGAAAGATTGTTAATGTCAAAGTATGACAACAGTGACAGGAATATCTATCATGTCCTAGATATCTGACTTCTTGGTTGATTAATCAATAAACATTTATTACATATCTACTATGTACCAAGCCTTCAGTTTTTGGGGGAGAGAGAGAGGAAGAGGCAGAGATAAAGAGAATCAGAGAACAGACAGAACCATCACTATCCTCAGCTGGCATCTGAGACCATTAGCCAAATGGATTCTTTTCAGGACTGCCCATATGCAGGACACTAGGCGAATAAAATTCCCAGCACAAAAGATTAATAGAACATGGCAATGGCACAGTCCATGGATGGAGGTTCATCCCCAAAAAAGATGTTATTCATAGTCCCTGGAATAGATATCTCTTGAATACCACTGGTAAAAATCTTGAGAAGAAAACTCTAAGGCCACAATCAACATGTTTGCCAAATGTCAAAGAAGTAAATGGCTGAACTAATTACTTGAAAATAACTGCCTGGGATTTGACCAAGAGTTGTTTCATTAGCATTCAGCACCACTGACTTTGCATAAAGAAAGAAAATAAAACATGCCAATGAGAAGTGAACATTTTTGTAAGTGAATAAAGGAATACTATTTTCTGGGTAACACTCTATAATCTGCTGTACATTTTGAGGGTAATTATCAAATGTTGATATGCTTAAAAATATCTCCTCTTCAGCATACTAATTGCTTTCCTGAATTCAGTGTTGGAAATATTGAAGACACTGAAGAAAGACAACAATAAGGAAAGATTTCAAAGTGCTAATAAGTAATAATCAAACAGTCTGGATTTAAAAAAAAAACAACAACATCTATACATACAACTGAATGTGAATAGAACTGCATGAGTGTAGGACACCTTTCTTTTTTTGTGTAGCATTAGGTATACATACACAATTAACAGTTTTCAATTCATTTTTTCAGCCATCTTTATCAACTAGCTTTTGAACAATCAATTGGCTAAGTTGCATCATTATCTGACCAAAACACTGACTCAAGAACTTGATTTCTGTCACATTTTTATAGTTCATCATTAGATCTTGGATTTCTGTATACATATTGTATAAGTCTTTAAAAACATCAAACAAGGGCATTTGTATTGGACCCCAGGAGCTACTAGAGTTTATTGAACAGCAGGGTGACATAGTAAATAAAATACGTACTTTAAAAAATATTACTCCATAACTCTGTGGAGGATAGATTAAAGAGTATTGAAGAAGTGAAATCTATTGGAGGCTATTGTAATAGTTCAACCAAGAGTGATGAAGGTCTGAATTAATAGAGCAGTGACTAGAGAGAAAGGGATTGATATAAAAAATGCTATGGAGTTAGAAACGATAAATTTGGCAACTGATTAAATATTTGTAGTGATACAGGGTAAGAAGTCAGAGATGACTACAAGGTTGAAAACTTTAGTAACTAGAAGAACAAGGGTTCCCTCAAAAGAATGTTCTGATTAATTAATCATGTTAATTCATGGGAAATATTAAAAGATAAAATAACAAAATTACTGATTTCAAAAACATTAAACTAATGAAAGATAATCTTATATGTGGAAAATATTTTGCAGACTGATTCAGTGTATAAAAGGATACTAAAATACCATAATATTAGATGAGAGAGAAAAAACTTCTAGCTTAGGAAGTCAAGGGAGGCTTTGTGGATAAGTAACATTTAAGATGAACTTTTAAAAATTTATAGTTTGTTAGCAGGTGGAAAAAGAAGGTAAGAACATTCTAGTTAGAGAGGAGCATGAACAAAGATGCAGATGAGAAAGGATCAAACATTTTTAGAATGGGTGAACACTTTGGATGGAAAAATAGCATATACAAGGGAGAGGCAATTTAAAAAAAAAAATCTAGAAATCTGCCAGTTATTTGCTTTGTGA
Organism: Sminthopsis crassicaudata; assembly: GCF_048593235.1. Classification (NCBI taxonomy): domain Eukaryota; kingdom Metazoa; phylum Chordata; class Mammalia; order Dasyuromorphia; family Dasyuridae; genus Sminthopsis; species Sminthopsis crassicaudata. The sequence goes on from NC_133619.1 coordinate 381,397,341, forward strand.
AGGCTTCTCTGATAACTCAGGGTTACCTAATGTTAAGGATCATGCCTAAATGAAGGGGCCGTTCAATTCTTCAAGAGCCTCCACAGCTTTGAATCATAACATCCAAAGGAAGTTGCAAAGAAGCCTTTGCTGATGCAGATGTTGCTTATGAATTGGGAATGAAATAAATTGGAGGCAAGAGGGAAGAGAAGGGAGGTGAGACAATGAAACTGCCTCTCAGTCGGGAAGTCAGAGAACAGCATCTGCCTCTCAGTCTCCTTGTATCATCATCATCCTCTCACATCAAGAGATCTATTCTACATGTGTGAATTAGACTTCTAGCAGCAACTGGCAGGTCCTCCTATATCACAACAACCTAAATATTCAGTGAGAAGGAGTCAATTATTGAAATAAAGTGGTGAAATAAAGGAAGCTTAGAGTCAATAAAAGAACATAATGATTTCCTAAAAGTAATCAAGTCTACTCCTTATTTCCTTTTCAATTGTGAGTCGACACATTGTCTATTTATATCATATGTGCCAAATATACATTCTATTGAATAAACTCTCTGGGGTGTCTGCCTAAATGCATGTTAAATATGAGTAATAAAGATTATTCATTCAATTGTCCTTTTCTATATGGATGGATAAGCAAAGATCTTTGAAGTAATTAAAGATTTCTTATAGGAGTCTATGCAATTTCCTTGATAAAATTAGCACGTCATCCACAAAGAGGATCCAGTGGACCTCAATATAAACAGAAAAATCTGCCCTTGATCTATACTTTGTACTACATCTTTTTTGTAGCAAATACTTTTAGCAAGCATATATTGCCCTATTTTATGTCTTGAATAATTATTATTGAGTAATGATTTAGTCATTAGGGGGCCATTGAACATGGCTTTTTCTGTTGATATATCTTGCAAAGAACCCTGCAAGATCCTTAAGCATGGATAGACAATACATGATTGAAAGAGGACTTGTAAATCAATATTTTGTTCTACCAAATCAAACAATTTTTAAAAATTTATAAATAGGCACAATGGCATTTTATGTCCTCTACATGTTTTAAATTGTGAATTTATAAAGATGTAACCTTTTTTTACCATTTCTTGTGAAATCCTAATTGTTCCCTACAAATACCATTATTTATTTCAAGTTGCAAACAAATGAGTCTCATAAAAATTTTGCTTAAATCAAAGAGTAGATATGTAGGTTTGCAGTTATTGATGTTTTATCAATAATCTTCTTGGATCAAAGATAAAAGTCTAAGATTTTTTTTCCTATGTCCTTTGTGTATTTTCCATCCTTCAAATATCTTAATATTGGATTATCCTTGTATTGCTATTTAACTTTTGATAACAACTCACATTATATGATACCTAATATGTACAAGGTCTTTTTTTTTTTTTCAAAACAGCCTTGGAAAATTGTTTTTTTTTTGTTTTGTTGATTTTCTAAAATATTTAAATCATCTCTCCCACTATGTTGTATTTTGATATTTGGGACTATGTTGTTCCTTTCTTCATTTCCCTCAGAGCATCTATCATGCTGACTTTTACTTTGTAAACATTCAATAAATATCTACTGACTGAATATTCATATTCATATTATTGTTCATAGTGGAAATTATCCTACAAAACATTTGCTATATGCCAGAGACTGTGATACAGAAAATACAAAGAAAAGCAAAAACAAACATAAAACCAAAACCAAAGCAAAACAAAACAAAACAAAAATCTAGCTCCTGCCTCTAAATGCATATTAAATATGAGCAATAAAGATTATTCATTCAATTGTCCTTTTCTATGTGGATGGATAAGCAAAGGTCTTTAGAATAATTAAAGATTTCTTACAGGAGTCTATGCAATTTCCTTGATAAAATTAGCATGTCATCCTCAAAGAAGAGGATCCAGTGGATCTCAATACAATCAGAAAATCTATCCTTGATCTATACTTTGTACTACATCTTTTTGTAGCAAATACCTTTAGCAACCATATATTGCTCTAATATGGGGAACAACATGAAAACAACTTTGTACATACAAGATGAAAAATAAACACGCAGTTTCAGAGTGAATGTATAAATACTGAGTAGTGTGGGTTATAATTTTTAGTAAAAAGTAGAATTTGATTTGGGAATTGAGGGAGAAACCAAGAGACAGAGATGAGGAGGGAGAAGGATATTCTAGACATGTTAGCCCATAAAAAGTCATAAGTCCTGAAGATGGAGTGTAACAAACATGAGAAGAACAGCAAAAAGGCTAATGCTGCTGAATCACAGAGTTTGTGGAAGACAGTAAGGCAGAAGAATGAGAGGCAAGAAAGTACCAGGTTATTAAAGGTTTTAAGGGTTTAAAAGTTTTAAAAAGCCAAACAAAAGTCTGTATTTGCTCTCAGAAGTAATAGGGAGACAGCCATGGAATTTTTTTGAGGAAGTAACATTAGTCACTTTATTAGTACTAAATGACACATCTAGGTTGACAATCATCAATGTAATTTTCAATAACTTTTTTCATTAGAATGGTTCACTGGTTATCACTAGAAGCACCTAAATGTTTCTGACTTTTCATTTAAAGGAATTTTTCTTAACACTTTAATACTAGGAGTCTAAGTCATTATTCTCTTGAGGCACTTTCTTGACTTTAAGGATTTCTACAACTTTAATTAAAACTAATCATTTTGTAAGGTTATTTCCCAGTTTCACTGGGTCTTATGATATAGTCTAAGGATTAATGACCATCCTGGAGAACTTATACCTTAAGGAAATAGTCTATGGCGTGTTCATGATTTCTAGTAGAACTCATTTTTTTAACTTTCAATTGTAATGGGGGAGGGAGATATTTTGTGGGGTTTTTGCTTTGTTTTGTCCTCTGTTATCTGGACAAAGAAGAGTGATAAAGGAATATAAGCCTTTTTAAAGTATTAATATTATGCTGTTAATACAGAAGGAAGTTGTTTCCTATAGTAACCAACTTATTTTTCTCATTCCTCCTCTGTTTTAAAAGTAGTATTTTAAAAGATTATTCAAATTAGATTTGTCTAGCCTCTGACACACACTAGCTATAGGATCCTGGGTAAGACATTTAACTTGCTAGTGCTGTAGACAAGTCTGAAAATTACAAATTGCACAGAAGGTGCTATCCCATTTTCATAAAGCAGTTTACTCATCTAAGAATTCTTAATACTAATGACAAAATAGATCCAATTCCCATCTCTACTTAAATTAAAATGCCTCTTAATTTCCAAATTCATTGTATTTGTGAAATACATTTCTCATGTCATCAACCTCTATTCTTATGCATATGCTGTAATTATATCTGAAGAACAATTTGTATAATGTAATAGATTTTTTCAGAAAAAAAAAAACGGAAGTGTTTGGTGACACAGTAATATATACAAGTAACTACCTCTTGATTATTATAACAAAACTGTTCTTGTTATGATTTAGAAAAATAGTTTTGTATTCATAAGTGAACAGTTTTAAATGTGTGATTTTCAGCATAAAACATGTTTGGTGATTTTTGTGTGTTTGTTTAATTTTTAAAATGTAGAAGTAAAAGTTCATGTGTCTTAGTAAATGTTATTATTTATTATGCATCATAAGCAAATATTGGACATATCAAAGCATGAAATATAAAGTAAGGGTCCTTGCTCCATAAAGCTTTGAATATAAATTAGACATAAATAAAATGTAGGATAATGGGAAAAGGCAAATGTTTTATCTTGCTAGATGAAGTAGAGAGAAAGCAGACAGTAAGACAGAACAAGACAAGTATTTGAAAGAAAGAGAAGGAAGATGGTTAGTACAAAGTGATGTAGACAGTTAAGGGAAAGAGAATAAAAAGACTTAGGAACTAGGAATAAACATAAAAATAAAACTCCATCATTTTCACACACATACACACAAATAATAAATGGTGTGAAGAAAAATTGACATCATAACTCCCTTGCCTGAAAGTTCCCTAATTCTGTAATAAAAATCATCATTATAATTTATATTTAAATTTTCTTCTGAGGTGTTCAAATGAGTGCTTTATGGGTACTACCTCATTAATCTTCACTAAATTCCTGTGCAGAATATAATTACTCCTATTTAACATATGAAGAAACATTTTTATGTTCTGCTTTGTTGTTCAATGACTAATACATTACTAGAACTTAGTGAAGAACTGAGAATGAAAAAGCTGGGATAGGTCTGGCTTTATTGAGTCAGATCTGTGTAGAATTGTAACATGGTGAAGAGACAGTTGTGTATCATAGTAGAACACTGTGCCTGGAATAAGGAAGACCTGAATTCAAATCCAGCCTCAGACATTTACTATTGTGTGACTGTGCAAGGTACTTAACCCATGCATGACTCAGTTTTCTTAACTGTAAAATGTAGATAATAAGGGAATTATCTACTCAGGCTTATTGTGAAAATTAAATTAAATATGTGTGAAGTCCTTAGCCCAGTGCCTAACACAATAATAGTCCGCACAATAAATTCTGGTTATGCTTCTTTCTTCTCTTTTTATGGCATTTTGAAAATTAAATTCTCAATATCCTCACAACTATCCCTCCTCCAACAATATTTTTTTTTGTGTGTACATTTCTCCTAATCTAGCTGTTCTTTTCAACTTTGTTTTTTCAGTTAACTTTCTTTTTATCCTTGTAGTACATTGGGGATGAAATATTAGAGTTCAAACATTGTAACTTTGCTGCAAACTATGGAAAAATTTCTATTGAATCTTTTCCATTTCCAATCTACTTATTGTTCACTTTCCAGTCTCATCTTATATGCTCTTGGAATAATTGGATTTAACTGCTGACCACTGCATTTTAATAACTCATTGTTCTAACTACTAGATAGATCCATGTGTTTCTTACTAAAAACTGAATCTTTTTTGGATAGTGTTGCAAGACCAAGAAGGTTATATAATGACTGTCTCAAGCAGGATGAGAAAGGAGCATTTTTACTTCAATAAAAAAAATTAGTCATGGTACTTTTATGTCTCATGATATAATACTTTTGTACTCATTTTACTATATGTTACTTTCTCCCTTAAATATCTAAAATTTTCTTTCTCTTTTTAGTCCTAAAATATTTCAGTTGAATTGATGAAAGAATAATCTCTTTCTAAAATTTCAGTCTAATAGAGTATAGAAATCTTTTTCAGAAGATCGTCTAAACTCCATGTATGAATGCTATTCCTTCCCTTCTAGTCAAAAATTGTTTCTTTACAGCTCATATCTACTCTAGTCACAAATTTTCTTTGGCCATGTAGGATTGAAAATTTCCTACTAGCTTGACAGAGTAGATAGAGCACCAGCACTGAAGTCAGGAGAACCTAAGTTCAAATGTGGCCTCAGACATTTAACATTTCCTGGCTGTGTGACCTTAGGCAAGTCACTTAACTCCAATTGCCTCAAGAAAAAAAAAATAAGAAAATTTCTGGATATACAATTTCTGAGTTTAAAAGAACAACAACAAAAGAAAATAAAGATTCTATTGTTCTGAGTTCTAAAATTATGTTGTTTGGGTAGACCAAGGTAACTCAGTAAAACTTATTATTTTTTTTATTTACATAAAAAGTTAAACAAATTCATCTGTCCTTCAGAATAAAGATGAGAAGCAAACATGTGCCATAGAGTGGTGATTTTGTCTATCTTCTCGTAACTTTGAGAAGATGACCTACTATAGAAGTCATAACAAGAAGCATGTGTCATTTATAAAGTATAAACAATGTGAAGTGGTAAAACTGTCACTAGAAATAATCTTGGAACATGGTTTTTAGGAGCAGGCTTGAAGGCTTGATACTAGTACTCTGTTAGTTCAGCTTTGACTTAGGGGTAAAATGAGGCACTTATGTAAATCACTGAATAGTTAACAAAAGGAGGTTTACCTAGTCCTAACCTATCAAAGATATGAAGCATATATGCAATGGCACTTAACTTTTTATAGACACAGCCCATTCATCTCCATATGGAAAAGCATATGTCACCAGTAACAGAATATGGTAACTTCCATGTCTTGAGATGGCTCCATGTGGGTGATCTTAGGTGAGCAGAAAACTATTTCCTGGGAGACAGAGGTCAATCAGGTACTGGCAGCTTTATTGCCTTTTAGGCAATGCCTTATATAAGTAGTATTAGGAACAACTAAGTGGTACAGGGTATAGAATATCAGACCAGAAGAAAGGAAGACTCATCTTCCTGAGTTCAAATCAGATCCCAGATACTTACTAGCTATCTGACCTTAGGTAAGACATTTAACCTGGTAATCCTCAGTTCTTCATCTGTAAAAAATGAGCTGGAGAAGGAAATGGCAAGCCACTCCAATATCTTTGCCAAGAAAACCCAAAAGAAGTCACAAACATTTAGATGTAACTGAAACAACTGAACAATACTTTTTAGGGGGAGAAATGGAAGTAGGGGGTGTTTGATAGGTGTCCCTATAATGCTGCTTTCTATTAACCAGTTCCACAGGCTGAAAAATATGCAGAAAAATAAAATATGGTATATAATGAATTGGAAATGGGGCCATCGTGAGAAATAAGAGCTGAACAATTGTTCTAACAAAAGGAAGCATAACTTTAAGTTGATTTCTGTTGGAAAACCATAGCAACAGACAGACCAATCTGAGATCCAAAAAATGCTTCTGACTTGAGCAAAGATTTGAGCTTCAGAGCAAGAGCTGCAAACAATAACAGAGTCCATGAATGATTACTAAGATGAGAAGTCAAATGACTCTTTTTAGCATCAGCACGGGAAGGATTATGTGTTATACATTGATTTCTAAGGCATTACTGTTATCTTCTAGTCAACAAATGTTGTAGTTCATTTGATACAGTTGTATTAGGACAATTATAAAATGAGGCACTTGAGAGCATAAATATGTCATATGTATTTTTCCATATAGATATAAGGATGATTATTTAATTGTAAGAAATTGCTAAAGAAACTCCTTTAATCAATACAAGTCAGTGCCTCTGCCAGGTAAAGTTGTCTAAACTTTGTGATTTAAGTGCCTAGGATCCTACAGTCAATCTGTATCAAAGTGAGATCTGAACTTAGATCTTCTTAGCTTGGGCAAGCCATCTATCCATTATGACATCTTGTTTATTATATTCTGTTATAACACACTGTAAATATTCAATATATATTGTCGTACTGAGACTTGGATTGCAGTAAAAACCTAGCAGAAAATATAAATACAAGGAAGCCTGACTAAATCCAAAGGGGTTCAGACTACAATTTTTTATAGTAAATGTATAAGAAGGCAAGAAGGAAACAAGAATCTATTAAGCATCTATATTATCTCATTTAGTTTTCACAACAACCCTGGAAGGTACATATTATTCTAAACCCCATTTTAAAATGGAAAAAATAAGGCAAATAGAGATTGTCACGTGTTTAGGTCCACACAGTTACTAAGTGTCTGAATCTAAACGAACTCATATCTTCCTGAATCCAGGTCCAAAGCTATAATCACTATACCACCTACCTTTCTCTGGGAACATACATTATATTTATTGACAAGGGACATTAATACAAATAGGAAAGAACAAGTATATATGATTGGTTCAGGTAGGAAGACATAATTCAAAAGGGAAATAAAGCCAGGGCATGTCTTTTCTTATTTTAAAGAGTTTTGGGGGAGAGAAATGGAGACAAAAGTAACAGGCAGACTTAATAGGAGAAGCAAGAATTTGTCTCTGATTGCCAAACTGTCTTCTTAAAAACTGCTAAAATGGACCTCCTTGAGTAAAATTGGGCTGAGATGGTTTGAGAGAAGATGACTTTTCTTATATATTCTAAACTATAGAACTTCAACAATTTCTGTTTTCTGTTCTGCTTGTATAAATTGATTTATTCACAATTTGCTAGTTGTAACTGTCTCTTATGGACTTGCTGTGATTGTTCTTTTCATTTTTGAAGAGGACCAATGACATCATTAGGGTGATGTCTTGACTTGCTTGTAAAATGGATTTAAGTAAGGAAGAGTTGCACTGTCATCAGCCTCACTCTCTCTTCCAGAGTCATTGAAGTTCAATGTCAAGAAAAAAAACATCAAGATGATTGGAGATGGCCAGTGGCACAGTTGTTGACCAAGCTCTAAAGACTCCAGAGTGCCTGTTCAGCCACCTTCAAAGCTGTTGAAATAAATTGTTCTTATCTATCCATTCTGCCAGGGTAAATCTTAACTTGCTTCGGTCAACATCCCCTACCTCACTGTTAGGTTTGAAGTCTGTTGGTGAATCTCTATCTGATTTAGCCTATTTGCCAAGGTTTACTGGAGTGTGGCTGCTGAGCATGCTATAGCTTCTTGGAGCCCAGGAGAGAGCTGAGGTGGACAGCAAAGATGGATGAGCAACCCTGAAAAGCCTCAGCAAGCTCTTATATCAGAGGTGCTATTCCTCCTGAGTACCCATACACCATCGCAGGGAAGCATTTTTCCTTCTGAAGCAGACTCATATTCCTATACTACCAATATTTGAGTTCCAACCTGATAGATTCTTGGAAAAAGGTGAGGTAAGGAGGTAAGCACCCAATTCCTTTTCTGGTCTCCTTGAGGGAGAAATTACAATTCCTTTAGAGAGGAATGGACCAGATCTCATAGATGTTTAGCCATACCACTCATGAGTCATGTGTATCTATATATTTAAGAATCTGAATATATCTATCTTGCATGGATAAACCTATTTCACATGGAAAAAACCAATACCATCCCTACCTTTAGTTACTTTATAATCTATTAGGAAATGAGATGGATATAAACATAAACATTTATTTTATATTGTAGTCAGGAGAACTGGAGAGGTCAAATATCCTGAGATTAAAGAGGAGGAAATATTTTTATTGAGAAAATCTATTAGAAGAGGCACCTGAGTTAAGAGTTAAAAGAGGAAGATGATGTCAAAAGACACAGATAGCAGGGAATCTACTTCAGACACAAGGTGACGAAATGCACAAAGCATGGAAATGAGAAAGAATAGAAACAGCTTAGTAATATTAGTGGTCCATTTTGGATTCAGTGTCAAGTATACAAATAAGAGTATCAAAAAGGATATCAGGGCCTGATCCTAAAGGACCTTGAATACTTTGTATTCCATTAATAGAAAGATAGGAAGTTACTTAATATTTTTAACAAGGCTATAATATAATCATCTCTGAATATTTTTTAAAACTTCTTTGTCAAGTGGGAAATAGATTAGAAATTAGAGAAATTAGAAGTGGAGAAATCAGTTATTGGACTATTTATTACATGAATCCAGGCCAGAATTAAAGAGGATCTAAGCAAGGTTAGGCATGATAAAGGCAGAAAAAGGAAGTGTTTATGAGAAATACAAGTAGAATAGCCACGAGTAGGAAACTGTTTATACATAAGAATAGAGATAAGAGAAAATTCAAGAGTGATGCTGCTATTTCAAGCCTGGATGATGGACAGAATAGTGGTGCCAGTAACAGGAATGGTTAAAATAACAAAAAAAAAAAAAAAAAAAAAAAAAAATTTGGAGGGGAGATGATAAATTCAGTTTTGAAAATGATGAGTTGAAGTGCCAGATGGACAATCAAATGGAGATAATCTGGCAGACAGCTATACATATAAGTGTAGAGTTCAGGGAAGAAATTGAAAATAGAGATGTAGATTTGGGGTTCATCAGTAAAGAGTAATTTATATGTCTATAGCATGAAACATCCTATACCTAAACACTGTAAAATATCAAGAATACTGCTTTGTATTACATGGATTTCTTCCTCTAAGATTCCAAAAAATATATCTTTCACTTTCTTTCATAATCTACCAATTCTTTTAAAATCTCTTAAAAGAATGAATACTTATGCTTTTCTCTCGCTGAAAGTAGAAATCTTTGTTTAAAAGGTGAGATTTCCTATAAAGATTAAAAAGCAATGTCTGTGCAGGGCAAACTGGACATGCCCTCTCTTATCAGCTAGAACAAGTGAGATGACCAATTTGGAAGCAGACTAAAATTATTCTCCAAGTTGAACACAAAGGGTTTGTTCCTTGAAGGAAGAATTTATCCTATATGGTGAGAAATAAATCAGAGAGGACTGATTCGGGTAAATATTTAACAATTGATTCTCTAAAAGGGGAAAAAAAAACCGTACAGAGGACACATTTTCAAGTTTAATCTGAATTAACATTTTCTTTATCATTTAAGTCTAAGAAATGAACAAAACAAGAAATCAAGCCCCAATATGTTGATTTACAAGGTGTTAATATTCATACTGAAAATCTTAATAAGTTTTTAGAAGCCAGTATGAGCTGGCTCCAGCAGACCTATTAACCCTTTGCTATGGAGGAGACTGTTGACATTTTATTTCATTCTTATCTTTTGTACAGGTCTCCTTCCCATTTCTTCATTATCCTTTTTCCTCATTCACACTCTACAGAATTCCTACCTTCCATCAAAAATGCTTGGTTGGTTTGCTATGCCTTCCTAGTGGTTAATGCTCCCTTCCTCTTAAAATTTTATATATTCTTTATATCTATTCTTATATACCTTATATACATATTCTTTGTATGGCCCAGCAGTACCATATCTCCTTGAGACTTGAGATTATTTCATTTTTATGTCTTTCCATCTTTAAAACCTAAGGGTAATATCTTGCAGATAGCAGGAGCTCAATATATTTTGTTAAATTGAATTGAATGTCCAGATCTTGTCACAGAGATATGAACTATTCATTTTGGTGATTACCTTTCCTTCAAGTTCTTTCAAGACAATGTAACTTATAAATGTTATCTGATAATAATGTGTATTTGTGTCATAGCTATGTCATAACATATAAGACATTTGACAGTCAAATTATTGAAGGGTAAGGAGTTACCTACTATTTAGAATTACTAACAATCCAATCCAAAGAACATGTATTAAGTACCTATTATGTATATATACTGTATTAAGCAATGCCCTCAAGGAGCCTACATTCTTTATGTCAAGACATAAGAATATATAAGATAATTGGAAGAAGTTTGAAAGCACTAATGACTCAGGAAATTAGCAAAGGCTTCCAGTAGTATGTTATAGTTACACTAAGCTGGTAGGAAGCTAAAGCTTTATGCTTTTTAAACCACTAACAGGCTTTTAAGAGCAAAACACTTAAATTATCTCTAACAACTAAGGTACCACAAATTTAACAATTTTAACAAACTTAAAAACAAAGGAGCTCAGTTTAGATCATCTTCTTTTTGTTTAAAAAGCAGCATGAGATCAACCTTGAAGGTTTCATCTCTTATCTTTTACACATTATCTGATCTATAATCCAGTAGGTACCTAAATCCTTTGGTTTGAGCCCAGATGGTGAATGGAGAGAGGAGAATAGATTACCAAAAAAAAATCAGGGTTCAATGACACCTAGACTCTCCCCCATCAGACCAAGGAAATGTTGAGGTTACCCAACAAAATGATGGGATATGGGGTAATACCCCAAAAATATATTGGAATTACAGGCTGGTATTGCAGGTTGCTTCAAAAGAATTTGCAAATTTATTCATTCACCAAATCAAGGAACAAAATTTTGTTATGCTGCTAGGAGCAGCTAAATTCCAAAAGAAGTTAGCAGACTAACCCCAAAAAGAAGTTAGTGGGGGTAGGAGATTACTCCATTGACTGGTAGGCTAACTATAAAGGAATTAGAAGAGATCTACAGTATTAGCAAATTTTTATAGGGGAAACATAACCTCAGGGGTTTGACATCATAACTTCCTTTTTTGACTAGATGTAGTAATTATGGAGTTAACAGTTGTTTTGTCAATGCAAAGGATTTAGCTAAGACTTCTACCAAAGATCTACACCTGGAGTGGGGCTATAATAAAGTCCACTTAAACAAAATGATGTGAATCCTGAAATCAACTTATTCTCTCCCCTAGATTTAATTTCCCAGGCTGTCTTATTACCATCGTTAAAGCCCACACTGTTTTGAATAGCATCTTTAAGGTACCTATGAAGGGAACTTTCCAGACTGTTTTGTGGGAACAAAAATTTCTCAGAATATCTTTAAGAGAGTCTCAATATTTCAATATACATCTTTTTTCTCTCCAACTCTTCTCTGATATTTCTCCTTCTCCCCTGAAAACTCCCCAGGATTATATTTCCCCTGTAAAGGATGTGCTTATGATTTTTGCTGAATCCTTCTAAGACTAAGCCTGCTAAGAAATATTCTCCACCTCTTAGCACCTTCCCCTAATGTTTCCTTCTTCCTGGTTAACTGTAAGTCCCACTAGGGAACTCGTCTTTCCCCTTGTTAATTCATGTAATAAATGGCTTAACTTTATAATCTGTAATAGATGTCTTGTCATAGTTGTTCCATGTTGCAAACTAAATCTCTATTATATTTTCACATAATATTATTTTTCCATCTTATTGCTTTCCTGCATCTATTTACTACTCCTGGTGCCTATAACCTCCTCAAAAAGGCTTAATTAAAATAAAAAAGATCCACTTATAATCGTCAGTGCTCCTCCCTGCTTGCATCAGAGAGTAGCTAGACTTCCCTATTGTTTACAGTAATTCAGACTCTGTCTAAGCAAATCTAGGTACTGAGAACTTCATCAAAACCTCTATAACTAGCTTCTGTTCTGGTGTCTACATTAGAAAGATTCATTACTTTTGGATTACTCCATAAACATGCCCCCAATTAGATTCATAATAACTTTTGTATCACCTTCCTAAACAAGTTCCTTGTTGCCCTAGCTTTTCCCAATACTTTTTTCTGCCTTCCCTAGCCCACTTTATTTTCCTATCCCCATCCCTTTCCCCTCCCTTTTATCTCTATAGCTCTTCTCTTTCCACCACCACCTCCCCCGCCCCCTTTCTTCTCTTTAAAAAATAAATACCTTTAAGGAAGTTTACTCCTAAGAAGGAGTGCCCTCTCTAGAATATTTTTCCTTTAAAATATCCATTATTCCATTTAAAATATCCTTTAAAATATACAGGCACAGGATTATAAGTAGAAGGATTCCATTAAATATTTTAGAAACACAGTTGCATTTTTAACACAGATATCCTAATTCTCTACCTGGGAAGGTTTGAAGATCTAGTTGGAAAATGGGAACAGGACACTCAGCAGTCTTTAAAATAAGAATACACATTCTTTTTCTGCTTTATTTCTTTTGTATTTTTAAATGTTCCCCCTCCCCAAGGGATGATTCTTTGGAGAAAAGAGGAAAAGATATAGGGAAGAATAGAAGTGATATGATAAAGATAATTAAAAAAAAAAAAAAAAAACTTTTAAGAGATCAAAAAAATGGAAGAGAGAGAGAAAAACAGAAACAGAGAGAAGAAAGGAGGAGTAGGAGGAACAGAAGAAGAAAGAAGAGAAAAGTTCAGAGGCAACTAGTTAATGTAATGCTTAGTGATGAATTCAGGAATATCTGAGTTCAAGTTGAGCCTAACACTTACTATGTAATAAGATACTTCCCAGTTGCTGAGAGGATCAAATAAGGTAATATTTAGGAATGCTTGTCCCTTTCCTTTCCCACATTCTTTCCCTTTCTGAAGATCTAGAAATATTCAATGAAAGATTAATGGGATTTTGAGGATTTAGGCTATTTTGTTACCCAGTGACTGAAAGAGGATTCACTAACTAAGGTGGGCTGGCAGAGAAAGGGAGTAATAAGACTACTTCCTGAAACAGGGAAAGTTGTAGGAGATCAATTCAACTCTATAGCCCCTAGGAACTCCCTAGATCTAGCAGTGTTTCTACTGGGTTTGTATGTTAAAGAGATCATAAAGAAGGAAAAGGGACCCACATGTGCAAAAATGTTTGTAGCAATCCTTTTTGTCATGGCAAGGAACTAGAAACTGAGTGGATGGCCATCAGCTGGAGAATAGCTGAATAAGTTATGGCATATGAATGTTATGGAATATTATTGTTCTATAAGAAATGATCAGGAGGATGATTTCAGAGAGGCCTGGAGAGAGTTACATGAACTGATACTAAGTGAAATGAGCAGAACCAGGAGATCGTTGTTCATGGCAACAACAAGATTATATGATGATCAGTTCTGATGGACATGGCTCTTTCCAGCAGTGAGATGATTCAGTCCAGTTCCAATAGACTTGTAATGGAGAAAGCCATCTGTATTAACATAGAGGACTGTCGGGGTTGAATGTGGATCACATCAGTTTTTTTCACTTTTTTGTTGTTTTTTACTTGCTTTATGTTTTCTTTCTCATTTCTTTCCTTTTTGATCTGAGTTTTCTTGTATAGCATGATAAATATGGAAATATATAGAGAAGAATTGTATATGTTTAACATATATTGGACTACTTGCTGTCTAGGGGAAAGAGTGTGGGAAGGGAGAAAAATTTGGGACACAAGGTTTTGCAAGAGTGAATGCTGAAAAATTATCCTTGTAGGGCAGCTAAGTGGTACAGTGGATAGAGCATCAGCCCTGAAGTCAGGAGGACCTGAATTCAAATTTGGCCCCAGACACTTAACACTTTCTAGCTGTGTGACCCTGGGCAAATCACTTAACCCCAGTTGCCTCAGCAAAAAAAAAAAAAAAAAAAAAAAAAAAAAAAAAAAAAAAAAAAAAGAAAAGAAAAGAAAAATTATCCTTGCATATATTTTGAAAATAAAAATCTTCAATAAAAAATAAATAAGCCTATATATATATATATATATATATATATATATATATATATATATATATATATATATTTTTTTTTTTTTTTTTTGCTAAAGAAAATAGCCTTTGTGAATTCTTCACATGACAGAATTCCAACATTTGATATCATTTGCTCTCCTAAATCACATCATCTTGTGCCAGAACCTCAATCTCATTATTTGGTGCTAAACCTCAGACACATCATTTAGAATTAGGAATTGCTGCCCTGAACACATCATTGACTATAATCAAAGTTCTCTTTCCAAGAAATGAATTCTATCTCACACCCTTTCTGTGGATTTTGGGCATTTCCAGAAAATAGAAGAGTTCAAACTTGTAACCTCCCACTCCCCACCCCTTTCCTTCTCCATTTCACTTTAAAGATGAGGTAATGAGTCAAATATAGTTAAGTGACTTGCCCGGGGTCACACAACTAACAAGTATCTGAGACCACATTAGAACTCAGGAAGATGTCTTCCTTACATCAGGCCCAGCATTCTATGCACTGTGCCACCTAACTGCCCCTCCATACACTAATGTTACAATCTCCCCAAGAGTTTATATGCTTTCATTGTACTCTATAATCATGCATTGCATTTTTCATACTCAATAGTATATGACTAATCAGTAGCAAAACAGGCTACTATTTATCATGCCTTCTATTTCTACTGCATGTCTCCTGACATTTCTAAATTTTGAATCACAGGTGCTCTCACATAAAGCCTAGAGGAATGTCACAGGGGAAGGTAATAGTACAGGAATGAATATTCATCATTGCCCAATAAAAATGTTTTTGTTGATAAGATTAGCACACATTTGGAGTTCTGAAAGTTCCATAACTCACCCTTACTCCCCAGCTTCTCCTAGTTGGAATTTCAGAATGTGATTGTCAACCTTCAGAGTCACAATAGGAATATCCATATTTAAAATTCAAGCACTTTTTGGCAACCAAAATGAACAGATTGTTAATTAAAAAAAAAAAAATCACCCCTAAGGAATCTGCATCATTCATATGGTATGTTGAAAAGTTTGGTTTTCAGAGTCATCTATTTTCTGTCTTCATTTGCTAAAGTTAATGGGTACAGTTGTGTGTATTTGCTTGTGCCAGAGTTGCTTTCCAAAACTCAACAGCCCTCTCCTGTTTCTGAATTAAAGTAGCAATAATAGAAACCAGCTAGTTTGTACAGAGATAGAATAAAGTAACCTGGGGCATTGGCAATCATCTGACTTATCTAATGCTAGATAGCCAAGTCAGCAGGACCCACTGTGGTCATCAAATAAATCAGGTCACTGTCAAAACCCCATTTCACCTAAAATCATGTGAAAAGAGGGATGGATTTCTAGAGGACCTGAGTTCCATATCTAGCCCTGCTTCTTATTTTTTGACCTTCAACAAGTCAGTTAACTTTTTTCATCTTTAGTATTTTCTGAAAAATTAGAATTGGACTAGACCTGTGAAGACCAATCCAGTACTAAATGGATGATCTTTTATATGGAATTAAAGGATCTATGATTTTATCAGCATGGGAAACTTCCTTCTCCATCAGTCCATCTAGGGCTTAGAAGAGAGTTGCCTGAGATATATAAATGGTGAATGATTGGGCAAGGATTATACAACTGGTAAACAACAGAGGTGGGATTTAACACAGCTTTTTTGAAATTTTAAATCCAACATTCTAGTTACCGTGTTTCCCCGATAATAAGACACTGTCTTATTATTTTTTTGGGACTAAAAAACACCAGAGGGCTTATTTTCAGGGGAGGGCTTATTTTATCCTCCATCATGCCCCTTTTATCCTCCATCATGCCCATTTTAGCCTCCATCATGCCCCTTTTAGCCTCCATCATGCCCATTTTAGCCTCCATCATGCCCCCTGAGTGCTTATTTTATTCTCCATCGCTTACTGAACTTACCGAGTTTTTAGATGGTCCTGTCTCAGCTCTACTCCGCGGCGCTGCTCTCAGTAGCGCCAGCAAGCAAATCACCAGGGAAGAAGAGGATGACGCGCTCACTGCTGCAGCTCTGATTGGATGCAGCTCGGAGCGCAACGTGCGTTTCACCCGGGACGGGAGGGCGGCGCTGCTTACTGAAGGTACCGCTACGCAGCATATAGCGCAGGGGATCACCATGATGACCGTTTTCATAGTAAGTTCAATAGGGCTTATTTTGGGGGGAGGGCTTATTTTAGCGGAATATTAAAGAGTATGTGGGTGTCTTATTTTCAGGATAGGTCTTATTATCGGGGAAACACGGTATTATTACCAGGTTGATATACATGCTCTCTGAAAAGTATAGTTTTAGCCTTCATTATCACTATGCTATCTTCTGAACAAGAGTTATATCATCTAAATTGTATATGCTTTCATATGTTTGTTTCCTTGAACATGCCAAGAGAAAACTTCAATATCTAAGAATGCCAAGTTCTTTTGTAAATATTGACTCTTATAATAGCTAAAGGAGCTAAGTTAAAATGAAATTTAAAGATTAGCCCCAGAAGGCAGTGACAGTCAGTAAATCAAAAAGCATTACATTAAGCACTTACTATGTGCTAGGCACTATGTTAAATACAGAGGACGCAAAGAAATGCAAAAAACATGGTCCCTGCCATTAAGAATCTTACATTCTAATAAGGGAGCCAGCATTTTAAAAATGGTAGAATATATACACACATACATATAAACACATATGTAAATATACATATACATACACAGAGTAATTGGAAAGTTATCTTAGGGGGAAGGCAATAGAAATGGGGAGGCAAAAGAGTAGAAACCAGAAAAATCTTTTTGTAGAAAGTAAAATTTGATCTGAGTTTTGAAATAAGCCAGGGAAGCCAAGGTCTGGTAGTCAAATCAGACATGAGATGACTTGTATTTACTCATTTCAATATTCTCACAGAGGTAAGGAAATCATTTAGAGTAATTTTTAAGTTTGAGACTTTTCCATCAATTTCAAATTTAATCTTAATTGTTTTTTTTTTTTTTTTCCTAGAATTAAATCTTTTGACTAGAGATTAAGAAAACCCCTTTCACAAGACTTTTTTTTATTTTTCCTTCCCTGAGGCTGGGGTTAAGTGACTTGCTCAGAGTCACACAGCTAGAAAGTGTTAAGTGTCTGAGAGCAGATTTGAACTCTGGTCTTCCTACATTCAAGGCTAGTGCTCTATCCACTGCGCCACCTAGCTGCCCCTCACAAGACTTTCTCTAATATTACTTTCAAGTGTAATTTTTTTCTTCTGTTAATGCATTGGCTATTTTGTTTAAGCTGTAGACCTACATAAAAGAAACAGTAGAGGCAAAACTAGAGGAGCACTCTATTTTTTTTTTCAGTTGCAGGGCAGACCTTTAATTTTTCAGGAGGAAAAAAATGAGAAACAAAGAGATTTTTTTTTAATACTGGCATGTACAACCATTCTCAGAGTTCCCCAATGTAGCAAAATCTCAACTTGCAAATATCCCTGCTGTTCTGGTCTCTATACCCTCACAGGTGTTGAGGCTGCCAATTTTAATGAATTGTGTCAGACAATTTGTGATGTGGGCAAACATCCACTATGAATTAGGCTAAGAACAGCAAACTCATCATCTGTGACATAAGTCCAGTCCTTAGCAGAAGGGTTGGGCCAGGTTGGAGTGTGAGGAAGAGGAAAGTGTGTTTTGATTACAACTACAATCCTATTAGTTTTCTACACTTTTAATGAAAAGAGGAACAAAAACTAAAGAAAATACCCAAAGAAGAGTTTTTAAAAAAGAAAACAAAAATACTTCTACATATGGGCTGGTCATTAGGCCATGTTTAAAGCCTTAAACTCTTTCCAGCTGTCCAAGCCCAATCAGTAAATCCTAACCTAACCATTTACAAAGAGGATGGACACTGGGTGCCAATTGCTTGGTATCCTGCTTTGTAACAGCTTATGAATTTTTTAACATACATTTTGTCAGTCTAATGTGCAAGGGAGGCCATATGTTATCTAAATGTTCTGTCCAGAGATTTCCAATGGAATAAAGAGCTTAGCATGCTTTCTGCTGAATTGTATTTATTCAAAGAGAAGAGAGGCAATAGAACTACATTAGGAGAAGTGAAAAGAAGGTAAGTAAACAGAAGAATTTTTTTGGTCATTTCTTTGTCTTAAAGAATTTTTTATTCCCCTGAGCTTGTGCACATGCCAGCCACCCACACTTACTCTCGGTAGGTCAGTTAACAACAGCTGCTGGAAAGAAGCCTTTATGCGTTTGTTCATTTCAGATTCTACTGTCTGTCTCCATTTGTTAATTTTATCACATTACTGAGACATTGGCACACACTCTTGCTTTCTCACAGCTTTCATTATCTGACTGTGGTTCTAATAACATATGGTCTTATTTCTCTAATTGTATTCACTACTCATGCTCATATTGAAAGTTAATCTTTCACATGGTCATCTTAAGCAAAGCAAACCACAACCAATGATCCAACGAAAAACATGAAATATAGGCTAAATAAAAATACCTGTGTGCATATTCAATGCCAGTTATTCCACCTATAACAGTATTTTTTAAAGTTCAGACCAATGATTTTATCATTTGGGAACTCCCTCCCCTGATAAGATAGATCAGCAACTTGTAGGCAACTTATAGTTGGTTGGTTAAGTGTCTTGCCAGAGAGGTTGTGTCTTGCCAGAATTTGCCAGAAGCAGAACTTGATCACAGATCTCCATATGCCAGACTCCAATACTGGCTTTCCATCCATTATGCAATCAATAAATACATACCTTTTCTGCTAGGAATTCATGATTATATCAGTGGAAATGCTTTCTACTAATATTTATTGAAACCCTTTTGTGATCTAATAGATGATCCTTGAGAGTTATAGTTACTGGGTAACTCATAACCAATCCAAAAACCTAGCAATAAAATTCTAAATTTAACTATAATATGACATTCTATCATCTCATAACTTTAAGCCTATTTGGCTTGTAAGGAGATGATGGAGTTTGCATCTGCTGACATACCTTTCCATAACCTAGGGTCACTTTGTAATATGATGAAATTTCAAAATGAAATTTTAATATCAATAAAGGCAGACACACAAAAAGAAATATTTTAATATCCCCTTTTAAAAAGATGTAAATACTGTAAAGCCCCTCTGAGATTTTACTTGTCCTATATACAAAAGGACAATAATAGGGGTAGGTAGGTAGAAGAAAAAAGATCTTTCCTATACTTAGCTTGAGACTAAAGAACACTGGATCTTAGAAGTATTTGATAGGCAAATAACCATTAACCGATTATTATGGGAAAAATATTGTAACCTCCATGCAGGTTAGACTAATTTCTCCTTAAATGGTATTGAGACCATACTTGAAACTTGGTGAGCTCAAGGAACTAAAGGATCAGGCTGCTGATGTTACTATGGAGTCACTTGAGTATAGAGCATCCAGCAGGTGACCCCTATACATAAGATGCTTGGCTCATAGAAAATGAAACAACTCCAACAAGGAAAAATTCTCTCAGCTGAATTTCAATGTTTTTCCTTGTTAAATATCCTCTCTGATAATAGATAAGTGTTCTTCATTTGCCACAAGCTAAAGTCCTTGGATTTGACTCCATTATCATTATATTCCCAGGAAAAGCTCATTACTAAGAAATTTGACTTCATCAACTTTGGTATTCATACCTCATTAGTATTCTGAGTAGCCTGTGCCTTTGTGATTGGAGAGCTGAAGGGCAGATCAAAAAGTGTCCTAAAGGCTCACATTCTAATCATTTCCTACCAGCTGCACTCCTTATATTCAGCTCCACCATCATCTTGTCTCTGTGCCAGATACCTTTTCCTGGGCCCCAATTCTTCCTTTTCCACTTCTTTTTGTGTGCTGTTTTTCTCCATTAGATTGTAAACCTTTTGAGGGAAGGAACTGTAATTGTTGTCTTATTCATTTGGCTAATTTTAGCAATGTCTGGCACATGGTTATTGCTGTTGAGCCATTTTTTAATCATTCCTGACTTCACGACCTCATTTGGGTTTTTCTTGGCAAAGATAATGGAATGTTTTCCTTCTCCAGTTTATTTTACAGGTAAAGAAATTTAGGCAAATGGGATTAAGTGACTTGCCTAAGGTCACTGAGCTAATATGTGGCAGAAACCAGATGAGTCTTCCTGACTCCAGGCACAGAATTCTATCTGTTGTTTCACCTAGCTGTCCCGAAACACAGATAAAAATATTTTTTTAGCAAATTGAATTGAATTAAATATTTTGGTAACTATTGAATGATTTATAAGTGCTTCATTTTGCTTTAATATCAAATATGAACTACCAGCTAAATGACCTGAGTCAGGCCTAGTTTACAATCTCTTACAATCAAGTATATAGAAATGAAATTTGGACAATAATATAGAATGTTCACTAGATACTAGGGTAAAACTTTGATAAAGGGATCCATGAAGAAGAGTAGTCCAAAGAAAAAACTAATACTGAGGAAAATTGGTTAGCTGGAAAGATCCCGCTCTTCTTCTAAAAAGATTAACTTTTGAGATTAAGAATTTCCTTCTGGAGAAATAAGGGTTCAGATCCAAGACCAAGAGAGAATAAGAAAGGAAAGTTTGGGAATAGTTTTAATTTTGATTTTTCTGGTTTTAGAATCTAGAACTAGATCTGTGGAGATAATGAAATTGAACTTGAAAAAATATGGTAGTACCCACTTTTTTTTTTTTTTCTTAAAGAAGAAATTGTCAGAGATTTCAGCTGAGCCAGAAGTAGCTCAAAATAGCAAGGCATCCAGCAGAATGATATCTGATGGAAACTACAAGTACAGTGGATAAATGTTCAACCAATTTATTCCTTGAAGACTATGAGCCCCATAGGGAGAAGGCTTGGCCTGATGATATTTTTGGAAAATTCTATAGCATTAAGAGTTGATCTTCCACGTGTGTATACTACATATATATATGTGTGTGTGTGTGTGTGTGTGTGTGTTTAATGAATGTCATATATCTAACTCATTTTATTAAATTAGTTTAAACTAATTGTGTGCCCTGATTATCAAAAGTAAATTTATATGTGAGCTTGTAAACTATGGTTTTGAGATGCCCAAGTGCTATACATATATCTTTAATCTAGTGCTTAGGATCCTATATTTAGCATTCTAGGCCCCTTAGAAGTTACATAGTCCAACCCTATGTTACAACTCAGATAACCAGAGAACAAAACTGATTAAGTGACTTACCCAAAAGCATATAGGTTTTAAGTAGCAAGATTTAGATTCCAGACATAGGAACTAATACTCTTTCTCACCTTGTTATCACAGAATGTTTTATAGTCATCTTTTATATATATAGATTATCTTCTGGTCTATCAGTTCCATATTGGCAATAATTAATGTCTCCTTCAAATTTGATATCCATTCCAGTGCTTAGTTCATGGAGCTGCACACAGTAGGCCTTTAATAAATATGTGTTGAATTAATATTTTTATATCTTTACTAAGATTTATTAATTTTTAATTTTCACCATTTTAATTTTTTTCTATTTTTTTCTAAACCTTTTAAACAAATTTAGAAGTCTATTTTGTTCATTAACATATATTTCAATATACAAATGTTTGAGGATTCATGGTACAGAATTCTAAGGATTGAGTAGATAGTGGGTTATTATGTTAAAATAGCTGTCTCTGCACACTAACTCATGATTCCATTTATTCTAAATTGTATTTTTAAATGGTTCTCTGGAGGCTTGACTTCATTAAATTGATGGTGCCTCTTAGCTGCTTTCACCACAATTCTCCTAGCTTTACCCCAGAGAAAACATTGTAAGGATTTGTGGTTTGTTTTGTTTTGGTATTTCCTCTTTTGAACAGGTTACATAATATAGAAGGGGGAAATTTAGGCACCTTCAAATTCAATAGTCCACTTCGTTTGGATAAAATTCTTCCATAGCCTTGCCACATACCAGGCAACCTGTACTACACTTTAAGATAGTCAAGACCAGCTAGGCATTGGAAGGATCATGTGAAGAGATTATTCTCTCTCTTTCTTTTTAAAGGACCACTTGGCAGCTGGGTATATTGGATCAAAAAGAAAAATAAAATTGTATGTCTAGTCTACTTAATCACTCCTTTTGCTTTGTTCATTCCAGCAGAGTTTAATAACAACTTAGGAAATATAATAAAATACAACTTTATTTTGTATGACATTTTTCATAAAAAGCTGTATCCTAAAGTATTTAATACATCTAGGAAGTTAAAATAAAAGATGAAAGTAAGAGAGAATGAATGTAAGTGATATCATTTGAGTAAGGAGGGAAGGGGAAGGGAGTCTATTTGCTATTGAGACATGAAAGTAAATGGAACAATGATGAGGGAATGAGATAGAGGAAAACAAACCTAAGTACCAAGAGCTAAGGGAAAGGTTTTCATGTAACAGTGCTGAGAGATGGCAAAAGTGTTCTCAGAACTGTGTGGGAGAATTCATCATAAGAGTCCATGAATTCAATCAGAATACATCCTAACAATATTTTCCAAACAGGGAATGTGTTTGGAACTTAATGGTGTAACAAATTAGCTTCCAGTGACTTTGAAGAATGTAAATGGAAAACCATTGGACTTGAAGCCAGAGAGATGCTATTTCCAATTCCAATTTTTTTTTAAATAATTAGCTTTGTGACCTTGAACAAGTCACATCATCTTTTTGGCCTTCAATTTCTTCATTTGCAAGATGTATAGGGCAAAGTAAACTTTCAGTTCTGAGATTATGACTCCTATGAACATACTTATATTTATTTAATTTCTCAAGAAGCTAGCTATGATACATATGTTCTCCTTAGAAGTATATTGACTCTTCAGAATTCTTATTTAGACAAGAGTCTGATGACTCTCTAATGGCTCCCTATACCACTCTCTAATCTATGTCAAAGCAAAAAACTTGATACTGCAAACTACTTTCAGGTCATTTTGAGCAGTAAATATATGGCAAGCTAGAGCCTGTTTAGAAGTAATTTGCTTAAAAGTTGAATCATCAAGAGGTATTCAAAAGTAGACAAATAAGTAGGAGGTATTACACATAGATATGATTTTTCCCTCACACCTGGTCAGGAAAGGGGAGGGTACTCTAGGTGGAAAAGAGAATTAATAGCATGAAAAAAGTGAGGATTAGCAACTCCTCTGGAATTGGGGAGGAGGGAAAAATTAGACTATGCTGCCTGTAGGGCACAATATGCTAGAAATATAGTTATGCTAAATATAACCTTTTCCCAACCTTTATCCAAGATAGTAGCTGAAAATTCTCTCTTTTCACACATAATTTCATCGCATAATTACCTTGCAGAAAGATGATAACAAATAGAACCTTGACAGGCAGCAGAATATCTTTTGAAGTGGCCTTTCTCTCTCTCTCTCTCTCTCTCTCTCTCTCTCTCTCTCTCTCTCTCTCTCTCTCTCTCTCTCTCTTTTTCACTCTCTGACAACTTTAGTGTTCCAACTACAATCTCAGGCTAAATGTAATGTTACCCCTCTACTTAGAAATAGACAATTGCATACACAAATTAATAGCTTATTGATCAGTTACCTTTATTTTCTGATTATTAATTTGAACAGATATTTACAGAGTATAGGGATATAGTTATTATTGTAATTATGAGCCTGACTAGAAAGTAAAACAGTAAGCTCTTTCATAGCAGATTATATAATAAGGGGCCTAACCAGTCTTAAATTTTAGCTTTTTAAAAATGTAGCTGGACTTTCATATTTTATCAGCTTAGCCAGGCTACTATCTTTTTCGTCTGGCATACCAAACCTAATAATTATCATTCTTTAAAAGCCTTCCTGGCAAATTAGTTGCAGAAAAGTGCTTTGAAAGTTACCTCACCTCCTCAGTAGACCGCTGGGTAATATTCTTTTAATTACAGGGCTTGCAATGTTTGTGTTCCTGTTACATTCCATTTTAAGCACCACATATTGACTCTGGCAGTCATTACTACATCTTGTACTCTCCTAAAGAGCTTTACTTCAATGTTTAATTCTACCTCAGAGATAGAAGGGCCTATTTGTTGGTGGCAAGCATTTTAGCAGATCAGACTCACTCATCAACTGTCCAACAGTGAATTTTGATCTTCCAGGGAAACGTCTGAATAGAAATAGCACTGGTTGTGTCTTCTCTGATGCTTTCTGTATACTTCTACAAACATTAATAGCTCCTGCAGGGTAAGAGATATGAGTTACTTGTCCAAATCTGTGAGGACCTGACCAAAAGCATTTTCTATGCAGATTTCCTTTCAGAAGTATCCTGACCCTACATGTTCCCTACCTGTGCTTCCCTAAGCATGATACTTATGTCTCCTCATTGTTGTGAGATATACACACGGTAAAGTGTGTGTCTATAGGAGTAGGCCCTAGGTTTGTAAAGGAAATAATTTGTTGCTATTTAACTTGCTATGCTAATTCATTAAATATCTCTGCTTTGAATTGTAGGCCCTCTACTTCACTAATTAAAATCAGAAGGCTTGTGTGGTATGCTTTTCGGTGGTATTAAGATCCACAAAATACTTTGAAACTTGGGTAAGTTTTCTGGGCACTAGATTGTAGATGTGTGAGGGGAGAAGTCTTGGATTTTATAGGTTGCAGAAATCAAGTTAGCACATTAAAAAATACAGCCACTTGAAAAGATTGTCAATCAAATAACAAGATATTTATTGAACACTGTAAGATATCATAACCCTGCCCTTTGTTCTTCTGATGTGACATTACTAAGTATCTTTTTTCCCTTTATTATGTAACCTGATGTCTACAAAACAATCACCTAGAAGAAAAACTTGATCCTTGACACTAGTGTGAGACTGGTAGCACAATCAAATAGTCAATAGCAGTGTAGGGAAAAATAAAGCTTAGA
Source organism: Sminthopsis crassicaudata (assembly GCF_048593235.1). Classification (NCBI taxonomy): domain Eukaryota; kingdom Metazoa; phylum Chordata; class Mammalia; order Dasyuromorphia; family Dasyuridae; genus Sminthopsis; species Sminthopsis crassicaudata. Next base: position 381,422,795 of record NC_133619.1, read on the forward strand.
CCATATTCTCTCTCATGGGAGGCTGTTATGCCACAGTTTCTGAGAGAAGGGAACACAGATGCTATTTAGGATTCCCAATTAAGAAAGAGTAAATCATAGGATTTTTTTAAAGGGACCTCAGGGGCTATCTAATTTCAACCCCTCCAAAAAAGAATCCCTCCTGACATGTGTCACTACTTTCAGGGGGACCATTCCACTTATGAAAATGACTAGTTCTCTTAAACACACAGTCTATTTGCCTTGATGCAACTTCTAGTCCCTATTCCTGGATCTGCCCTTGGAGGAAAGATAAAATAAATCTAATATAAAAGACTTTCAAGAGTTGGGAACGAATTTCATAACAAGGAACAGAGTCAATTATGCAAGTAGTTTCAAATGACAAAAAGATCATATTAAATCTTAAAAAGTGACTTCTCCAGCAGAAGTTTCAAAAAATTGGATAAAATAGATATCTCTAAATGCAAAGGGTTATTTTGTTTGGAGGCCAGAAAATATGGAAGGATCTTTCCAGACAGCAAGGGAGACAAGGAAAAGGATCCCTTCCTCTTTTAATCCTACAAAATGTAGAAAACTATAGACAGGGATAGAAAAGGATATGAAAAGGAAGGTTCACAGAATAATTTACCTATGGTTTGGAAAATTCGATTTTAGAATGTTTCTCCAGTTTTGTCAAACTAGGCATATTGTTTTAGAGAAGAACTGGTATCATTGTTTAGATTATGAAATAAAGGGGCAGCTAGGTGGTGCAGTGGACAGAGCACCAGCCTTGAATTCAGGAGGACTCCAGTTCAAATCTGGTCTCGGACACTTAACACTTCCTAGCTGTGTGACCCTGGGCAAGTAACTTAACCCCAGCCTCAGGAAAAAAAAAATAGATTATGAAATAAGATCTAGAAATAGATACCAAAATATCAAGAACTAGATATCAAGAAGAAAAAAGATTCAAATCTTTGAAATTTAAGATTTAAATCAGAACTAACAGAAAGAGCTTCAGGGAAATAGATGAAATCAAATACTACCTGCCTTTGAGGAGTTTATATTCTACAAAGAAGATTCAGCTAGTATACAGATAAATAAATATAAGATAAATGTAAAATAAATTTTGTTTAGAGGGAATTTTGGAGGGAACTAATGAGATCAAGAGAGGCCTCTTTACACAAGTAGCAATTGAGTTGGGCCTTGAAGGAAGTTAGGAGTTGTAAGAGGTGCAAGTGCAGAGGAAGAACATTATATACAACGGTGTACCCTCCAAAAAGTTCTACACTCTACACTTCTGGTCCTGGGAGAAGAATTGAATCCTTCATTTTTTGATCCCCATGCTTTCTTGTTAGCAAAATGTTGTGAACTAGAGAACAATATGTAAAGTTTTCCTCCAAAGGTGTTGCCTCTTCATGCTTGTGTCACTTCCCTCTAGCCAATATAATAATGATTCTTCAAGAATCTGGCACTGCTGTTCCCAGAGTAGTTGGGTAAGTAAGGTATATAGAAAGGATTGCAAGGCTACCACCTCAGTACCCAAGGTCTACATCAGAGCTTCATTGTGAAATATCATGTCCTATAAGAGAGGGCATAGAAACCCTCCATTATAGGACACAGTATTTTAAAAGGAAGCTAAACTCTAACTTCCCCATTACTTTCCCCTTTCTTCTCTTTACTTCTCTCAGGATTCCTTTTAAAACTCTTCCCTTCAAAGTATGGATGATTATGTGTCATGCCCATGCACACTTTCTAGGAATAGGCAAAAAAAAAAAAAAAATCTGTCCTAAAAGACTAGAGATATATAAGACAACCAGAGAGACTGACCTTCTAATCGGTATTCATTTGCAAAAGTGAAATCCATGGCCATGGTAGTTACAGGGCTCTCTGGGAATGATTCTAGACATTTCTTGCTAATGAAATTCAGAATGTGGTTACTGTGACAATGGTAGTCTTGGGGGAATCTAGTCATTTGTAGACATATAAAGCCAGGGAAATAACATTGATTTATTCAGGTTACCAATAATATACCTTTCTACAGTCCTGTTAGGAGATACAGATGGGATTTAATAATCTTTATGTACTTGAAGGCATTTCAACAAATTCCTTCAACAAACTAGAGAATCTATGGATATAGGAGATGTTATTCTGATAATGTTCTTAGATCTACATAGGGAGTCCAGTTTTATTACAATACTAGATCTATGGTTTTGTTATCTTATTTCCGCAGTTGGCCAAATGATAGCTTGTGTTTTCTACTGAACTTAGATTTTTAAAGCACAGTATTGTATGAAGGACAGTATATAACTGTTCTTTCCCAACAATAATAATGGACTTTTATAAAGGTTTTTAAGTTTTGAAAATTATTTTATATCTATTATATCTTTTGAATGTCATAAGAACCTTATCAAGGAGGCACTGTACTATAGACTTTAATATCCCAATTTTAACGATAAGAAAACTGAGAATTAGAAAGGTTAAGTGACTTGGTAATTAGAATCCTGTCAATGTCTGAGGCAGATCAAGCCCATCTCTCTACTGAATTCATGTATGAGAATACAGGCTGTGCTTTTTCCTCAAAATAATACTTTCATAAGACTCATTCTAAAATGAGTCTTCACCATATATAATCTTGAGGCAGATTCAAATTAAAACATTTGGTTACCAGAGGCTTTTCTCACCATGAACACAACCAACAATTGGCTTTTTTAAACTACCTCTCAAAAAAGGGTACTTTTTGATGGAAGTATAATTAATAAAATCTATGAGAAATATTCATTATATATAGATAGTATGGGCCAGGAGTGCAGGCAGAAATTATACTTAGAGAACTGAATTCTATTCCCACATGTGTAATTTAGCATCAATATCCCATCAACTTAGCTTCTTCCTTCTTTCCAGAAGGGTGATACAACTAGACCTTATTTTATGCCAAAAAAAAAAAAAAAAAAAAAAAAAAAAAAAAGTCCTTGAAAAATGGCAAAGCAAACACATAATCAGATTTTAAATACACGAAGGGACTATGTTCACACCCATTATCTTTAAAAAGAGTTCTATAGAGAATTATCTTATGAAGAATCTTTTTGCAAAGCAAGTAACTATCCCCTGGTAATAAATCTAGATTTTAATATCTCACATATAAATGAATGGACAGCTCCACTGTTGTCCTTAGCTTCTCCTCTACTAATTCTCCATAGTGACTGAGAGGAGAATCATTCTATACATGTGTATATACAGTGAAGATTGGGGTAAAAGAGGGAGAAGGGGGAATTCTGTGCCTTTTAGAGCCATTAAAGGATATAGAAGGAGAAAAACTATGAATAAATATGAACAATTTAGGGAAACAGACCCTGAATGTAAATGTCTGAGTTGGCAAGATAGTTGCCCTGTTCCAAAATATTTTACTACCTCCTTCTGCCACATTCCACATATATTGCCTGATTTTTCACTTTGCCATGTGGCATTGCCTGAATTTTTCTAATCAGAGATTTATATGAATTAGTGGGTATCTTCTTTAAAAATCAAATTCTCTCTTACATCGGGCTCCAAGTCCCAGAAAAATAGTTTGCTATCATAGGAAAAGCCCTGGACCTAGAGCCAAAAGAGCTGTGTTTGAGTCAAGACTCAAATTCTAACTTGCTTTATAACCATAGCCAAGATACAATCTCTCTGAATTATGATTTCTTGTGGCAGAATGAAAAGAACATTCAACTTGGAATCTGAAGAACTGGAACCTGTTAATCAGGTACCTTTGCTGCGTATTACGATTACTATTGCTGCTTATATTTGCTGTATGACCGTGAATAATTCATTTAACAACTCTGGACCTCAGTTTTCTCAGCTTTGAATGAAAAAATAGGATCAGATGACCTCTAGGTTCCTTCTATTCCTAAATTTTAAAATTCTTTGACAATGGGGATGATATTAGTTCTGTATATATAATAGGGTGTTATTAACTTATAGGAGTTACATAAATATGAATAGTTATTTATTTGATACATTTAATAAATGTTCAATTTTATTTTTTAATCATTCTCATGTTTATTTGAATTAATTCTAGTGACTTTTTTCCTAATATTCAGCTAAGAATCTGTGTCCTAAGGAAAGTGAGTTTTTAATTGGAATAAGGTAATAATTTTGGGGAACAGAAGTTGTGGAGGAGAGGGTTGATGTGAATTTGGGTAAAGTGAGGAACTTAAGCATTATTAGAGTATGGGTGCCCAGGGAATAAGGAAATAGTCATTAAGACATAGGAACTAAGCAAAAAAAAAAAAAAAAAAAGCATATAGACAATATCAAAGATACTACCAATCAAGACCCAATAAACATTTATTAAGGGCAAGGCAGAGTGATATAAAGGTATACAGAGCCAGAAATAAAATAGATCCTACCCTCAAGGAGCTCACCTTCCAAATTAGTCTAGGACTTGCCATGTGACCCAATAAGGGGAAAAAGCTTCTTTCCTCTTTCATCATTTCTTGCATCATATTGTTTGGGTTCAAGAAGATAATCTGTGGTATCATCTTTGAAAGAATTCAGGATTCAAGCTGTCTCCAAATCAATTAAAGCTATTTATTAAGATTAATTGAGAATTATGTACTCAGAGCAGGCTGTGCTCCTATTAGGAATCTACCAGGAGTTAGCCATTCAACAAAACAAGACAAAGATACTTATGGAATCTAATTATATAACAAGATATGTAGCTTTTTGAGGTTATGGGAAGAATTTGCTAACATGGGGGTATTCTAAAGCCTTAATAGAACTGCACATATGGTTACTCAAAATGCATACAGAAAAGCATGTATTGGGGGAGTGGGATGGGGAGAGTGGGGAGGGAATCTATTTGTGTATGATAATGATATTTAAATTAGCTTGGTCATAAATTCACCTAAAGTACAGCAAAGAAGGATAATACACAGGTTTCATGTCAGGAAAAAGATTAAGGTTTGTCTTGATACACATCCTGTTAGTGATGCATTCCTATTGGTTGATTTCTATGGTATGTCTAGACTTGATGGATGATGAATTTATAGACTGTGTAAACTGTACCTGTAAACTAGTGATTGAGGATTTCTTAGGGTTTGGGATAGGAAGAAGGAAGGTTTGGGCAGGGAACAACAATCATAATCCCATCAATTTGACTTCTTGAATCCAGAATTGTGGATAGGACTATTGTTATGACAGTGGCTTTTGCAGTTTGTCAAACACATTAATGAAAAGCCTGACTTCTTATGTAGAAACTCCCTTCCTTGATAAAATTCAACAACTTTCCTGTAATTTAGTCTTGTAGTATTGCCTGGGGAACTGATAAATTGTGGTCAAAGAGCCAAAATGTATCAGTGAAGGACTTCAACCCAGGTCTTCCTAACTCCAAGGTCTGACCAGTATTGATCTAGCAGTCCACACCCCATCTCAGAATGACAGTTATCTCATTATAGATTAAATAGGCTTTTGTATAATGAATTAGGAAGCTATCATTTTCTGTAGAAAAATCTACTTTGAGGTTTGGACCATAAGCATTAGGATGAATTATATTTGTAATATTAGCTGCCATATGGACACACAAACATATACAAATACACAAACACATACACACAACCCCATCCACTACATAGACATCACTTGCTATTTGGAGCTAAAACAGTTCTTCAAACAAAAAAAAAGTGATACTAAAATTATAAATATGAAATAAAGGATGCCCTAAAACACCAATTATAATGCTATGAATGTTAATTTTACTCAAATCCTTGACACTTCCTAGCCAAGTGGAATCTCACAATAGCCCCTTAAGGGAAGTACTGCAGATATTATCTTCATTCATAGATATAGAAACTGAGGCAAGGAAAGACTTTTCTACTTCTACTTCTACTTAAGACTTTAAGGCCTTTTTCTTGCCCTTCTCATATAATTATGTTTTATTTGTGAAAACTTTTGAGTTTCTTTTGATATTTTCTTATTTGGTTGATGATGGTTTATTCTCCTAGCAAATTTCAATCAAATTTCCCCACCTATCAAAAAGGACTTGTGATTTTGAGCTTTCTCCTACTGTTTATACTGAAAGCACTCCTATAGCAGGCCTATGGAATAAGTAGTGGTCTGGAAGGCACAGTGACTTATGGCAGTGCTCTATTATCCTAAACAAACATAACTGCCCCCCTTTTCTCAATTCCGTTTCCTCATCCTAAAACGGAGAAGATTGGACTAGATAATTTATCTCTGTGAAACTGTCTAGCTTTAGCATTATTAAATAATAAATTGCTTCAAAGTTATTGCTTGAATTTATTCTATATACCTAGCACTGTCCATCAGATGCTTCCTCTAAAGAGTAGTTTAAAAATTCTATGTAATGATCAGTTTCTTTTCTGAGATTATCATTCTGACCCCATCCATAACAATTCCTACTTAATCCCCTAAAGGCTTAGATTGCAAAAAGAGAATACAAAACAGATAATTTGAGTGTTGCTGAGGTAAGGCCGTAGACCTTAAGAGAACTTTTGAAAGTAGACATGTTAGAGGCTTTTATCATGTTATTTCAGACTCAATAATAATTATTTACTAATGAATTAAATGCCTAGAAAGTACACATTCTAACTGAGGAGTCAATAAGCCATCTAATGAGTGTACAAGAGAATGCTATATGTGAAATTCTGGTTAAGTCAAATGAAACCCTTGAGAAACAGACAAGAAAGGGAGAGGCTTTCTATATATGTTAGCCATGATTTAGCACCTATATAAACAATGGTTTAGCAACAATAAAAAGAAACAAAAAGAAACAAACAAACACAATTGCAGTGCTTAGGTGGTAGCCTTCAGAAAGATAATTTCATTTATGAGAAAGTTTGCAGTAAAATGAAGGTTATTAATCAATGAATTAAAAATGATGTCTATGTCAATAACGTTCTCCAGAGTTACTCTTTCCCTGAAGACTGCCCTTTGGAAACCAATTAGAGGCTTTAGCAGCTCTGATTTCTTGAAATATTGTTCATTTTCTTTAATATCATTGGAGTCACAGACCTCCAGACTACTTACTTGTTCCATAGGCCCAATATTGGGGTGGTTTTGATATAAATAGTAGGAGAAAGCTCAAGTGCCCATTACAGATTGGGCATTTTAATTCTGGATGGCCTGATTGCTAACAGAATAAGTCAACATCAAGCAAATAGGAAAATGTAGGACAAAAACTTAAGAATTTCTACAGCTAAAACAGATAATTGTATTATAAGGGCAGGAAAGAATCCTTAAGAGATCATCAAGTAAAAAATATTGACCTTAATTCATTTGTGAATGAAAATAATATTTGCAATACTTCCCTAAAAGAGATGCTATAAGACTCGAGTAATGTCTTTTTTTTTTCAAACTTTAAAGTTATGCCAATGACAATATCAACTTCTTTTATAGATAAGGAAACTGAGGCTCAGAATTTTAAATGTCAAATTCACATAATTAATGACAGAACCCTGAACAACACCCAGGATTTCTGACATCTTGCCCAGCGAGTCTTCCCATTACACTGATCTGATTAATATTAGAGTTAAAAATATAGCCCAGAGTTAAAAAAAAAAAAAAAAAAAAAGCAATTAAGGGAAGCATGAACCCCTGTGAATTTTTACAGACTCACTCAATTGTGTAGAAAGGATCTGTTTATGTTCTAGAGTTTTTAATACACCTAATTAAAGTCTTCTGTTAGATGCTAGTTAACATGCAATGCTTAAGAGACTAAAAAGCATACAACAGAGTGAATTCTCCAAGATATAGAAAAGAAAGCTCGAAGGCCCAAATGACCTTTTGCAGTTCCTGAAATTCTTCTGTTATGATGTTCCAAAATGAAGATTGCCAAACAGATGGAGCTGTTAAATAGTTTTGAAAACAACATGACATACATGCAAAAAAGCTTTAGGGAGAAACTTAAATTTCAGATTCAGTGCTACAGGTCAGTCATAATCAATTGGAAATACAAAAGGGAAAAAATAGTAAAGGCTCAATTCTATTTTCATTGTTGTTGTTTTAATAAAATAGGGAATTTAAAAGATAGAGGTCCAAATTAATTGTAATTCTCCATTCACAGATACCCCACTAGCCTTAGTAGACAGAAGATGAGGTGAATGTCTCTGAAGAAGGGTATTAAAGCTGGCAGTCTGATACTCGGCTTCACTACCATCATTAAAAAAAAAAAAAAAATACTGTATGTAATGAATAAGTGAAGCCAATTAAATCCAGTGAGAGCCTTAGGAAATGGTGCCAGCAGTCAATTACTGTTTGGGAAAATGGTGTTAACAAATCTAGATTTTCTTTCTCATATATAGGAGAAAATTCAACAACACTTTCTCCCACCCTAAACTGAACCCTTAAGCAAATATTTACGGAAAGGTTTTTCCCCCCACATACTGCCTTACTCTTTTCCCAGGAAGCTGAACTAGACAATTTAGATTTTCCCAGAAAAACACTTCCTTCTTGTTACAGATTAAAGTACTATTTATTATTGAGAAATTTCACACAAACACACATACACACACACACACACACACACACACACACACACACACACACACACAACTTGTTTGCCATTACTTTTGGCCAGTTTTAATCAATTCCCACTGGAGTATGCAGCTTCCAAATACAATCATAAAATAGGATCTCACTTATGTCATTATCTAGAGGCACCTCACCCCTGGAAAAGTATATTTATCATAATTTATTAATTTATAAAGTTTGCAGGCAATGTAACTTGGGATGAAGAACTAACACATTGAATGACCAAATCAAGATCCCAAAGGATTTCTAGAAGTTAGAATAATAGGCTCATTCTGATAACATTAATTTTAATAAGGACAACAGTTTTACACTCAGCATCCAAGAACAAATTGGACAAGTATGCCATAAAGGAGGTACCACTAGATAATATAAGAAAAAAAAATTTGAAGTTTGTGGATTAGAAATCTTAGTAGGTGATATTTGTATAATATATAATGTATAATATATGTATAACAATATGATAATGCATAACAATTGAGAGGCAGGAAAAGGTCTCAAAAAACAAAATTAGTAACAATGAATGCAGAGTTTAGGCTTTAGCTAAATCTAAGAAAAATTAGAACTTTCCAAAAACAAAAGGGAAACCTTTGGGAAAAGTGGTTTCACCCCTACTTAAGGTCCTGAAATTCAAAATGATTTTCTTTGTGTTGGGGATATTACAGAATAGATGCCTAGTCAGGTATTTATAGGTTGTGGTCACACATAATTTAAGGATTTTGTTATTCTGTCATAGATTTCTATATACTTTTAAGATAGAAAATTAAATTAATTAAATAAAATTTAAATTAATTAATTTAAATTAAATAACAAATTTATATTTATAAGATATAAAACATTTATAAAATAAAGTAAATACAAATTTAAATAAATTAAATAAAACTAAATTGATTATTGTGGGATTAATCATAGAGTCCATATACTCCGGATGCCTTCATTTTATATATGTAGAAACTGAGGCGCAAGGAAATGAAGCTACTTGCCTCTAAGTAACACAAGTATTTTGCAGAAAAGTCGGAATGAGAAGCCAGGTTAATTTAATGACATCAGGTTTGGAATATTTATGATTATGAGAGACAATCTAATAACAATCAGCATTGTGAAAAGTGAAAAATTCAGTCTTCAATTGATACGACAGGTGGGCAGAGGTGGAATTGACTTCAGGATAATAAAAAAAAAAATGAGTTTTATTTGTACAATAATGTAAAAGTTGTCTTTAGCATTTCTCATATATATATATATATATATATATATATATATATATATATAGCCATGGGAGAGCAGCATTTCCATTTTTAATTATAAGTATTTACAGGTGAACTGTATTTTTTCGTTCCATTTCATTATATGTAATGTAAGCAAGTGAAACAGAGAAGAAAAACATGCCTTATGTATTTCTGCCTGATAAGATTGAAATAAGGGAAGAAAATGTAGCTTTAAAAGTGATTTGGCAATATATAAAGAAATTACATTACATTACAAACACTATGCTTAGGAAATCTTTGCATGTCTTTCAGATTTTCAAAGAAAGTAGGAGTAATATATTAGTAAATATTAATTTGTTATTGTTCAGTTGTTTTGGCCATATCTGACTCTGATGCCATTTGGGGTCTCTTTGGCAAAGATACTGGAATGGTTTGTCATTTTCTTCTCCAGTTTTTTTTTTTTTTTTACTTTACTTACTGAGAATTGAGACAAACAGAGTTATGTGATTTACTCTGGGTCACACAGCTGGTAGGGCATATTAGAACTCAAGAAAATGTGTCTTCCGGCTATCTTTAAACAATGAGAGGATCCAAATCATTTCCAATTAATCAGTAATGAACAGAATCAGCTACATTCAGAGAAAAATCACTGGGAAATGAGTGTGGACCACAACATAGCATTTACACTCTTTCTATTATTGTTTGCTTACATTTTTGTTTTTCTTCCCAGTTTTCTTTTACCTTCTTTCTAAATCCCGATTTTTCTTGTGTAGGAAGACAACTGTATAAATATGTATACATATATTATATTTAACATATACTTTAATATGTTTAAACATATATGGGACTACCTTCCATGTAGGGGAAGGGGTGGAGGGAAAGAGGGAAAAAATTGGAACAGAAATTTTTGCAAGGGTCAATATTGAAAAATTACTTATGCATATATTTTATCAATAAAAAGCCATAATTAAAAAAAAAATGGGAAAAAAAAAAAGAAAAAAGAAAATGTGTCTTCCTAACTCCAGGTCCAGTACTCTATTCACTGTTTAGTATGTTCTGATATCTGCCTTTACATTTGCTTAACTGATATTCAGTCTTTCATCTCGCTACATATCTATCCTTTTCTTTATGTATTCCTTTAAAAAAAAAATAAAGTAGTTGATTGTTGTCCTTTGCTCTGGAAGAGGACTAAAATGACATTACTATATTAGAGTGAAGTTACCATGTATCTGACTGTGTCTGATCAGACAAACACAAGCTCCTAATGCTCTGCCACAGGTCCGACACAAATAGTTCATATGAACATTTGGGGTGGCTTCTCTAATTTTTGCATCTGATGTTTTTCTCATGGAGCACACCACCTTTTCTAATGAGTACACCATGCTGGGCAGCCCTGTGCCAATGTCTCTCATGTCACACAATCGATTTTAAAGTTCTTGAGAGACCTTGAAAGTGTTTTTGTATCCCTTTTTCTGACCATCTTGTGAGTCCTTCCCCTGTGTGAATTCTTCCACACTAAAATCTTTAGGAATCTATAATTGAAATGTATGTTTTAAAAAGTGATCCAGATAGAACCAATGAAGTGAAAAACCTCATATATATGTATAAAATAAGAAAGTAGGAGTGCAGAGCTTTTTAACATGATTCCTTACTTAACAATAAATGTGTCTCTCTGACTTAGAAGAAGTATCTTAACAATGTAAGTGTATTACATAAAACACTGCCTTTTGGGGAATGAAAAATTCAATAGATGATTAATCATACCAATTGTTTTAAGATGGATATTCATTTTTAATGCACAATTTGAATGAAAACTACCAAATCAAAGAACTAATACACAAAATCTTTGGCTTATGTGCATTTGGGGAAAGCTAAAGCTTTCAATGAACATAAAGCATCTAGAAAAATCACTTCAAAGCCAGATTAGCTTGTGGGACTCATGTTAATGTAATTCTACCTTCAATTCACAATTCTCTATATTCTGCCCCTTGGGAATAGAAGGAAGTAGGAGAACAGGGTTAAGGAAAAAAGAGAATGAAGAGGATGAGGATCTAAAGATTTTAATGTTGTAACAGTACAATCCAATTAAATTCAATAAACCTTTATTAATATGCTAGAGTTCAGGGCTTTTTAAACTTTTCCAACTCATGATCCCTTTTAACCCATGAATTTTTTTTTTTTTGCAACCCTAGGTATATAAGTTTATAAAGTAGACGTACAAAACAAACATTTATTGATAATAAATCATAATTTCATGACCCCCATATTCAGCTATTCCACCTCACAGTTTAAGAAGCCTTGATGTAGTTAACACTAAGAATGTGGAGATAAAAAAGAAAAAAATATATACTACCAAAGAACTTAGGTTCTTTAGGTATCAGTTATCAAAGCATGGTCCAGAGATTTTTGGGATTTGCTTTCAGGCAGTGCTTAAGGTGAACTATTTCATAATTATACTATTGCATTTTAATTCTATATAATAAGTACTGATATGAATCACTATTAATTAGAGAAATGCAGATTTAAAAAACTCTGAGGTACCACTTCATTTGGGCTAAGGTCACCTTGGTTAAGATGACAGGAAAAAATGATAAATGTTGGAGGGGATGTGGGAAAACTGGGACACCAATGCTCTATTGGTGGAATTGTGGAATGATCATGCTGGAGAGCAATTTGGAACTATACCTATTGGACCCTTTGACTCAGAAGTGCTGTTACTTGTCTATATCCCAAGGAAATCTTAAAGGAGGAAAAAGGATCCACATGCACAAAAATGCTTGTAGTAGTTCTTTTTGTATTAGCAAAGAATTGGAAAATGAGTAAATGCCCATCAATTGAGGAATGGCTGAATAAGTTGTGGTAGATGAAGATAATGAAATATTGTTCTACAAAAAATGATGAACAACCTGATTTTAGAAAGGCCTGGAAAAATTTACATGAACTAATGTTGAGTGAAACAAGCAGAACCAGGAATACCTTGTACACAATAACAGCAAAAATGTGTAATAATCAACTATGAATGATTTGTTTCTTCTTGGTGGTGCAGATATCCAAAGCAATCCCAATAGACTTTGGACAGAAAATGCCATCTGCATCCAGAAACAGAACTTAGGAGACTGAATGTAAATCAACATATGCTATGTTCACTTCTTTTTTCTGTGTGTTTTTTTTTAATCTCTCCTATGTTTTTTCCCTTTTGCTCTGATTTTTCTCTCCTAACATTATTCATAAAGTAATGTATATTAAAATAAATAAATTTACCAGGAAAAAATATTGATACATATAAACAAAAGTTTTTGGGGGATAAAATGTCTCAATAATTACACTTAAGAGGGAAAAGGTTGATAATTGCTCAATTAGGAGACTACAAATATAAGAACATAAGTAAGCATAAATTGATTTGAAGAGCAAGAAAGCACTGATAATTGAAATCAAGAAAACAGATTCACAAAGAAGGTTGTTATCATTTGAAATATGCTTTAAAAAAACTTAGAATTTTAAGAAATCAGGAATTCTTTTCAAATCTCACCTCTGACACTTCGACCACAGACAACTCATCTAATCTCCTTGGACCTCTGTTTCCTATCAATACCTATTTCACAAAGTTGTTTTGAAGTTCAAGCAAGTCAGATTATACAAAGCATGAGAGTCATATGAAATAACATATATAAAGTCCTTTTCATGGGATAGTGTTTGTAAGAAGATATGATGACACATCAGGAGACAAACTGTTAAGTTTGAGGAAGAGCTAGTAGGTCATATTATCTAAAGATAGATTATCTGAAGTGAAATAATATGAAATATTTAGAAAGAAAAACAGGCTTCATACTGCATAAAAATTTAAATGCAGGCTGAGTATTTTGTATTTTATCCTAGAGGCTATATAGATTTTTGAGTAGGCAGTTGACAATCAGATCTTGGTTTTAGAAATATTATTTTGGCAACTATGAGGAGAATGCATTTAAAAGGAGAGACACTAAAAGCAAAGAAACCAGTTATGAGAATATTGCAACAGTACAAACAAGAAGCAATGAATGTCCAAGTTGGGAGGTCTATTTTAATGTAAAAGAAAGAAGTTGTGAGGGTAGACACAACAAGACTTTAAAAAGTATTGAATATGCAGGGTGAGAGAAAAGGAAGAATCAAGGATGTCTCTAAGGTTATAAATCTTAGTAACAAGAAGGATGATAGTACCCTACTGCTGTACTCTATGTATATTTGGAAAACAGATGGGTTTAGTAGAAAAGATAGTGAATTCTGCTTTGTATGTAATAAATTTGAGACAAAGATGACAATGACAATGATGATGATACATCTAGTAGCTAGCTGTTCAACATGAACTTAGTGCTATAGAATTCAGGAGTCAGATACATAAATCTGAAAGTTATCTATGTAGAGTTGGTCATTGAAATCATGAAAGCTGTTAAGAGTGAAGAGAGACAGACAGAGAAACAGAGGGAGAGAGAGGGAGGGAGGGAGAAGAGAGACACAAACACAGAGAGACAGAGAAAGAGACTGAGAGAGAAACAGAGAGAGAAGAAGAAAGAGAGAAGGAAAAAGAAGGCAGAAGAGGAAGGAAGAAGAAGGAAGAAGTAAGAAGTAAGAAGAAAAAAGAAGTAGAAGGAAGAGGAGGAAAGAAGAGGAAGAGAGGAAGGAGGGGGGAGAGGAAGAGGGAGGAGAAGAAGGAGGAGAAGGAGAGGGAAAAGAAGAAGGAAGAGGAGGAGGAGCAGCAGGAGGAATGGGAGCTGAGCCTCCACAAAACTATTACAGTTAAAATTAGAAGGGAAATGCAACTGAGAAAACTTTATTGCTTTTGAGTTCTGATAAAAACTTTATATCCAAGATAAATAATGAACTTATCCAAAGTTATACTAATAAGAGCATTTCCCGGATAGATGATTTGTAAAAAGACATGAAGTTCTTATAAAAGGAAATCTAAAGTTTCATCACACAGCTGGTGTCTGGCCCTTTCAGGGTACCCAAGTAGCAGACTAGCTGTTACTGAAGCAGTTAAAGCAACTCCTAATATTTTTTTGTAAGAAAAAATAACTATGGGCTTTGAAATCTAAGGGTTCTGTACTTCACCACTATCTCCAAGCAAAAGGATCTAGTATAGAAGAGAAAATCAGTTATGGAACAGGGAGTTTTATTCCTCACAGAAAACTCCTTCAAAAGAAAAGTTATATTTAACAATAAAAAATCATAAAATGATTGGAACAATATTTATTTAGTAATGCATCACAATCACTTGGGGTTAATAATATTCAACTCTTACTGGAAAATTTGCAAATATTTTCTTTACAAAGACTTATACTTTGCCATTTTACATTTCACCCTACATTTAGCATACACAACCAATATAAATTTATTATCTACATTGATCAATACCAAACGGGCATTTTCTTTCTGATTGTCTCTATTTTTGTGGACTACCTTTCCTTTTTAGCAAGTCTGCTTCTATTGTTGCTGTTACCCTGATTCTTGGATGTCCTAGAAAGGTTAGACACCAGCAACTTTTTGAGACCTCACAAGATACTCTAACAAGCACAGGCTTGCCTAAGAGAACATAAACCCATTTATTGAAAGTACAAATTTCCAACCCATCCTTAAAACTACTCAGAAATCATCCTGGCATCTTTATTACTAGAAAATGGAAGCCTGAGATATGAGGACGTCATATATACAGAGTTTTGACTTGTCTGCCACTTAAAAAGAACTTTCATCACCACATGATACAAATCCTTGACTCATCACAGCTGACAGGAAGCAAGCAGAGAATATTTGTACATAATCTGAAGGGTGTGTATATTGTGGTGTGTGAGTGGAAAGGGAGAAAGGCTGCATGATCAAAAGCAGCTCTGTCTTTCTCCTTGAAAAGAGCTCTGTACTCTCATGTCTTTGCAAGATGGGATATTGTGCCACAGTTCCCTTTTAATGTCCTGCCTCAGTTTCCCTAAATTGCCCTGCCTCAGTTTCCCTAATTATTCTGCCTCAGTTTCCCTAAATTGTCCTGCCTGAGTTTCCCTAATTATTCTGCTTCAGTTTCCCTAAATTGTCCTGCCTGAGTTTCCCTAATTGTTCTGTCTCACTTTCCTTGGTTACAACCCCCCTTTTCTGCTCATTAGAATAGGGCTGTGGAGATCTGGCATTCCAAACGATAAAACTCCAAATGTCCTATAGCAGACACCTAATTGGTATCTCTAAGTTTCAGGCTTCCTGGCTCTAGTTGGACACCTCCTAAGTCCTCCCAATTTGTAAGAATTTATGGTCCTACCCACCCCACAACCTGTCAGAACCGAATTGATGGTTCTTGCCTGGAGATTCCCGCTCACCAGAATTTATAACTCCACCCCACTTTGTGTACCTGAGTTTAGAGACATATATATGTCATTGAAAACTCACATTCAAGGCTGGATGTTTGAGACATCAGCCCTGAAGGCAACATGCCCCCAGCACAATCTTTCCCTCCCAAAAATCCAAATAAAATATTAAAAAACTCTCTAATCTCTATCTTCCTTCAGTTTCTCCAGCATTACAATAAAACTTTAAATTCCAACCTCCCAGAATTTCTTATTGCCTCAATTTTTTTTTTAATTAGGAATATTTTCTTTAAGCAACCTTCAAAATAGTACTTCATATAACATTTATAGCAATGTAAGTTTTAGTCCACTTTATTTCCCTTTTGTTCTTTTTTTGTTGTTTTGACAGCCTTTCAAAAATTTCAAAAAAAATTGCAAAAAAAATTTGCAAAAAAATTTGACAGCCTTTCCATAAATAATTATTCCCTTTAAATTCTCAATGGTACTCACACAAAATGAGTTTATAAGCTATCTAGGTCAAGAAGCATATAAGTATTGATTGAAGTCATTAATCTTTTCTTGTTTTCCATACTTGGGTTTTTGGTTTTATGTTTTTTTTTTTTTTATTTTTTCCCCATGTTGGACAATTTGTATAACTAATCTTTGCTCATTTCTGATTTTGAAGAAATTACTCAAATGCTCCCATTTTTTATTCATAATCAAATTTATTTTTTCAAATGTTATTTTGAAGTACAAATTGGTCTTTGTATACCAGAACTATTTTCATTTGATTTCTCACTATTGAGTCATCTTGGGGGATTTGGACTATCTTTTTTTTTTTTTTTTTTTTTTTTTTTTGGCTATGTGAAGGGTTTTGCCAATATATATAATATATATGTACACATACATATGCATGTAATATTTGGTGTTTCATAGTGAAGTTCTAAAGATTGGCAACGGTATTTGTTGGTGAATTAAACTTAAGGTTCTTTCAATTTTTCTCCTATTGCCATAGTTTTGCTTTGCTACCCTTTTATATTGTTTCCAGTACTTCTGGACAATTTTCTTGCATGCCTTCCTCTAATATTTAGTTTTTCCAGCAGACCTTTAAATTTGTCAAAATCTTTGTTCATTCTAGCTTCAAGATCAATCTCTTTTGGATTGCAGAGAAAATGAGGTCCTTACAATTTTTTTCTATCTCTAAATTTTTTAATCTCTGCTACTCATATTACTATTCTTTTAGTATGATTCTGTTATTTGTTTTAAGTAATTCACTAATAATACATCTTTTTTTTTTCTACTTTACCTTTGGAAATGCAAATGTCTTTTCTAATTTCCAGGTTTATTTCTTCTTTAAATTTTTAAAATTCTCTTCTTGATCATCTAAAGTAGAATGTAGGCATTTGTAGTCATTAAAGTTTTATATCAAGTGAAGGGGAAGCAGATAGGTAGATATCAGGTTATGTATTGTAATATTTTCTTTTGCATTGTAAATTTTTGAAGCTCTTTTTTCATTCTATATGATTCATGTTTTAAGCCTATTTTCTTAATTGTTTCTTCATCTTTCCCCTTTTTTCCTTGTTTCTCTACAAGTTTTCTGTGATACATTCTTATTAATTCTTGCCTATTCCTTTGCTTTATGGCACATTTTTGGCCTTCAGGTTTTGAGGCATCTTTTTTTCTATTTTGCTGTGATAGAAGGGCATTAAACTTAAATGCAACATCTCATTCAGAGGTCTTAATATAATTCCAGAAGTCAGATTCTAAAATACCAGCTAACATTTACATGGCAATTTAAAATTTGCAAAGTGCTTTATATTTATTATCTCATTTAATTCTCACAATAACCCTGTGATTTGGTATAAGAAGTAGGATAGTAATTTTTTTAATGGGTATATGCAATTTTTTAAACTAGGATTTTGACATGAAAGGGTAAAGAGAAAGGGCAGTATCTGGAAAGGGTGATATGGCCAATCTGATAGGTATAAAATGATATCTCAGAGTTCTTTAATTTGTATTTCTCTAATCAATGATTTAGAGCATTTTTATAAGAATCCAAATTGTATTCTTATTAAAAAAAAAAAAAAAAAAACAAATTGTCTTGATTTTTTCATTGGAAAACTGCCTGTTAATCTCGATTGGGAAAATAACTCATATTATGATAGATTAAATTCTTTATATATTTGGGATGAGATCTATATCTGATAAACTATCTATAATTTCCCCCCATTTTTCTGTTTTCCTTAGATCTTGTTTTATTTGTACAAAAACTTTTTAATGTACTTGAAATTATCATTTTACCCTACACAGCTTACTATGAGGACAAAATTTAGGTTCAAAAGGAGTGAAGCAAAGGGAGAGATCAAAAAATAGGCATTCCCAATTAGAGAGAATTTCAGTTACTCTAAATCATGAAAATAAAATAATATTGTCTGAAGATGAGAAGGTAGGACTACATGTACAAGTGAATTAAAGGGAGTGGAAATATAATTTTAGGAGAGTTGAAGTCAATAAATTGGGATGCCAAGATGTTGAAGAGGATATCAAAATATATACTGATAAACCTGAGTATGAAGGAGGGATTGAAGTAGATAGTATGAAAAGAAGTCAAGTAATGAATTACTTGAGAAACTGACAATGTATAACTTGGATGTTTGTAGATGATTGTGGCTGAGATCTGGAATGGGTGGTAGAGGAATAAATCTCAAAAGAATGAAACTTGTTTGTATATGGTCCACAGAGAAAACTTGCTAAGTGATGTTGGTAATGAAACACGTCCATGAGGAACAAGGCGGATGCCTATTCCTTCCCATGACCCTATATATCAGCATGTCATGAGAAACACAAGAACTGGATAGGTTGTCAAACAATGTAGAGGAGTGTCTCTGGGGGTTTCTATGAAAGAGTAAAGAGAAAGGGCAGTATCTGGAAAGGGTGATATGGACAATCTGATAGGTATAAAATGATATCTCAACGTTCTTTAATTTGTATTTCATGGAAGGGAATTTAAAAAAGAAGTCTCGGATGAAAGGAATTGTTATTATTATTAGAATATTAGAAATATTAGAAACTAGATTCCAAAGATAAGTTCGAAGGTGAGAAACTAGAAAGTAGGACTGGGGGCAGCTAGGTGGCGTAGTGGATAGAGTACCAGCCTTGAATTCAGGAGGACCAGAGTTCAAATGTGATCTCAGACACTTAACACTTCCTAGCTGTGTGACCCTGGGCAAGTCACTTAACCCCAGCCTCAGGGAAAAAAAAAAAAAAAAAGAAAGATATATATATATATATATATATATATATATTTTTTTTTTTTTTTTTTTTTTTTTTTCACTTCAGTAGGACTGAAGTGAGTAGGATTTGCTGAGGGAGACTGATGAGAAGGTAAAGATTTTAACAAAGATTCATAGAGATTAGGGGAGATACCAGGTTGAATTTTTCTAGCCATAGGTTGACAGAAGTACTAGTGCAGTGGTGTAAGGGCCCTTTAAATGGGCGGGCACAGTGCATCGGGAGATTGAGGCCCAGGAGTATTAGGACTGCCCTTGGGCGGGATCCTGGCCATATTGAGATAGTTTCGTAATGGGTGACTCTCTCGCTGATTGGCTGTGTGTGTGACCTCACAGGCCCTATATAAGCCCACTGCAGGCAGCAACCGCCCTCTCTCTTTAACCTCCTGCTGTTCACCCTGGCTCCTAGCCTGGGTGGCCAAGCCAAGATGGGTAGCCGAAAGAGGTAAGGGTTTTGGTAGTGAACACATGGGTCTTCTGACCAGGTGTTCACTAGGGAACCAACAAGTCAGGGCATCAGTTAGGGCATTATGTGAGTAGGTATAATAAAGGCTTTTAAGATTACACGTGGTTGTTCTTGAGTGCGCTACCGGTTATTAAGCTATAGATTCAAGAGATTGTGGCCAGAGACCTTAGAAGGCCTCAGAGGAGGCGAGCCGGGTAGAGCTCACACTGCAAAGGACAGTGGTCAAAGGTACTCTGGTGGGTCTAGGACAGACTAGTAATTGTAACTGCCAGGAGAGCACGTTACAAATGGCGCCCAACGTGGTGGACGCATCAGGAATTATCAGGTTTTGAAAATATTTAATATTCAGAATTAAGATTCTGAAAGATCCGGTAGAAACGCCACTTAAGAGGGAAGACAGAGAAGCAATATGGACCCAGGTAAATCTGGGATCAGGCTCAAGGACACAGCTGAACATAATGCTTATTATATAAAGAGGTTAAAGAGCCAGATGGAAGATCTTTTAACAAAGATCACCACTGAAGAACAGCAGGAAGCTTGTAATCAAGCTCCCAGAAGGCTATCCCCACACCCAGTAAATATAGCTCGGAGAGGGAGCAACCTAGAGCTAATGCGTATGTATGACAGTATAGAGTACGAAATGCCACAGCAAGAGTTGCTGGAATTGCAGGTTAAACTACAGATTGAGATAGAGAAAGAAGAAAAAGCTAGGTTACTACAGATAGAACAGGAAGAGTTCAAACCAGTGGCAGAAACTAAGGAAGGAAATAAACGAATCACATGGACTTCAGTTGTAGAAATTCTTCTTAGCGTTTTGTTGGTTTACCTTGTGCATTGTTGTTTTAAGGAATTTATTGATTACTCTTTCATTGAGAAGAAGTTTAGTTCTTTTTATGTGCAAAGCTCAGGTTTGATTTGGAATCAGCCTTTGGGGGATTTTCCAATTCTTCTTCCCTCTGCCTCACCTTCTTGGGCCAAGGGAGAAGGGGGAGGAGGAAAAGGAAGGGCAATAATACTATCAGCACTGCCCATTAATCCATTCAAAACTCCTGTGTCTTCATTTCAAAAGACAGGAGTAGGCTTTATGCCCCAAGGCAAAAAGGAATTGTGGGGTATTGAGTATAATCAGAAAAGTTTTAAAAATACAGTTCAGTTAATTTCTAAGAAACCTTACAGGGACAAGACCTTGCAGTTAGAGAGAGTGGAGTTTTATACTTGTAAAACTGCTAGGATCGTCTTTGGAGAGTTGAAACTCCTCTTTTCTTACCTCGTGGATTTTCCACTTCCACAGGTGAGCTTGATTTCCCAACCCCCTACGGGTACTTATAAAACAGTGTTTATGTCTAGAATGGGTTGGAAAATTGCTGTTTTAATCACTAGAATAAATAGACAGTGTGTGATCTTTGACCCAGGAGGAAAAGTAATATCAGATTTATTGATTCACACTCCTGGAGTACAATTCGGTATCAGAAACTCAAACTTTGATTTTTAGGCAAAAGAATTCAGGGATATAGCCGAGTGTTCTAGTAAAGTCATTACTGCACAGACTATCCCCAAGATCTTCTCTTCTAAACAAGAGAAGGGAATTTTGGGATATGTGATTGCTTACAATTTTAAATTTTGATTTTACATTTTTAAACATTTTTGATTTTACATCTTCAAATTATTTTGATTTTACATTTTAAAGTTATTTTGGTTTTATATTTTTAATCTATTTTGGTTTTACACTTTTAAATTATTTTGGTTTTACATTTTTAAATTCTTTGCATTTTACCTTAGCAATGCACTTCGGGCATACACAGAAAGTGCAGCTAAGTGACAGACTGACTTTTGTCTGACTTGTTAATCTTTTTGACAACAACTTTGTTTCCACTGTGATGTGGAAAGGCCTGGATGGCATTTGGAAAGGCCCAAGTTGGGCCCCAGGGACATTCCTTCCTAGGTGCAGATCCAACACCAGAGTTCATCCCCACCAGAGACATTTGTAACCTGGGGATCCAAGAGAAGGACCAGACAACAGTCCAGAGAGACCAGCCAGATGTCCGCAGCCCTTCAGACGCTGATGGCAGCAATGCCCCTCCTGACCGTGACACCAGAGACACCAGACACAGTTCCAGTGTTGCAGCTGAAATGGACTGTTTTGGGTGATACGCAATATAAAGACTGTAAATGGACAATGGGCCTGCTTGCTTCTCCCGTGGCCACTTGCCATATGGTGGCCTGGGAAGAGGCTTTGCCCTATGCTTTCTATTGAAGGACTATGCTTTTAAATTAGTGGGTGAAAAACCAACACACCCAACTGCCATTGTTATTGAGACAATGTTACTGGACATGACTTTGCTTATGTGCACCTGTGAATCTAGAATTGTTCTAGAATTGTGAAAAGTGCAATAGAGAATTGTGATAAACTAGAATTGTTCTAGGATTGTGAAAAGTGCAATTGAGAATTGTGATAAACTAGAATTGTTCTAGAATTGTGACAAGTGCAATTGAGAATTGTGATAAGCTAGAATTGCTCTAGAATTGTGAAAAGTGCAATTGAGAATTGTGATAAACTAGAATTGTTCTAGAATTGTGAAAAGTGCAATAGAGAATTGTGATAAGCTAGAATTGTTCTAGGAGTGTGAAAAGTGCAACAGAAAATTGTAAGAAACTAGAATTGGTCTAGAACTGTGATAAATGTAACTAGAATTGTGACAACCTACCTCACTGATATTTGTTAACTAGAATTGTGATGTTTTACCTTGTTGACTTCCCACCTCAGTGTTGACATCCTACCTCATTGGCATCCAACCTCTTTGGCTTATTATCTCGAGTATGACTTTGATGAATGGGTTGAACATTTGGGCCACTGTTGAGCCTGGTTCTCATTGTCATACTTCTGTTTACTGATTTGCTGCTTTGTACCTCCTTGGGCATAACACTCTGTCATCTCATGGATCAAGTGAACTATAGCTGGTGCTAAAAGTTTAGCTTGATGAGATGTGCGGTTCCCGCAAAACAAGAGAAAGGGAATTGTAAGGGCCCTTTAAATGGGCGGACACAGTGCATCGGGAGATTGAGGCCCAGGAGTATTAGGACTGCCCTTGGGCGGGATCCTGGCCATATTGAGATAGTTTCGTAATGGGTGACTCTCTCGCTGATTGGCTGTGTGTGTGACCTCACAGGCCCTATATAAGCCCACTGCAGGCAGCAACCGCCCTCTCTCTTTAACCTCCTGCTGTTCACCCTGGCTCCTAGCCTGGGTGGCCAAGCCAAGATGGGTAGCCGAAAGAGGTAAGGGTTTTGGTAGTGAACACATGGGTCTTCTGACCAGGTGTTCACCAGGGAACCAACAAGTCAGGGCATCAGTTAGGGCATTATGTGAGTAGGTATAATAAAGGCTTTTAAGATTACACGTGGTTGTTCTTGAGTGCGCTACCGGTTATTAAGCTATAGATTCAAGAGATTGTGGCCAGAGACCTTAGAAGGCCTCAGAGGAGGCGAGCCGGGTAGAGCTCACACTGCAAAGGACAGTGGTCAAAGGTACTCTGGTGGGTCTAGGACAGACTAGTAATTGTAACTGCCAGGAGAGCACGTTACACAGTGGGGCTTCTGCCTTCTAAGTTCCTGACAATAAGTGGCAGCAGACTGTATTTGATCAAATAAAAGGAAAATTTCTCAATTTATAGGATTGGGGCCAGTAAGGATATGGGTTCAGTCTGATTCTATAATATCTACTTCTTAAGTCCCCAGGGGCCAGATAAAATTAATGATCATTACTGATTTATCTCAGACCATAATAATGATAGATATTGTACACTTTTAAAAAATCCTGCATGGAAAAAAAACTGTTCACTTAGTTCTTAGATAGATTTGGTGTCTGAGTTCAGATTTCTACATAGTTTCCAGAGAGTAAGAAATCTGGTGTCTTAGCAATAGCTAGCATTTTCCTAGTGCAGAGGTTTCGTGCTGCCAGCAATTCTAAAAGTACCTGATTAAATTGTAATTGGGAAATATTTAACAAAATAAAAAATATAATACATAGATAACATTACAATTTGGAGAACTAGGTGGCAAAATAGATGGAGAACCAGGTCTAAAGTTAGAAAGACTAACTAGTGTCTCCACAAATAACTGCAGGTTGAGGGGAAAGGAAGGCTCTAAATCCAGTCTTTGAGACAAGTCCAGAATGTAGTCGCTTTCTCCTTTGTCTAATGATGGAGACAAGAGTATTGATGTTTCATTAGGAGTCTTGGTAGCTGTCAATGTTGTTAATCAACAGTTAGGTGATAAAGTGGATAGAGTGTTGCCCTTGGACTAAGGAAAAGCTGAGTTTGAGTTCTGAGACATACTTTTTTAGCTTTGCATATCTGAGCAAATCATTTAACCTCTCTCAGCTTCAGTTTCCTCATCTGTAAAATGGGAATAATAATAGTATTAAATCATAGGTTGATTGTGAAGATTAAATAACACATATAAGCTTTTAAAATTTTAAAATATTACGTAAATGTTATTATTGATTCCCCACTTGCCAGGTACTCAGTAATGAAGGAAGAAGAGATTCCTTAAGGGCATTAGTGTTAGTAGTAGGAGCTCCTTTCTACTGTGGGTATTAAGTAGTAACAGAATGCTGTGCACCTGAACAAAGACAGCTTCACATGTAGTGGCAGGTTTTTGGGTGAGGAAGTTTCAAATTGAGACTGAATGAGAGAGACAGAGAGACAGGCAGAAAGATGGCCTGGGGTACCATGATGTATGGATGTTTTATGTTTGGAGAAAGAAACAACAAAAAAGTTGGAAATAGGATAAGTCCCAAAACCTGCACTTCTCAAGACTTAGAAATGTGTTAAATCAAGGTGTCCAAAAATGAAATTTGCAACCTTATAGTTGTTTTTCTGAAAGTGTTCAGAGACTTGGTAAAGATTATATAAAGGAGATTCTTGCATGGAGTTGAAGTGCTTGATAATCCTATACTAAATTCTTTTTCGGTTTAAGATTGTGTGATTATGTTGAGTTCTTCATGCTTTGAAGGGAAGAACTGAACCAAATATTACTACTAAAAGAATCAACGATGCATTTTTCAACATTCCAAAGTTGTTAATTTATTTAGAAATTGTGTTTCTGTCACTTCCTGGTTGTTGGATCACCCATGAGGAGCAAGGTCACCTTTTCTAATTTTGTAGATGAGGAAACCAATGGCTAGGGAAGTTTAATGCCTTGTTCAAATTCCCAGATGTCCTTAAGTGCAAGAATCAGAATTTGAACCCAGTTCCTCTGACTCTAAATTCAGAATTTTTTAAAAATGAAACCTGACATTATTCTTTGCCCACATTTGGGCCGTTTGTCTTTTATGCCTGTAATTTTCTACTTTGGTGGTGGTACCAGGCCATTTTTTAACTTACTTTTTCCAACCCCCAAGAAGAGTCCTCAGAACCTTCTAATGCAATGTTTTTATTTTTACCCATGAAGAATGAAGGCTAAGAAAATCAGTTAATGGGTCTTAAGGTAGAATCCGAACCCAAGCCTTCCCATTTCCAGTTGGAGAGGAGGAGGAGTAGACTTCTGGGAAACCTGGGCTCAAATTCGGCTTTCGCTGTATCCGCCTGAGTAAGTCCATATTTCTTCAACGGTAAAATAAAGGTGATATCATCTATCTTCCAAGGTCGATAGGACCAAATAAAGTAGTATTTGTAAAGCACTAAATGTGGGTTTCCTTCCTTTTTATAGAGAGCTTTGCAACTTAAAGAGAAACTCCAGGAAGTGGATGGTGACAGCTCACACTAAAATTGCCCCAGGACCTACTTCCACTTGGGAGGAGGGGGGGGAGGAGGGAGGAGTTGGGGAAGATGTGAAATGACCCGGAGGTGATTGTCCTTACAGAAGTATTTAAAAATATGCAGGGACAGTCTAAGGGAGGTGACGACCTGAGAGGAAAGTCCCTAAAGGAATAAAGCAGAGCTCCGGCCAGGCACAGAGATTACGCCGAGGGTATAAAGCGGGGCTGGGAGCGTGGGATAAAATATAGGGCAGGAGTCGGAGGGCACGCGAGGGCGGGGCGCGGACGAGGAGTGGGCTGGGTCTGAGAGTGTGAATGAGACCGGACCGAAGGTCGCAGATGGGAGCGTTGTAGGAAGGGTCGGTCTAGGTGAGGGACGGGGTGGGAGGGGCTCGAGGCGGGTCTCGGGGCCTGAAGTTGGGCGCTGGGTGGGGGGAAAGGGGTGGAGTCTGTGAGTGAAGCTAAGTCGGGCGCGTGTCGGAGGTTAGGGGTTTCCTAGGGGAAGGGCTCTGTCTGTCGCGCTGAGCTGGGGGAGGGGCGGGATCCGTAAGTGTTAGCAAGTCTGGGGCAGGAGGCGGGGTCAGAATTTTCTGCTAGGCCGAGGGTGTGGGGGGTAAGGTTGGGTCTGAAGGGGCTGGGTCTTTGAGAGCAGGTAGGGGCGCGAATGAGGCCGGGCCCAGAGAGAGAGGGCGGGGCCTAGATTTCTGCGCTTCCAGACTCCGGTCCCTAGGCAGCCTGACTACTTAGCGCCACTTCCCCTGAGACCGCCCCACGGCCAAATAGTGAGAGGCAGGCTGTTCTGTCCGCTGCTCCTTAGTGGGTGGTCGAGTTTAAGGCAAAAAGAAGCAGTGCTTCGTGTAGGAGTGGGCGAGCGACCAGTTCAGACGCCCCCTGTAGGGCCCAAGGAGCCGCAGAGGCAGCGCCAGCGCTGACAGTGGCCTAGTTCCTGGAAGCCTCTTCCAGGAAGCCAGAGAAGCCACTGGTAGAGACGCCCGAACCTCCAGGCTGGCCGTGACCTTGGCCTTCAGGGCTTCGCCTCTGCTTCGAGGAACCACGCTGGCAGCGTCGCGAGAGTTCTTCCTGCGAACTTGTCTCACCTCCGTTGTTATGTCGTACGCCGTGCGTGCCGTGGGCAGCCTCCACCGCAAGGCTCGCACTTCACCTTACCCGCGCTCCACCGTCGAACGAAGCCATGTCCCCGACGACAAGGTAGCCTGGCTGGTGGAATGGCGGGACTATAATCCTGTGGAGTACACGGCAGCCGCCATCCTGGCCGGACCTTCGTGGGCAGACCCCCAAATAGGTGAAAGAAATTTTTCTCCCAAATTCAATGAAAGGGACGGACTTGTTGACCGGAAGAGCCACAGTGGCCCCTACGAGATTGAAAATGGACGGCCTAGAAATCCCGCGGGGCGCACTGGGCTCGTTGGCAGGGGACTTCTGGGACGTTGGGGCCCAAACCACGCGGCGGACCCCATCATTACTAGATGGAAAAGGGACAACCATGGACATAATAAAGTCGCCCATCCTGTTTCTGGAAAAAACATCCTCCAATTTGTAGCCATCAAACGGAAAGACTGTGGCGAGTGGGCCATCCCAGGGGGGATGGTGGATCCAGGAGAGAAAATCAGTGCCACCCTGAAACGAGAGTTTGGTGAGGAAGCAATGAATTCCTTAGAGAAGTCCAGGGCTGAAAAGAAAGAGCTGGAGGAACAGTTGCACAAACTCTTCAACCAGGAGCATTTCATAGTTTATAAGGGCTATGTGGATGACCCTCGGAACACTGATAATGCATGGATGGAGACAGAAGCTGTGAACTACCATGATGAAACAGGTGAGACAATGGATAATCTGACTCTGGAAGCAGGAGATGATGCTGGGAAGGTTAAATGGGTGGAAATCAATGATAAACTCAAACTTTATGCCAGTCACTCCCAATTCATTGAACTTGTGGCTGAGAAGCGAGGAGCTCACTGGGGTGAAAACTGAGAAACTCCAAGTATACTTAAGGTCTTCAAATAAACAGCTACGGGATCAGGGAAAGAGCTGAGAATATTCAGTTTTAAAAGGTCACAAGTTTGGCCCCAAAGAAGAGATACTAAAAGACAACTCCTGATTCTTTGCAAAAGGCGGGGAGGAGGGAATTTGTTGTGCATCCTTGCT
The DNA here is from genome assembly GCF_048593235.1 of Sminthopsis crassicaudata. Lineage (NCBI taxonomy): Eukaryota > Metazoa > Chordata > Mammalia > Dasyuromorphia > Dasyuridae > Sminthopsis > Sminthopsis crassicaudata. The sequence continues at coordinate 381,450,481 of NC_133619.1, forward strand.
TATAATGTCAGAATTTTTTGTTGTACTGGTTGGTTTTTCTGTACTTGCCTTCCTCACTTAACAACAAGAATAAAAAAAGGAACTTTGTTAGAGAGAATGTCTGCCTGGAAGAGTAAGTGGGTCAGGAACTGGGAAAATAAAAAGACAAGTCACATGCTAAACTATCTGTATTTGCCTTTGAGTCAGAGATTGGTATTTTTAAAAACATAGTGAAATGGGAAAGAGAAGAAAAGCTTTTTAGTTGTAAGAAGATAAGTATAAATAGTGTTTTGTGCATATTATTTTTATATTTGCCTTAGCCAAAATTAAATAACTGTTGCTCTTTTAATACTTGTAGGTCAAAATAAATGCCTAGCCACCAAGTTCCTTTGCTTTTTTTTTCTCTTACTTAATTCTCACTTGGTACTTTGTTCTGTTTAATTTTTCTCTACCTGAATTTTGTAGTATTGCTAATTTTCATGCCACAACATGTGCACCAGAAGGAGCCATAACATTAGCAATGATCTAAAGTATCCTGATTTTTGTCTTAACAGTTTCAAAATTAACTTTGTATGGTCATATTAAAACTGCTTTTAAGAAATGAAACTAAGTATTTTTAACTTCAAAGCAATCAACTGTTTGGTAATAAAACACCTAGAATTTGTATAAACATTGTTTCCCTTTTAGAACCTTGTCTAGAACTTGGGGGGGGGGGGAATGTGATGTGCTTGCTTGAGGATACTATATTTTTGGGCCTTAGTGGTTTTTAAGGGAGAGGTTTATGTTATATGCAGAATTTATGATTTGGATATAGGGTGAGACTGAATAAATTCAATAAACTCTGAGGTACCTTTCATGTGTTGTAATAAGCACTGGTCTCAGAGTTAGGACCTGGGTTTGAGTACTGGTATTTCCAGTCTGTGGCCCTGGATTAAACCAACTTTCTGATCCTCAGTTCCCTCATGTATAAAATGAGGATAATACTTCCCTTATTTACTTCTTTTGACTATTATCAGGATCTCATAAAATGTAATAGATGTGAAAGCACTTTGAAAACACTAAATCACATATATAGTGATTATCTTTATTGTCACTCCTGTTTCCCTCTATTTTAGCAGTGCTAGATGAACAGCAGTGACACACTGATAACTCCCTCCCATCTGCTAACTCCATAAAAGATTGTGCTAATGTAAAGTGTATTTTAAAAAGTAAGTTTATTATTTCCTCAGAGGAAGTGTGGTGTTAGTGGGTAGAGTTGGCCTTGTCAGGAGGACCTGAATTCAAACACTGGCTGTGTTAGTTCTAAACCATCTTTGGCAGCCCTCAAAGACTTGTTAGGGAGCTTTTGTTGATTCTTTCAGTACTGGTAGTTTGCTCTTAGGAGTTCTCTGTAATCAATGAAATCTATGTTATTCTGATTTTTAATTTCAGGACTTTTTAAACATGCATTTTACAGATAATAAAACACCATGGGACACATTCAGACTTAAGTACTTGCCTTAAGTCACATGGGCAGTATTTTATGATAAGTAAAATGGTAAAAGGATTTTTGGGAGTAAGGGAAATGAGGTCACTTAAAATTAATTAACTTAATTCACAACAAAGGACTGCGGCACTCTAATGAAACAGAGTGATTTGGAGGAATTGGGGAGGAAAGAAAAAACAAGGCTCTTTGGGGATTGGGATTACTGTTACTGAAGGACCAAATGACTAGAATATGAGTATTGAACTAGGAAAGAAAGAGGTAAACAAACAAAAAAAGTCAGCTTTTTTTTTACTCTATGTGGCAATGGATTTTGGCATTTATTTGTATTTATTTTTAAAATTTGGAAATTTCTCTTAACTTTGCAATTCTGTATGGTGATGCTTTTACTTAACATAGAAAAATCAATTTAATTTTTGTTCTTGAGTAACTTCATGGGGAAAAAAAGTACGATTTGTTTTTATTGTTCTTAAGTACTGTATAGAACAACAAAAAAAGTAATTTGAGCAATTAAAGGTTTCTCTGGGTTATTTAAACATCATGATTTGTTTTATTTTTTAAAGATTTATACATCTCTCACCCTCAATTAAAATCCTTTCTTCAAGCAGGTGATGTGGATAGAAAAGTATTTGGTGATTTCCAGATATTTTAATTTATGCTTATGGAACTGAAAAGCCATAGTTTTGGAACTAAAAGAACCACTACCAACAGCTAAAAAGGACAATGTCCCTCAGTTTTTTTTTTTTTTTTTTTTTTTTTTTGCCCCTTAATTTCAACTTTGCTTTTTAAAAAAATTCCTGTGGTTTTTTTCTTCATTTTATCATTCCTTTTGTAACTCTTTGTTTTCTAATTTTCCTTTCACATTCAACTTTGTAATTTCTCAGTCCTTTTTCTTTCTCAAGCTACAATGCTAGCTTCCTGTCTTGTTCTTCAGTGCTAGATTTTTTCAGTCCTATCATTCCATGCCTTGAATATTTTCTGTCCTCACTTCATCTTGGAGCTTCCTTTGAAGTTCAGCTCCATTTCCACCTCCTTCACCAAGCTTTTCCTAATGTTACTTAGTTGTTACTTTCTATCCCCCCACCATTGTATTTACTTGTACATACCATGCATTTATGTATGAAAATGACGGATGCCCTTAGTAGAATATAAGCTTCTTAAGAATGTAGAGGATTATATGCCTTTTGTATTTGTTTTACTAATGCCTTACTTGTACCTGACCTTAATAAAGGCTTATTAATTGATTGAAAGATAGGTTAAATAAGTGGGGTGGTACACTAAAGCTCTTCCAAGTTGATATCAAACCATACTTTGCCTATGGCTATTTAATAAGTTCCAAAATCCACCAAACTATTCTACTTTGTAGCATGCATATCTCCATCTAGTCATAATGGGTAAACTTTGTCAAATGCTTTGCAGAAACCTTGGTAATATATCACATTATATGAAATTTAGGTACTTACAATGTGTCAGGTCACTTTATGTTATTATCTTGCTCCTCAGAATAATTCTGTGAGGTTAGGTGCATTATCTCTAATTTAGAGGTGAGGGAACTGAGGCAAGCAGGTATTTAGAAGCCTTGGCCACAGTCACATAGCTATTAAATGTCAGAGGTCAAATTGGACTCAGATCTGTCTGATTCCAGACCTAACTTTCTATTCTTTACCAACTAGCTGCTAGGTAAAGTGTTTGCAAGGTTTCCTTAATCTACCAATCAAATTATCATATCATAAGAGAAAATGGGATTAGTTTGGTATTTTTTTCTTGTTGAAAAAAATCCATAATCGGCATTTCTTTATATCTATATCTGATATGTATCTCTTAAAGATTGCCTTAGTAATACATTTTTCATTATTGCCAGGAATTTAAAGGAAGCTCATGGGAATCTAATTTTCAGACTATATGGTCTTTTTCTTTTCGGTTCCAATGGCACCTTTTCCACCTTCTGTGAACCATCAGAGATCATTGACAGTGGTTCAGCAATTAAATCCACCAGTATCAGTACCTGAAAGATAGAACTTAATATGGACCACTCATCAAAGACAAAAGTACTTTTTTTTTTTTTTTTTTTTTACTATCTTCTTATTCATTTTGACTTTTACTTTCCTGTCAGCCTTTCCATTTCACAAGTCTTTCTTAATAGAGAAAACAGAAACAATAAAAGATTGAGCAACCAGACCTCTCTACACCCCAAATCTTTTCCTTGATTATCCTCTTTTCCCTGTAACAGCAAAAGCAACAAAACAAATACCACCCCCAAATATGCCGTTTTTTCTCTTTAGCTTTCTTCATTATCTGCAACTAACTCAGAGCTTTAGCACTTCAGATACTATTCTTATAGAGGCTATTTTTTCCTCCATTATCTGGTCTTCTCTATATCTTTATAAAATCTAAGTTGGGTTAGTAAATTACTTGTATATCCACATTGAACTCTTTTCCTTTTTATTAGAGTAATTCCTTTTAGTGTCTTTATAATTGTATTCTGGAGAGCTTACTACTGAGATGATTTCCTCTATAGAACTTTAGACCATGGTGTCTATTTATTCTTTCTCTGAACTCTTTGAAATCTGCTATCCACAAGTCTAATTGCCATGTCACACTGTTTCTAGATTTTCTTGCCTTCTCTGTCAGAAATTCTAAGATAGAGTGTTCACTTTTCTCTAAATGTTCTCATAATTTATAATCCAGAAATAAGTTATCCTTGGTATTGGTGAGGATTAAGTCCAGGATATTAGTCCCCCTAATTGATTCCTCTACCTTTTGGAGGGTAAAATAATCAATTAACCAAGAATTTATTAGCTATTCAGCTTTTAACAGAGTTTCAGCAAGACATATTTTGGCTATTTAAAAAAAAAAAAAAAAAAAAAAAAAGCTTACTATCAGAATTTCAGCACAGACATATTTTGGCCAGATAAGGAAAGCTTCCTTACTTTCAGAACTATGAAGTAGAATTTCTTGCATTGAGAGATAATTAGTTCTCTCTCACTGGATGCCTTCAAGCCAAGGCCTAATAACTTCTCATTGGGTTTTCTTGTTTGTGTATGGTTTGAGGCCTCTGAGGTCCCTTCTAACTCTTGATTCTGTTATCTAAAAAAATCTCTGAGTATATTTGAGAATTTACCTCAGTTATTTATTACCCAAGTTCCTATTACTTATCCTTGTTTTCCTCAGTTTCTTATCTGTAAAATGAACTACAGAAAGTAATGTCAAATCACTATACTATCTTTGCCAAGAAAACCCCAGATTGGGGTCTTAAAGATTTGGGCATGACTGAAACAACTGAATAAGAAAATCTATTACTAAAGTTATTGTTTATTTGGGTTTTTCCCTGTCTTTGCAAGCTTAGGTTTAAAATAAATACTTTATTGTACATCATGGTGTCTGTGCCAGGTTTGTGCTGTTTTTTGACTTTTTCTTTTTTAAAAGTCCAGGTGAATTGCAGCCAATTGTTGCCAATAATCAACCAGCCCAACCAATCAAGAAGCATTTACATAGCATCTGTTACATGCCAAGTACTATATTACATTTAGGAGATAGAGCCTTTTTGTCTTTACCACCATTGTTTTGTTTTGTCCAAAAAGGACCAGAAAGGTATCTCTTGTGTGCCAAGTGATGTAAATATATATAACAATCTCAGACTCAAAAAAGAACATCTAGTTCAAATTATATCCAATGAGATATCTTTTCTATCTCCCAAACAGGCATTTCACCAACCCTTATTCTTTATTTTAATTTTTTTTATTATTATTATTATTTTTTTTCTGAGGCTGGGGTTAAGTGACTTGCCCAGGGTCACACAGCTAGGAAGCATTAAGTGTATGAGACAAGATTTGAACTTGGGTCCTCCTGAATTCAGGGCTGGTGCTCTATCCACTGCGCCTCCTAGCTGCCCCCTCACCAACCCTTATTAAAAGACCTCTGCTAAAGTGTAATCTGTTTCCCACAACAGCACAATGCATTTTGGATTGGCTAATTTTAATCTTGGAGAAACTATGCCATATGACTATCAACTGGAAGGAAGTGAGAACATTTAGCAGGAAAAGTGAAGACAATTGGGGTCTAATTGTTTTCAAAATATTTCAAGAAGTGTCATGTAATAGAGAAAATACACTCCACTTATTTCCAAAGAATTATAAATAACTTACTTGAAGTTGGAGAGACATAGATTTAGACTCAATGGAGGAAAAAAAAAATTCCATCCTTGGAGCCATTCAAAACTGGAAGGAACTTCTTTGAAAGATAGTGGTTTCCCCTCACTAGAAATCTGAAAGCAGAGGCTAGGTGATCACTTGTCAGGGGTGTCACAGAATTCTTGATTTAACTCTGGTTCTATGCATTTCTGATTTTTAAATTACTATCAGCAAATGTTAAGAATGAAAAATAAATTCAGACTTTCCTTCTTAATTAGTATCCCTTTTGCTATTGTTATTCATTGATGAATCTTCCTACAGTGAACTATAAAATGGCATACAATGCTGCTTCCAACTTTTCTGTGGTATAATTTTTAAATGTGTAGTTTTATATATATTAGTAACTAATAATACTTTTCATGTATTGTATACAACAGCTCAGTTATATACTTTTGTAAATATTCAAAAGAAGGTATTTATTCAGTAATACCATCACTGGTTATATGAATGAGAATGCAATGCAGTGAGTTAATTTTTCTATTCTTTGGAATGGTCAGTTTTAAAGAGTAGGGATCTGAGAAATCTACTGAACAAATTTGAGATTCCACATCAGATATTTGTCATATATATCATATATATCATTACCAAATAATTTTATCTCTTGCCCTTGCATGCTTAGGTTTATAATAAATCACAGCATTCCACTTCCCATCAAGTTTTGCCTCAAAAACTTTATAAGGAGACACATGTAGCTATATATCATAAGTAATTGCTCATCATTCACTAGACATTAAAAAGGGAATGGTAGGGAGGAAATAACCTGTTCAGATAAAAATCCCTTTAGTAATTTCTTATACTAAGATAACTTGGCAACATATGCTGTTACTAGTAGAAACCAGAAGATTGGAAAAGTGTCTGACAATGATTTCATCTGAGATAGTTTTACTGGGATTTAAAAGGAGGAGACTCAGTGTCAGAATGCTTAATGAAAATCAGTTTGGATAAAGACTAGTAGTTTTACTTACTTAGTCTTTCTTAATCATTCCAAAGAGTGCAATAAAGGACAGATTAAATTGTTTTTCTACCTCAGTTGATTTGAAAAGATAAATTCCCCTGGTGATCATTATGGAATAAACTATTTTAAAAATATGTGTATGTATGCATGCAGATATATGCATATATGTGCATATCTGTATTTTAAACTTATCTTCATTCCTTTAAAGATTTTGTACAAATCAACATTGCAGCATATGAATGATGCCCAAGACAAGATATAAAAAGACAAAAAAAAAAATATTGACTCTATTTCAGTCTACTTTTTACCCCTTATCCTTTCTATCTTGGTTGTTCGCTTAGCTTTCATTAACTAAATGAGGTATTTGAGCATAAAAGAATGTTTTTCCTATGCATTTTCCCTCAAATCCACATGCCTAATATGATATTTTGTGATAACAGTATGAAAATAACTGTCAACTTGATAGAATTTACCTCTAATCTGTGTCTGGAGCCAAATAAAGCAGGCTAGAGACAAGAGAATCAGGAATCAAATATAAGTTTATTTTTTAAATGAGGGAAATGGTTTTTCAAGCAAGGACTCATGACAGAACTCTGTCCTTAATCAAGGAGGGGAGACTCATGTTAGTGTGGGGACATTTCAGTACTTATATCTGTAGCTTTACAGTAGGCTCAACAATGTGACAAGTTTGAATTTTCTTGAATAGAGATCACATACCATTTTTTTATTGCCTTGATTATGAAGTTAAAATTATGTCTTCTGCAAAATATTTGGCATCAGATTTCCTTACAAGGAAATCATCCTAGAGAATGCACCAAACTCTCTAAAGTAACAAAAAAGGAAAGAAAAAAGAAATACTTTAGCTTTAAAATAAAAAAAAACAAACTTGAATGTCAGGTATACATTTAGCTATATACAGAAATTTATCTTACTCTATAGAGAAGTAGGAGGGGGAAGAAAAGGAGCAGGTGGAGCTACTACAAGAGAAGGAAGAAGCAGGAGGGGAAGAGATGGTGGCAGACTAAAGGGAAGTAGTGGTCAGAAGTAAATCAATGGTGAAGAGGGAGAGGGTGAAAGTAAAGAGAAAAAGATAAATGGAGAAATATTGGATGGAGGGAAATACCCTATTAATAATCATAATTGTGAATGTGAATGGATAGCAAAGTGAATGAAAAATCAGAGTCCTACAATATGTTATGTTGTTTTGGAGCAAAGAGATACAGAGTAAAAATAAAAAGCTAAAGCAGAATCTATGCTTCAACTGAAGTTAAAAGAAAAAGAAAACCAAAACCCAAGAATAGCAATCCTGACCCCAGACAAAACAAAAGCAAAAATAGATCTAAATAAGAAAGGAAACGATATCTTTTAAAGCGTGCCATAGACAAAGGTGACAGGCTAAAATACATTTATACCAAGTGATATAGCATGAAATTTTTTAGACAGGTTAAGTTAATTATAAAAAAACAAAAAAAAAAAAAAAAAAAAAAAAAACAGACAACACAAATGTACCAGTAGGGGACCTCAACCTCCCCCTCTTGGAACTAGATAAATCTAGCTACAAAATAAATAAGAATTTTAGAAAAGTTAGATATAGACTTTTGGAGAAAACTAAATGGGAATAAAAAGGCATATAGCTTTTTCTCAGTTGTTCATGGGACCAAGAAATGCAGACACACAAACACACAGTGACCACATATAAGAACATACATCCCTCATAATTAAATGCAAAAGGCAGAAATATTAAATGTGTCCTTTAAAATCAGGATGCATCAAAATTATAATAAAGATGCATGGAAGCTAAATAATTTAATAGTAAAGAATGAGTAGATCAACAAATCATAGAAGCATTAGTTTCATCAAAGAGAATGACAATAATGAAACAATGTATCAAACTTAAGGGATGCAAGGAGACCCAGTTCTTAACAGAAATTTTAATTCCTAAATGCTTATTTGAATAAAATAACAGATTAATGGATTGGGCATGCAACTAAAAAAAGCTAGAGAAAGGACAATTTAAAAATCTCAAATACCAAATTACAAATTCTGAAAAATCAAAGGAGAGATTAATAAACTTGAAAGTAGAGACATAGGGACATTCCATTGAAAATAACCATGGATAACGTAAAATTTTGGGAAATCTACCAGCCAAGACAAATCTAGGAACTATATGAATACAATTATAAAACACTTCATACAAATAAAGTCAGATTTAAATAGTTAAAAATATCAATTTCTCATGGGTATACAGAGCTAATTAAAAAAAAAAAAAAAAAAAGGCATTTCTACCTAAAGTAATTATTCAATGGCATACCAATCAAACTACCAAAAAATTATTTTGTAAAACCAGGAAAAAAAAATCATCTGGAAGAACAAAAGGTCAAGAATATCATGGGAATTGATGAAAAATAAAATGTAATAGAAGATAGTTTAGCCACACCAGATCTATTATTTTATAGAATGGCAGTCATCAAAACTATTTGGTGCTAGCTAAGAAATAGGATGGTGGATCAGTGGAATAGGTTAGATATACAAATTAATATAATAATATAGTGTTTGATAAATTCAAAGACTCCAGGGGATAAGAACTCACTATTTGACAAAAAACTGCTGGGAAAATTGGAAAATAATATGGCAGAAAATAGGCATAGATCAACATATCATACTATATATGAAGATAAGGTTAAAATGGCTACATGTTTTAGACATAAAGGGTGATAGCATAAGCAAATTAAAAGAACAAAGAATAGTTTACCTGTTAGATCTATGGAGAAGAGAAGAGTTTTGTACAAACAAAACCAATGCGTCAAGATGAGAAGGAAAGCAGAAATTCAGGAAACATTTAGGCAATGTTCTGATAAAGACTTCATTTTAAAAATATTTGGAAAACTGAATCAAATTATTAAGAATACATATCAATCCCAATTGGTAATTGTGTCTTAAGGATAGGAGTAGACAGCTTTTAGATGATGAAATTAAAATATCTATAGTTATATGAAAAAATACTTTAAATCACTATTGATTAGAGAAATCCAAATTTAAAACAATTCTGAGGTATCACCTCCTATCAGATTAGCTAATATGACAAAAAAGGAAAATGCTAAATGTTGGAAAGGATGTGAGAAAATTATAATACTAATTCCCTGTTAGTTGAGTTGTGAACTGATCAAGTCATTCTGAAGAGAAATTTGTAATTATGTTCCAATAAGTATAAAACTATGCATATCTCTTGATGCAGCTGTATCCCAAAGACATTTTTGAAAAGTGGGGGAGAAAGGATTCACATGTGCATAAATATTTATAGCATTCTTTTTGTGGTAGCAAAGAATTGGAAATTGAGGGGATGCTCATCAATTGAGAAATGGTTGTGGTATAGGAATGTAATAGAATATTATTGTTCTATAAGAAATGTTAAGCAGGCTGACTTCAGAAAAAATCTGGAAAGTCTTACATGAACTGATGCTGAATAAAGTGGGCAGAATCTGGAAACCATTGTATGTAGTAATAGCAAAATTATGTGATGATCAACTGTGATAGACTTAACTCTTCTGCGAAATGCATTTATCCAAGACAATTCCAAAGGACAAGTAGAAAATGCTAAGCCACATTCAGGGAAAGAACTATAGATCTGAAAGGACACCGAAGTATACTATTTTTACCTTTTTTTTTTTTTTATTGTGACCTTTTCCTTATGTTATGATTCATTTTTTCGTAGTATGATTAATGTGGAAATTAAATTGAACATGATTGTACATGTATAATCTATATCAGATTGCTTGCTGTCTTGGGGAGGAAGGAAAAGAGAGAGAAAAATTTAGAGTTCAAAATTTTACAGAGTTGATGGTTGGAAACTATCTTTATATATAACAGAAAAAATAGTGCTACTAAGTAGAAAAAATGAATGTGCCATTAATGATAATAACTTTAAATAGCAACAAAACGCATGTTAAAATGGAAAGCTACTAAACTGTAATTTTGCATATACTATTAGAAGTAATCAAAATTTTTTTGCAGTCTTATTCTTTTTCAAATTATAACTTTGGGGAATTTAGTTGTAAACTTGCTGAAATTTCATAAGACATTAAGAAAAAAAAAGCTTTAAAATGTTCTTCATAGTTTATAATCTTTCCAGGAAATATTATTTTTCTTTTTTTTTTTCAGTCATTTCACTCTCATGGCCAACTCTTTATGAACCCATTTACAGTTTCTTATCAAAGATATTGAATTGGTTTGCCATTTCCTTTTCTACATTTTACAAATGAGAAAACTGAAGCAAACAGGGTTCAGTGACTTGCCCAATGTTACACAGCTAGTAAGTTTCGAAGGCCAAATTTGAACTCAAGAGAGATTAGTCTTATTCCAGGCTTAGTGTTCTATTTACTATGATACCTAACTTCCACAATCATGCCAAGAATATTTATCAGTTACCTTCTGTATATTAACTATATATTACTATATAGTAGCCTTCATATATCCCCCCCCAAAAAAAAAAGGGGTGGCAAAAACATAGTTCCTATTCTCAAGGGGCTCATAATCTAATGGAGCGAAATAACATGAAAGTAATTCTGTAAAAATAAAATACATAGAAGATAAATTGAGATACAATTTTAATTTCCTCTCAGAAAATTCTGTGAACTGGCTTTCCTTTTAGCTGAAGCTGGTTTTTTTGTTTGTCTTTTTTGTCTTCTGACTTCATTTAAAACAGTGATGACAGGTCATATACATTGGACACCAACAGTTATATCAATGTGTATTTCTTCTTTTTTTTATTGACCTTTTATATTTTTATGTATTTCACAGATTTCTAAGATCCCAAAATAGACCCCCTTGTGGCCAACTTTCCAGTGATGAGAGATTATTTTAAACTACTTTTAACAGACATAGATTTTTACGAGGCCCATACTTGAAGGCTTCCCAGCCAAAGCAACCTGCAAAGGTTTAAGCTCTACTCACATAGTCTTTGAGTGTCCAGGGTAACCTCCTTTCATGATGAAGCATCCAGGCAATGTTTACTTGTAGGACATTCAAAATGTACAAATATGGGGGCAGCTAGGTGGCACAGTGGATAGAGCACCAGCCCTGAATTCAGGAGGACCCAAGTTCAAATGTGGTCTCAGACACTTAACACTTCCTAGCTGTGTGACCCTGGGCAAGTCACTTAACCCCAGCCTGGGAGGGGGGAGGGATCTATGAACAAAATGTACAAATATATTGTGAAATTAGAATGAAAGCTTAATAGTCAAATTGAGGAGTTTGGATTTACTACTATGCCTGATTTTGAATCTCATATACTAATGAGTCTAATAGACCTTCACAATATCTCCCTTCATACTTCCTAGAACCTGTAACATCTTGTAGTTTTCTCAGTTTTCTCATCTCTGCATGACTCACTTTAATTGAAAAGGAATTTTTAAATTATAATCCTTTATAAACTGAGCCACTGGTAGTTCTGGTGTTTGAGATTAGAAGCCTTCAACTCACTTGTGTTAGAGATAAAGCCAAAAATCTGAGGTTGGGGGGGAAGACTTTATAAGAAAGATAAACCTTTCCTTAGCTCTTTCCCTGTCCCAAAACAAGGAGGCACAAATGATCATATAAAATAATAAAATTATTAAGAAAATGAAAGCTGCTTCTAGGGAATATGAGTTTAGACTTAAAAAAAAAAGTTATTGGATTGAGAAGCACTGATAATTTTCATTAGTATTTCACTATAATTTGGATTTTCTTTTGAGGAACAGTGGTAGCAGATTCCACTGAGTATCATTTGAAAGGAACACTTCAGAACTCCTGACAAGCTAGGGAAAAATGTAATCATTTTGCTTAATTTGTTTTTAGTTTCAAGTTTAAAACAACTAACAGTTCCATTGCTCTTGGCAAAACACAACTGTGATTGCAGCTTTTTTCTATTCAGTGTACTGGAAATATCAGTGGAGGTGTCCAACTGAGTATGGGATTTTGGCATTATTTCTGCATATCATGCACTTATACAGGCTCTGTTAAAAGTGTGTGATTTCAGTAAACTCTGTTCACTTCTTAAATAATGCAATCATCTAAAATCATTCTTTCTTAAGAGTACAGATTCAAATTGAATAGATCAATGCAATAAATGACCCAGTGTGAGTTAATTTTTTTTTTCTTCAACTAATCAAACTGGTACATGTTTAGGGTGGTTAATTTCAAAGCAATTCCTGAGCAAGATAGTTATATGAGGAGAGGAGGGAAAGAAGAGATTATATTCTGCTCAGATCCTTGTTCCCTTATTCTTCTCCAGTTACCAAGGATTTTTCATTTACCACAGAAATACATTTAAAAATAAAGAAATAAAAGTTTGACTAGTGACCTTGAGAATTTATTCCTACGTCATCACCTACTCCTCACCTTGCTGTATTTTCTTATTTTGATAACTTTGAGCTAGAGTCCCATTTTGAAAATTATTCAGCTACAACAGCAGTGGCAATCCTAACATAATAAGTTCTACATTTATATGGAACAAAAACCATATTTCAATTTGGACCTAGCTTAGTACCTCTAATATAGTAAATGCTTATTAATTATTGAATTAGTGAATGAACAAATTAATCAACTATACTAAATCTTTTTTAAAAATTTACCAGATAAGGATGGCTTTGTCTGTGTCTGTGTCTATATTGTGTTGATTAATTAACAGGATCAAAATGAAATAACAGGTCATTGTACATAATGTGTAAAATGTGCAGCTAATGTTTGAGGTTTTTGTTTTCTTTTTTTTTTTCTTTTCTTTTTTTTTTTTTTTTCCAGTTATGTCTGACTCTTTGTGACTCTATTTGGGGTTTTCATAGTAGAGATACTAGAGGAGTTTGCCATTTCTTTTTCCAGCTCATTTTACAGATGAGGAAGCTGAGGCAAACAGGGTTAAGTGTCTTGTCCAGGCTCACATAACTAGTAAGTGTCTGAAGCCAGATTTGAACTAAAAAAAAAAAAAAAATGGATCTTCCTGACTCCAGAATGGGTACTCTCTCCATTATGCTCCTCAGCTGCTCTAACTATGGAGCTAATAAGAAAAGCTAATTTATTATATATAATCTGGTGCCTAAAATATTGGTATAGCACATTGTATATAATATACACTTAATAAATGTTGAGTAAATTAATGACTGTTAAAAAGAATTGGTATTATGAAATGTCATATTGATCATATTACCAAAGTTCTCATTGCTTTGAAATGCTCTTTTATATATAATTGTATGCATGAGTCTTATTATTGGTAGATGGCCACATATTGTGATAATATCTGATTCATCAGGAATATAATAAGCACCTAATATTTGTTGTGCAAGGCTCCTTGGAAGAGTAAAACAAACCAAAAAAAAATGGTTTATGTCCCAAGGAATTTACACTTTTATTAAGGAAAATGTAATTTTGGTTCATCCAATATCTGTGGATGCAAAATTAATATACTGGCAAAATTTATCAATTTGATTTTTTCTAATAATCAGTATTGATGTCTACATAGTTAATTCATCTATGATTAAAAATCTCAAAAACAGTTATAATCATTGGTTCAGTTATGCCTGGGGATAAAGTTCAATGATCACATACAGAAGTGATCCTAGTTATCCAATCAACTCAATAATTAGCATTCTTTACAAGGGAAACTTTTAATTGTAGTGTTATTTCACAATACTACATAATTGTAAGTCTTTGGATCCTTTTCTTAAACTTCAAGTTTCATCACAAATAAGCAAAAATGTACAAGTTTCTTACTAGCCTTGTGAAGAAAAAGAAATCTATCCTACTTAAAAATTAATAATGAATTAAAGAAATATAATTTATCTAGTAATAACCTTATTTGATGCTGATCCCCTTGAATGGGTTTATTTCAACATGATAAAATATGGGTAGTATAAGGATTCTGGTGGCATTGGGATGAAGGATAGAAAGAAAGGTTATCATATAATGGCATCCATCATCTGACAGTATAAACTCTTTCAGTTTTTCATATCTCATTCTCTAGCTATATATATATACTTTTAGGGCAATTTCAGTTTCCTATGACTTAATTTTAACACAACCAACGTGTTTTGTAGTTGGAGAATTCCCTGTTTCAGGAACATTCCTTTCCCCAAAAAAATTCTCCAGAAAGTTATTGAGAAAAAAGTGAAACCCTATAGATTCAATACAACTTTTCAGATGTTTTACAAGAGTTTGGATAGGAGGAATTTGTTTTTGTGTGTATTTGTTTCTAATAACTAGAAATGTAAAACAGAAATCAATACCTTAATAATTGCCTCAAGGCATCTGTTTTTTAAGTAAAATTTTACATTGAAATATTAAACATTACAAATAAGGGCAGGGTTTAATACTAAAATTTCACATAGGGTGAAGGTATTACAGTTGGGACAATAAAGCTGTATTTCAGAAACGAGATTGTAAGTCCTCACTAAGCTATTTTCTCAAAAGTCTTAAGTTGAGGAGGATTTAAGGATTTATACTGCCTTTCAGCATTAGCTTCATAAATACTTACCCATCCTTTTTTGAGCACAAAAAAGAAACCATTGTTTGGACAATTCAGCACCTAGACTGTCCTAGATTCTGGGCAATACTTTCAATAAATAATTTTTTTTTTTTTTTTATCCTTCCTAACGGCTTATTTTAGAAGTCAAAGAGGTCAAACAATTTAGACCTAATTTTTTTACAATTACCCCTCTTCCCAAAAGGAAGAATTTTCTTGATACTTTTTTTGGGCGGGGAGATGAGTGAGAAACTTTTGGCAATGTTCAAATAACAATTTAAAAAAAAATTAAAGGAACAATGGAAAAGTAAGTAATTACTACAGACAGTCAGTTTAAGGAAAAATAAAACATGGCATGGGAATTAAAATTTAGAGATGATCTAGGAAGTGTCAGGAAAAAAGGGAAGCTACAAAAAGTATTTAGCATGGTTTGGTAGTGGAGGAAAATGAGCTATGGTTAGATTTTATAGCTGTAGGAATGATAAGGGTAGCAACAAAGCAAGGCATGGGTGATGAGAAGAAGAAAATAAAAAGAAACTAAGAGAGACTTTAAGCAACAAGAGTTATCCAGATCTCTTTCATTGTCCTTTGTGTGTGTGTGTGTGAGAAAATAACACTGTTGTCCATAAGATATGTACTTTGAATTCTTGTTGTTATAGTAATTTGTAACTATATTATACTTTTCAATAGATTGTAAGCTCAATGAGAGCAGGGTTAGCATTTTATTTAAAATATGTGTTTCATTCTCTAGAATAGTGTTTTGTACAAAATAGGTACTTAATAAATATCATTTGAATTAAATTCACTTGAACTAGAATTACATAGAATGTACTGGTAAAGCCTAGTTCAGAAGTAAAACTCTGACTTTATATCAGCCATGTTTAATATCAAATGTTTTTTTCCAGGCACCTCAGTGACAGTATATACTGCCTTAACAGGAAGACCTGAGTTCAAACCTAATCTCAGACACTGATCCCTGTGATCCTAAGGGAATCACTTTACCTCCATGAGTCTCAGTTTCTCAAATTTAAAGTAGAAGTAATAATAGTACCTACTTCGCAGGATTGTTGTGAGGATCAAATGAGAATATTTGTAAAGCACTTAGTATTGTGGCTGTACTAAACCTGGCAAATAATATGGGAATATTAAATCCTTATTTCATCTCTTTCTTCCTGCTCACAGAAATCCTTGTTTGTGACATGGTTCCCCCCCCCCCCCAGCCCATTGTAATTGGTAGCTTTTTATTTTTTTGACTAGAAGAACAATGTAAATCAAACATTAGGGATGAGGGGGGGAATAGCAAATAAGTCTATGGATGGATTTTAAAGGAATATAAAGGGAGGATATCTCAAAGTAAACTCATTTAGAATCTTGATACCATATTTTAGGAAGATCAGTCCAGAGAATTAGGAATGGTTAGCCTAGGAAGCAGACTTAGGAGAAGCATGCTAGCTGTCTTCAAGTTTTAAGTGGTCTGTCATGTAAAAAGATTACAGGGGCAGCCTTAGGAAATAGGGATGGAAATTGTAAAGTTACAGATTTAGACTTGTAAAAAAAACTACTAAAAAGCAGACCTATCAAATGAGGCATAGACTACCTCAAATTTAGTGGGCTTCTCTTCAGCAGAGGACCTCTTTATATGATCTCATACAAAGACCACTTTTTGATTTTTGTCATGGAGGAAATTCCTGTTTATGTATAGGTTTGTCTTCATTCCCTTGGAAATCCTTTTTTTATCTCTTAGAATCTGTTTTTATGGTTCTTTTAATGAGGATATGTTCATAAGGGAGGGTATAACAAGGGTTATTTGGTTTATAACAGATTATTCACTAGTCAGAAGAATATTGTTAGGGTTCTGAAGCATAAATATATTTAGGAAATAATTAAATGAAAATTATATCTTCAAATATACGAAGAATGAATGAAGAACTGTAAAATAGTACCATTTGAAAAATAATTATTAAATATATTACAGTCCCTTGAT
The DNA here is from genome assembly GCF_048593235.1 of Sminthopsis crassicaudata. Lineage (NCBI taxonomy): Eukaryota > Metazoa > Chordata > Mammalia > Dasyuromorphia > Dasyuridae > Sminthopsis > Sminthopsis crassicaudata. Next base: position 381,467,560 of record NC_133619.1, read on the forward strand.
GTTCTGCACTATGAATGCAAAGAAAAAAAAAATACAATGAACTTGTTAAAATAAATTGAAGGTATATTGATATCAGTTTTTTTCCTACAGCTCCATGTATGGGAATAACTGAACAAAGAAAAAGATCTTAAGCTTGGTATAAATGGCAGCAACCTCTCTAGAAATTCATTCAGGCCAGCAGGAAGATTAAATTAAAAAGTTGTTAGCATTCTATTTAAAAATATTACCTTTTAATTTATACTTGAGAAGAAGTGACTTTAGATGGTAACAGAACTACACCTTAATAGAATCTAAGATGCCATTGAGCCAAATTCTCTTTATAAAAATGAAGAAATTAATTGACTTACCCAAAGACACACAAGGAGTGTCAGAAACAGGATCTGAACTTTTATCATCTATCATTTTCTCTACATGATGTTGTCCATATTTGAAAGGACAGAGGGATCTGATTAGTGGGTGATAAATATCTAGATAGTTTGCATTATATTAATAATTTAACTACAAAAATAAATGTTTTAAAATTTCTACCTGATATCTTATAAAAAATGACTTGTATAAAACTATTGTCCTAATAGTGGTAATAATATCTCACATTTATATAGTGCTTTACACTAAATGTTTGCAAATATAATTTCTACATAACAACCGTGTGTGATAGTATATTATTATTCATATGGCAGTTTTTAACCTATGTATGAACTTATATATATATATATATATGTGTGTGTGTGTGTGTATATATGTATACATATGTGTCTTGGTTTTTGTACTATTTCTTCTTTTGCAGTTTGACTTATGTAGAGATATGTACACGTGATTGCACATGTATAGCCTATATTGGATTGCTTGCCATCTTGGGGAAAAGGGATAAAAGGAAAGGAAGGAGAAAAGAATTGAAAGATTTTATAAAAAAGAAAATGTTGACAACTATTTTTACATGTAATTAGAAAAATTACTCCAAAAAAACCCAAAACAGCAACAACAAACCCACAAAAAGAAAAGGCCCATATCATAGTCCTTACTCTGTAAGATAATAGCAAAAAACTATAAATGGTCTCAATTACAAGACTGGAATGTCATTTACACTTTTTTAAAAACCTGTCACATCAACAAGAAAGTTTAACATACCAGCTCAGTATGCTCAGTAGCTACTGACAAGTTACAAGGTTTGAGACTGAATTCTACCTTTGTGATTCTCTTGAGTCTTAAAAGCTTTTGATTCTACAAGTTATTTCTCTCTCTTTCTGTATGTTTCTCTCTTTCTGTCTCTCTCTCTTTCTCTCTCTGTCTTTGTCTCTCTCTCACACACATGCACATGCGCGTGCATGCACCAGGCTATTCATTTTTTCTTTTAAGTTTTTATTTGAAGTTCTGAATCCCTAGGACCTGTATCCAGAAGTCCTAGGCTGAGTCCTGGTTCCTCAAGAAAAATGCTGCTTCTCTATAAAAAAGTCATTAGGTCTCTTTCTCTCAACTGCAAAATAGGGATAGCAATACTTTTACTATCTTACTATCTATCTTGCAAAATTTTTGTAATTGTTTGAATCTAGATTTGATTTCAGATCTTCTTTCTCCAAGTCCACTACTCTATTCATTTTGCTACCGGGCAGTTTCTCTAAGTATAAAAAAAAACAAAATCCAATTTTGTTTCCCATATTCTTAGGTCTAAACATTTTTCTGAATAACAATGAGTATGACTCATTTTTAATAAATTCAAGGATGTTTTGATACACTGGGTACATTCTTTTTGTTGCTTTCTATGCTCCATCCAATAATTCAGATCCCAATATCTCAAAAATGTATGATTATCCATGTCCTTCCATTTATCTTAATAGAAGATGTGTCCACTACACTGGAGACCTTCTTCTGAGTACCAAAATGAAACCAAATCTGTTTCCTTTCATTTTCGACACCTTTTTTATTTGTGTTCCGTGTACTCCATAGGATGATGAACAGTTAGATTCCTACTTATATTGGCCATAAAAACATAATTTTTTATGTATGGATGATTGCTTTTTAAGGAAAAGCACCTTAAGGCCAAAAAGATAGAGTAAAATCTTATATTTTCTACATCTTATGGTCAATTATTTAACTATAAATATATGGATTGTTGTAGAAAATTGTGAATGTCTACCTATTCTCTTCTTGTATTTAATCAAACATCTCATCGATGTGTGCACAGATCATTATTAAGATCTTACAGAAAAAAAAAAATAGGTTAGCATTACCAATATTTTCTTTAGTTGCTTTTGGGCAGACAGAGGGATAGAGAGCGGTAGCATTATCTATTATTTTTTCCCATTCTTTTCCATTTCTTTCCTTATTTGAGATATTTCAAAAATCAGTCCCTAAGTATATTTAAATGTCAGTATCTTAAGTTTAAATTTCATAAAATGTATTTGGTAGAATTCACCCATTATTCCTAATTTCATCTTAAATCCTTTTACAACTTTCTAATGTTGAGAATAATGGGGGCAGCTAGGTGGTGCAATGGATAGAGCACCAGTCCTGAAGTCAGGAGAACCTGAGTTCAAATGTGGCCTTAAACACTTAATACTTCCTAGCTGTGTAACCCTGGGCAAATCACTTAACCCCAATTGTCTCAGTATAAAAAGCAAAAAACAGAGAGAGAGAGAGATTAATGGTGACAATAAGCTCTTTGAGCATCTGCTATATGCCCTTTCAGTTACAGCTACACGGAGGCTTGTTGAACCTATTTCCAAGCATGTCTAATAGTGGAATTCTTCCCCTACCCCATTTCAGATCATGCCCAGGTATCCCCTTTTATTCTGTCTATCAATTTACTGTGTAGTGAAATTGGCTGGTAAGCCAAAAACTGAGTGTATTGCAAATACAAAAAAGTGTAAGCTGATGCTTTCTTACTTTCTTTCCAGACAGGTTTCAAGGAAGAACAGTGCTATCTCCAGCCAGAGGAAAGGACAATCATTTTGGCAACCTTGTTTTTCCACTTGGCTACTGTGCATCACTTAAATGCCTGACACATCTTTTTGTTGGCTCCCCTTTTTATGATTTTAAATTAATGAGTAACCACACATACGTAATCTGTGATACTGGGTAGTCCATTAAAGAAAGCACCAAGGGTACCAGCAAGGCTTTGAGATCCACCAGAGTCATCTATGGTCTTATTGATAACTCACTGATAATAAGTCAGTGATAGCAGTAATTGAATCTGGTGAGAAGACCATATAAGCCCAAGAGAATAATCTGGTTGCCATTCCAGCATTGAGTCAGTTAGATAAGGAAGGCAGACTTGTAACTGTCCATGGCATACATACAGAAATAAATTTGGATCCTCTTTGAAGTGAGAAAAATACTATCAGAGCCGGGAAAATCTGTCTTCCCCAAAATGAGGGTTAGAGAAAGGAAAGTGTCTGTGGCATGTGGTATATGTATGTGCAAGTTTAGCAACTAGCTTAAATTTGAATCTACTCTCCCAAAAAACTATATGGACATGTAGAAGAGAGACTGTGTATCCCAGTTTCTGGTGATATTGTACTTTGGCCTTTGCTATTCATTTTCAGTAAATATCACTTTGTAAAAGCTAATTGGTATTAATATACTAATTGATTTGGGAGAAATTGTAACTAACTTAATGACTTTGGGAAGCATACCAGTAGGGGACTCATGAGCTATAGTATTAGTGAACCCCAGTTCCTTGAGATTAAGCCTAGAATCCTGATGGGAACTTGTGATTTCATTGGGTTAGGGAACATGTGAGTGAGGAAACTCCCTTTACCAGTGCAGGATCTCACACCTTTTCTGCAACTTACAATCTTAGAGGGTTGCCTACAGTACTGAGAAGTTGAGTGACTTGTCAAAGATGATGCAGTCCATGTATGGCAGACACAAGACAGAAGATATTTCAAGCTGACTCTCATCTCTGCATCATGCTGCTGCTTATGTGAAGATAATTTTTTAAAAAAATATTGTTGTTCAGTAATTGCCATGCATGTTGCCTCTAATTCTCTCCTTCATGAAGTTCAATTTTGAGGTAATAATCTGTAAGCCTATGGCTTCCTTTCATTTTTCGATCCCAATTTATATTCACCAGTATCCACTTTAATATTAAAAAATTGCTAAATATTAGAGTAGATATTGTTTTAATTTGGAGGGTTTTGTCAAATTCTGCATAGAGTTGCTGATTTTCAATTTTTGCAACAGATTAGCACATAGTTGTACTATGTACATGTATTTTTATTGTGTCCTGCTTTTGCTTTTGCATGCATACTAAAACTACAAAAAATTGTACAATGACTTACATGAAGTGATGCTAAGTGAAATGAGCAGAACCAGGACATCATTATATATGGCAACAACAAGATTATACAATGATCAGTTCTAATGGACGTGATTCTCTTCAACAGTGAGATGGTTCAAACCAGTTCCAATTGTTAAGTGATGAAGAGAGTCATCTACACCCAGAGAGAGGACTGTGGGAACTGAGTGTGGACCACAACATACTATTTTTACTCTTTTTATTGTTGTTTGCTTGCATTTTATTTTGCTTCTGTTTTTTTTTTTTAAACTGGTTTGATTCAATTTTTCTTATGCAGCACAATAATTGTATAAATATGTATCCATATATTGTATTTAACATATATTTCTACCATGTTTAACATATATTGAATATTTGCCATCTAGGGGAGGACGTGGGGAAGGGGGGGGGCGGGGATTGGAACATAAGATTTTGCAAGGGCTAATGTTGAAGAATTGTCCACACATGTTTTGAAAAATAAAATGCTTTAATTTAAAAAAGTTGTACTCTTTATAATGTGAGATGACTATCTATTCTGTAACATGGCATTTCTTGTTCCCACTAGGTACTTAAGGGAATCAACTTTCTTGACTTCTTTTGATTTTCTAAAGAAAACCTGCAAATAGTTTAATTAGTAATAAATTATTATAATCCTGATTTTGAAACTTTTTTAATCAATCATCACTTTTAGTAAGATATATATATATGTCCATGCATTGACTTGTGTTTTTACTTATTTGTGAATTTTTATCTGTACTACTGAGCTAATAATTATGTCATTCTAAAGCTTATACAAAATATATATTTTTTAAGGAATAAGACAAAATGAAATTGTATTTGATCCAAGAGTCAATAGGGAGATGTAGAAGAGTGATATATTCAGATGTGAACTTCAGGAAAATTATTTCAATAGCTATGAAGAAGATAAATTACAGGGAAAAGAAATTAGATAAAGAAGACTAGATAGGAAACTATTGCAAGAGTTCAGATGAAAGATGATAAAGTCTTGAACTAGGATGGTCAATAGAGAAGAAAGGACATGTGCTATAGTTGTTGAGTTACAAATGACATGATTTAGCAACTGACAGGATATGTGAGGTGAGGAAATGTCTAGATATCTATGGGAATGTCCAAAAGGTCATAGAGTTCCCATTGGGAATATATGAATATGTAAATACATCTACACGTACATATATAGTATGTATATATGCATATATGTCCATATATGTGCACACATGAGTATAAATATATAGGTATAGAAATCATCTGTATGGAAATTATCATTAAAACTATGAACCAATGAAGTAATCTAGTGAGACAGTATACATAGAGGAAGACTGAGAAGGGGTGATCACTTATGTAGATGGAAAAACAAATGTCACATCAAATCAGAGAGGAAAGAACTTGGATCAGGTGCCCTTCATGAATTCCCTATGAAGGTCATTGGAGATTGACTAGAGGAGAAGGTTAATTGAGAATTGTAGAAGGGATTGCTGTAGTGGCAAGCCCTTGATGAGCAGAGGCAAGTGAGATGGAATCCATCATCCCACTTTCTTATTGGTCACTCACTGATCCCTTGCAGTCAATTCCCTGTTCACTGAGTATTATTCCACAGCCTCTCAGAGTATCTTGTCTACACTTTTCTCTATTTTTATAAAGTATGATAAGGATGATGATGAAATATCATGAAACAGATGATTATATTTTCCATATAATCATGAATATTATTCATTAGAATTGCTAATAGGATAAGATATTTTTTAAAAGTCTTGATCAAGGTCTCATATTTGACACAATTATAATTTAATCACTTAGTTTGTTAATTATCAACTAGAATTTAATAAGAGCCCTAGGGGTCTATGACCATATGGTAGGTGTTTCACAGAATATAGTGTAGCATCCCTATGCTTGTATTTCTAATTGAAAAGGGGCAAGATGTGTAATTTATAAAGATGTGAATGTAAAATAAAATAATGTGAATGTAAAATATTGTAAAATAACTATATATATCCAAATATTGTCTTCTTTGTACCTGAAAGACTTTACAATTACTCTAGTAGTCGCTGTTAAAACTGTTTCTTTAATTATTCTTTTGGAATTATTTTCAGTCATTTTATGACCCAGAAGGAAAATCAGTCTTCATTGTCACACCACATTTCTTTTTCTTAATCACTATATCAAGCAAATTCCAGTTTAGCAGTTTAGCTGTCTACCATGTTTTCCACTCTTGGATTTAGGTAACTTTTGGTTTATTCTAGAAATCAAATTCATCATTAAAGGGAGAAATTGATTCAAAAAAGATACTTAAAGGGTTTATTTTTATTAGGACACAATTACTATGTAAATTAGCTACAGTTGTCTTTGATTAAAAGTTGTGGCCAGAATAATTCTTCATGCCTCTGAGCAATAAATCAACCAAAAAACCAATCAACAAGCATTTGTTAAATACTTTGAGTATGCCAGGAACTATACTAAACACTATAGCTACAAAGAAAAAATGAGAGTTCCATTTCTTACAGAACTTTCTAATTTTCTTTTCAAATCATACATCTCCCAGCTAACAATTTCCAAATTATTTTGTTTCTTTAGTACTTCATGAAGCAAAAAAAAAAAAAAAAAAATCTCCACAAAACTTTCAAATCTTTTTCACTCCTTTATAACAAATTTAAATATCATGTGGCATTATAATTTTCAACATTAGATGCATGGGCGTTGGCTTCCTTCCAAATCAAACAGAAGCTTTCTTTTTTGAGTCACTTTTACTATGTTAAAAGTCCAGGATAAATTCTGTACCTGTCCCAATTTCTCAAAGTTGGCTTTTTGAAATTCAATTTTTCACATATCAAGGTTGCATTTTTCTTGTCATTACATAATATATTTAAATTTATTTAAGCCACCATTCTAACGAGATATTTTTGTCTTCCCTTTTATATGATGGCCTAGTGATAATCTTCCATTAAAAAGGTTTAGATCTTTAATGTTTTACTTCTTGGTTATACCAACTGGAATGGACTAGTGTATTGTTCTATGTAGGGTATTTGTAAATTCTTAATCTTCTAGCTTCTTAATCTGAAGTAATCTTTTAGGATTCATCTTATCCACTTGGAATGATATTTTAGAGCTGACATTAAGGGTACTCCACATATTCAAAATGATTAACTATTTCCAGTAATTCATCAGAAGCATTATTTTTCACATGTAAGTCCAATAAGATACAATATATAGATATGCCATACTTTGACACATTCTTGTCAATCTTAATAGTGTCTGGGTTTTTTCTTTTCTCTCTTAGTTTTACAATGTCAATACCTCTGAAATACTAGAGTTATTACTCTAGCTGCATATTCAAATTGTCTTTAATTTTCTTTTTGCTGGATTGTATATCAAATGAAATTGGAATTCACTTATTGAGGTGTTCCACTAATACTGGATTGCCTTTCTAATAATCTTTGTAAATATTCTTGTCAAGTTACTTCAGGTATTAAATTTTTTTATGCCTTAAACAAATGTTAAGTGTAATATTTTTTGTCTTTCCTTTTTCCACTTTAGGCATTTCATAGGTTAGAAAGCTTCAGTTAGATTTGTAACCCAGGTATCCCATGTTCTCGTTTACCCCCAGAACATGATTTCTTCCCTGAAAGGAAAAAAAAAAAAGTACACATAATCTGCCTGATAAAAGAAAACATAACAGAAAAAATATTTACTAAAAATATCATTTTTTTTCTTCTAATGGAGTTCTGTGACTCTAAGCCTACAAGAAAATCCAAATAGGAAGTCTTTCCAGTGGGTCTCTGACAATGTGAAAACAATCTCAAAAAACAAAACCAAGCAAAAATCTCTGAAGTAGAATTCCCACAGCTGTCAATGTTTGGCATGAAGGAGAAAGAAAACAGCAATAGAAATAGCAAGATTTGATAAAATGTGTGAGGTGAGGGAAAGTGAGGCATTGAGAATAATGCTAAGGTTACAAACCTGGGAAACAGAAGTCTTGTGTCAACTTCTGCAAAACATGAATTTTGATAGAAAGTTATTTTGAATATTTTTAGTTTGAGATACTTCTGTGCCATTCAGTTTGAAATATCCAGGAGAAAGTTGGGGATGTGGGCCTGGAGCTTAGCAGAGACCAAGACTGGAAATAAATCATAAGAATTTGAGTTCTTTGAGGGCAGATACTATTTCACTTTCCTGCTTGTGCCTTAGTGCTTAGCACAGTTCTTTGTACATAATAAGTGCTAAAATTTAAAAGAAAAAGAAGTAAACCCAATTCTATGCCTTCAAAATCCAAGGTATCCTCTAGTTTTCCATATGATTTCAGGTCTTTAAGACTTATTGGGGTAGCCAAAATAGCAGAGAAAGAGCTTTAAAAAAGGATTTTGAAAATCAAATAAGAGAGAGAGGAAAAATTAGGAAAAGAATTGAGAGCTATGCAAAATGAAATACAAAAAGTTAAAAGAATCCCTTAAAACACAAAATTGGCCAAATGGCAAAGGAGGTACAAAAGCTAACTGAGGACAATAATTTAAAATTAGAATTGAATAAATTGAAACTAATGACTTTATGAGAAATCAAGAAAAAATAAAACAAAATGTGAACTATCTCATTGGAAAAACAACTGTCCTGGAAAATAGATCCAGAAGATATAATTTAAAATTTTTTGGTCTCCCTGAAAGTCATGATCAAAAAAAGGGCCTGGACATCACTTTTGACATTCTAGAATCAGAGAGTAAAATAGACATTGAAAGAATCCACCAATCACTTCCTGAAAAAGATCTTAAAATGAAAACTCCTAGGAATATTATAGCCAAATTTTGGAATTCTCAAGGTGAAGGAGAAAATATTGCAAGTATTCAAAACAACCAATTCAAGTATAGTGGAGTCAGGATAGCACAAGATTTAGTAGTTTCTACATTAAAGGACCAGAGGGCTTTGGAATATGATATTCTGGAGAGCAATGGAACTAGGATTACAATCAAGAAATACCTCCCCTGCAAAAATGAGTATTATCCTTCAGGGAAAAGGGTAGAAATTCAATGAAATAGAGGACTTTCAAGCATTCACAATAAAAAGACCAGAGCTGCTGAATAGAAAAACAAAGTGAGGAGAAGCATTAAGAGATAGTCAGGAAAGGGATATTATGAGGGACTTAGTAAGGTTTATTTGTTTACATTTTTTGGGAGGATGATATTCAACTCAGAACTTTTGCATTATTATGGCAGGAGGAGTATATACATATAAACATAAAACACAGGTGTAAATTGAATGTGAAGGGACAATAGGGTATATGAAGGGATAATACATGAAATACAGAGACTCTTAAGGAATGAGAGGAATGTACTAGGGGAAAAAGGTAAAGGTAAAGTGGAATAGTGTAAATTAATCTGCCATAAAAAGAGGCAGAAAAATATTTTACAGTGGAGGGGATGAAAGGAAGAAGGGAAGCAATTGAAATTTATTCATCAGAATTGGCTATCTAATGTTGCAGGAAAGTAGGAGGGGATTGGGATAACAAAGAAGGAAGGGTATTAAAAGGGCATTTTAGGGGAGGTAGTTACCAAGAGCAAAATACATGAGTATGGACAAAGTGAAAGGAGAGAAACAACAGAATAGGGGAAATAGTAATAAAAATCATTTTGAAGCAAGTTTCTCTGATAAGACCTCATTTCTCAAACAGAGGGAACTGAGTCAAATTTGTAAAAAAAACAAAAAAATAAGAGCCATGCCCCAATTGATAATGATCAAAAGATAAGATTTATACTCAAAGGACTATAAATGCATGCATATATTTTGACCTAACAAAACCACTATAGGGGGCATGAATTCCAAAAGAGATTTTAATAAAAAGCAAAAAAACCTACGTGTATAAAAATATTTATAGCAGCTTTCAGGGGGGAAATGGAAATTGAAGATAGGCCCATCAATTTGAGGATGGTTGAATAAATTGTGGAATGTGATTATAATGGAATATTATTATTCTATGGGAAGTGAGCTATGACCAGAATGCTCTCAAAAAATATTTGGAAAGTTCTCCATGAACTCAAACCAAGTGAAATGTACTGTTTACAAAGTAATAATGTTCTGGGATGATCAGTTGTAAATAAATAATATAAATAAAATAAAATAAGTTGTATTGCTATTCTCAACAATACAATCAATGATCCCTATTTGAAAAAATAGGGATTGAAGGAATTCTACCAAATTCCTTTTATGACACAGACATGGTACTGATGCCTAAACCAGGTAGGCTGAAAACTGAGAAAGAAAATTATAGACCAATCTCCCTGATGAATATTGATGCTAAAATCTTAAGTAAAATATTAGCAAAAAGCCTACAGAAAATCATCCCCAGGATAATACACTATGACCAAGTGGGATTTATACCAGGAATGCAGGGCTGCTTCAATATTAGGAAAATTATTAGCATAATTGACTATATCAATAACCAAATAAACAAAAACCATGTGATCATCTCAATAGATGCAGAAAAAGCATTTGATAAAATCCAACATCCATTCCTACTAAAACACTTGAGAGTATAGGAATAAATGGACTATTCCTTAAAATAATGAGCATATATTTAAAACTGTCAGTAAACATCATATGTAATGGTGATAAACTGGAACTTTTCCCTGTAAGATCAGGAGTGAAACAAGGTTGCCCACTATCACCATTACTATTCAATATAGTACTAGAAATGCTAGCCTCGGCAATGAGAGCCAAGAAAGAGATTCAAGGAATTAGAATAGGTAATGAGGAAATCAAACTATCACTCTTTGCAGATGACATGATGATATACTTAGAGATCTCCAAAGACTCTGATAAAAAGCTATTAGAAATAATTCAGAACTTTAGCAAAGTTGCAGGATACAAAATAAGTCCACATAAATCCTCAGCATTTTTATACATTTCTAACACAATCCAACAGCAAGAGATATAAAGAGAAATTCCATTCAAAATAACACTATAAAATATTTGGGAATAAGGGGCGGAGCCAAGATGGCGGAGAAGAAACACACGACTCAGTGAACGTCCTCACTCCCTCACAACCAATTAGATAAATTAAGTCTCAAAATTAGCTCAGGACTGATAGATACCACAAGGACTGGAAGCACGACTTACCAGCTGAAGAGAATCTGGAGTTTCAACAGGAAAGGTCAGTTCTCAGGGGAGGAATAAGAAAGACCAGCACAGACGGTGGGGTAGGGGCACACTGCGCCCATTGCTCTGGGAAGGGCTCTGGGATCAGAGAAGCCACTGAGGTAAATGAATCTGGCACAGGCTGTTAGCTCTTCTCTGCTAATTATTTAGCAGTTCAGAAGAGAAAGCCAAAATATTTTAAAACTCAAATTAGATTTTCTCCGATGGGGGGGGGGGGGGGGGTGACTCAGCGGATCTCTTGGCACCAGGGGGTGTGGCCTCAGCTACCTCCTGAGAATAGTTAAGAGACTGACAAGTGGGTGGATACGGCCCAAGACAACACACACTGCCTAGCTTAGCTGGAGGGAGTGGAACTCAGCTCCAGGAAGTCCCAGAGAAGCGGAACCTTTGAACTAGGGACCGCGGTTTCTGGCAGACACTTCCAGTTTGAGTGCAGGGGCTTCTCACGTCACCTGCTGCAGACATCCACTCCCCACCCGGACACATAGGCTGGGCTTCGTGCTGTCTTCACTATTCTACGCCCTGGAAGCACAGTAGTGCTAATCACCTCTGAGGCACTTCCAGGGAGGGGGTGGGGAACTCTCTCCCAGAGCTCTATCTTAGCTCCAGCGCAGGGGCCGCTGCATCCATCCGGTCTGGGAGGAAGCTGGTAAAGAAGTAAATAATTTCCTACCCCAGAGAAAGACCCCAAAAGATTTTTTTAAATATGAGCAAAAAAGCTAGAAAAACCATAGATTCCTTCTATACAGAGAAAGAGCGGGTATCCAACCCCGAGGAAGTTGACAGCAGAGAATCAACAGACAACAACCTAAAGGGGAACGATTCCTGCCCCCCATCACATAACTCTCTCATAGAAGAAGCTCTTAAAAAATTGAGGGAGATCGAAGAAAAATGGGGAAAAGAAAGGGAAGTTATGATAGAGAATAACAACGTCCTGAAATTGGAGTTGGAAAAAATAAAGAATTCACAGGAGATGCAGGGAAACAAAATTTATGAATTAGAAAAGGTTAAAAAAACACAGGAAAGTAGGATTTCTGAATTGGAAAAGATAAAAAAGTCTCAAGAAAATAGAATTTCTGAATTGGAAAAAGAAAATAATTCTCAAAAGAAAAAAATTAGGGAAATGGAAAAAAACTCAATAGAGCAAAATAATTCATTTAAAAACGAAATTGGGCATTTACAAAAAGAACTAAAAACTGTGAAAGAAGAAAATAACTCCTTAAAAGTCAGGATGGAACAAATAGAAATGAATGATTCACAGAGAACCCAAGAATCAGTCAAACAAAACAAAAAAAATGAGAAGCTGGAGAACAACGTCAAATACTTACTGGGAAAATCTATAGACCTGGAAAATAGATCTAGGAGAGATAATCTGCGGATTATTGGACTTCCAGAAAACTATGACCAAAAAAAGAGCCTAGATTCTATTTTACAGGAAATTATCAAAGAGAACTGTCCAGAGATAATAGAAACAGAAGGGAAAGTAGATGTGGAAAGAATTCATCGAACTCCTTCTGAAATAGACCCTAAAAAAAGAACACCACGGAATATTGTGGCTAAGCTGCAGAATTACCACACAAAGGAGAAAATCCTGCAAGCAGCTAGAAAAAAACAATTTAAATACCAAGGTGCCACAATAAGGGTCACCCAAGATCTGGCTGCCTCCACATTAAAAGATAGAAGGGCCTGGAACCTGATATTCCGTAAGGCAAAAGATCAAGGACTGCAACCACGAATGAACTACCCAGCTAAGTTTAGCATCTTTTTCCATGGAAGAAGATGGTCATTCAATGAAACAGAGGAATTCTATATGTTTCTAAGAAAGAAAAAAACCAGACTTAAACAAAAAATTTGATCTACATCCACAAGACTGAAGAGAAACAGAAAAAGGTACACAGAACCCTTGAGAACTGTAACTCTGTTGTGGGTATATAAAAAATACTCAAGGATAATTTGATTTTACTGATATAAAAGAAAAAAAGGGGGGTGTGGTAAAGGGAAGGAGGTCGGTTCAGAAAAAGGGGAAGGAGTGATAAAAAGAGGGAAACTACATCCCAGGAAGAGACATAGAAAATACACCATATCTGAGGGAACTTAGTGAGGGGGAGAATCATTGTGTGAATCTTACTCTCATCAGAAGAGGCTCAAAGAGTAAATAATTAACATATTTGTTTTTCAGATAATTTTCTCTCACCTCATTAAAAGGGGGGAGAGGAAAAGGGGAAAGGAAAAGGAGAATAAGTGAAGGGACTTGGAGGGAGGGGGGAGGGATCCTAAAAAAAAAAAAAAAAAAGAGGGAGGGTTGCGCGTCACAAGGGGGGGTCTGTAAATTAAATATCGGGGAGGGGGATCAGGGGGGTCAAGGGAAAAAAGTATAATCTGGGGATAATACGATGGCAGGAAACACAGAATTAGTAATTTTAACTGTAAATGTAAATGGGATGAATGATCCCATCAAACGGAGACGGATAGCAGATTGGATCAAAAAGCAGAACCCTACAATATGTTGCCTACAGGAAACACACTTAAAGCAGGGAGATACATACAGAGTAAAGGTAAAAGGTTGGAACAGAGCCTATTATGCTTCAGGTAAAGCCAAAAAAGCAGGGGTAGCTATCCTTATCTCAGATCAAGCAAAAGCAGAAATAGATCTCGTTAAAAAAGATAAGGAAGGAAACTATATCCTGATGAAAGGTAGCATAAATAATGAAGCCATATCAATACTAAACATATATGCACCAAGTGGTATAGCATCTAACTTTCTAAAGGAAAAGTTAAGAGAACTGCAAGAAGAAATAGACAGTAAAACTATAATAGTGGGAGATCTCAACCTTGCACTCTCAGATTTAGACAAATCAAACCACAAAACAAACAAGAAAGAAATTAAAAAAGTAAATAGAACATTAGAAAAACTAGGTATGATAGACCTTTGGAGAAAACTGAATGGCAATAGGAAGGAATATACTTTCTTCTCAGCAGTTCATGGATCCTATACAAAAATTGACCATATATTAGGACATAAAGATCTCAAAATTAAATGTAGGAAGGCAGAAATAATAAATGCCTTCTTCTCAGATCACAATGCAATAAAAGCTACATTCAGTAAAAAGTTAGGGGTAAATAGACCAAAAAGTAATTGGAAACTGAATAATCTCATCTTAAAGAATGACTGGGTGAAAGAGCAAATTTTAGAAACAATTAACAATTTCACCCAAGATAATAACAATGATGAGACATCATATCAAAATCTTTGGGATGCAGCTAAAGCAGTAATAAGGGGAAATTTTATATCTTTAGAGGCTTATTTGAAGAAAATTGAGAAAGAGAAGATTAAGGAATTGGGCTTACAACTTAAAAGGCTAGAAAAAGACCAAATTATAAACCCCCAACCAAAAATTAAACTCGAAATACAAAAATTAAAAGGAGAAATCAATAAAATTGAAAGTAAAAAAACTATTGAATTAATAAATAAAACCAAGAGTTGGTTTTATGAAAAAGCCAATAAAATAGATAAACCTTTGGTAAATTTGATCAAAAAAAAGAAAGAGGAAAATCAAATTGATAGTCTTACAAATGAAAAGGGGGATCTTTCCACCAATGAAGAGGAAATTAGAGAAATAATAAGGAGTTACTTTGCCCAACTTTATGCCAATAAATTTGATAACTTAAGTGAAATGGATGACTTTCTCCAAAAATATAGGCTCCCTAGATTAACAGAGGAGGAGATAAATTGCTTAAATAGTCCCATTTCAGAAAAAGAAATAGAACAAGCTATTAATCAACTCCCCAGGAAAAAATCCCCAGGGCCAGATGGATTCACATGTGAATTCTACCAAACCTTTAAAGAACAATTAGCCCCAATGTTATATAAATTATTTGAAAAAATAGGGGATGAAGGAGTCCTACCAAACTCCTTTTATGACACAGACATGGTACTGATACCTAAACCTGGTAGATCGAAAACTGAGAAAGAAAATTATAGACCAATCTCCTTAATGAATATTGATGCTAAAATCTTAAATAAGATATTAGCAAAAAGACTTCAGAAAATCATCTCCAAGATAATACACTATGATCAAGTAGGATTTATTCCAGGAATGCAGGGCTGGTTTAATATTAGGAAAACTATTAATATAATTGACCATATTAATAATCAAATTAATAAGAACCATATGATCATCTCAATAGATGCAGAAAAAGCATTTGACAAAATCCAACATCCATTCCTACTAAAAACTCTTGAGAGTATAGGAATAAATGGATTATTCCTTAGAATAATCAGGAGTATATATTTAAGACCGTCAGTAAGCATAATATGCAATAGAAATAAACTGCAACCTTTCCCAGTAAGATCAGGAGTGAAACAAGGTTGCCCACTATCACCATTACTATTCAATATAGTACTAGAAACGCTAGCCTCGGCAATAAGAGCCGAGAAAGAGATTCAAGTAATTAGAGTAGGAAATGAGGAAATTAAACTATCACTTTTTGCAGATGACATGATGGTATACTTAGAGAACCCCAAAGACTCTGCTAAAAAGCTACTAGAAATAATTCAAAATTTCAGCAAAGTGGCAGGATACAAAATAAATCCACATAAATCCTCGGCATTTTTATATATCACTAACAAAATGCAACAGCAAGAGATACAAAGAGAAATTCCATTCCAAACAAATGTTGAGAGTATAAAATATTTGGGAATCCATCTACCAAAGAAAAGTCAGGAATTATATGAGAAAAATTACAAAACGCTTGCCACAAAAATAAAATCAGATTTAAATAATTGGAAAGACATTCAGTGCTCTTGGATAGGCCGAGAGAATATAATAAAGATGACAATACTCCCCAAACTAATCTATTTATTTAGTGCTATACCAATCAGACTCCCAAGAAACTATTTTAATGACCTAGAAAAAATAACAACAAAATTCATATGGAAGAATAAAAGGTCAAGAATTGCAAGGGAACTAATGAAAAAAAAACTCAGAGGAAGGTGGTCTAAGTGTACCTGATCTAAAGCTATATTATATAGCAGCAGTCACCAAAACCATTTGGTATTGGCTACGAAATAGACCGGTAGATCAGTGGAACAGATTAGATACAAAGGACAAAAAAGGGTACATCTATAGCAATCTAATCTTTGACAAACCCAAAGATTCCAACATTAGGGATAAAAATTCATTATTCGGAAAAAACTGTTGGGAAAACTGGAAATTAGTATGGCAGAAATTAGATATGGATCCACACTTAACACCATATACCAAGATAAGATCAAAATGGGTCCATGATTTAGGCATAAAGAGGGAGATAATAGATTAGAGGAACAGAGGATAATCTACCTCTCAGACTTGTGGAGGAGGAAGGAATTTATGACCAGAGGAGAACTAGAGATCATTATTGATCACAAAATAGAAGATTTTGATTACATCAAACTAAAAAGTTTCTGTACAAATAATACTAATGCAAACAAGATTAGAAGGGAAGTAACAAATTGGGAAAATATTTTTAAAAACAAAGGTTCTGACAAAGGTCTCATTTCCAAAATATATAGAGAACTGACCATAATTTATAAGAAACCGAACCATTCTCCAATTGATAAATGGTCAAAGGATATGAACAGACAATTCTCAGAGGAAGAAATTGAAACTATATCCACTCACATGAAAGAGTGTTCCAAATCACTACTGATCAGAGTAATGCAAATTAAGACCACTCTGAGATACCATTACACACCTGTCAGATTGGCTAAGATGACAGGAACAAATAATGACAAATGTTGGAGGGGATGTGGGAAAACTGGGACACTAATACATTGCTGGTGGAGTTGTGAAAGAATCCAGCCATTCTGGAGAGCAATCTGGAATTATGCCCAAAAAGTTATCAAACTGTGCATACCCTTTGACCCAGCAGCGCTACTACTGGGATTATATCCCAAAGAAATACTAAAGAGCGGAAAGAGACATATATGTGCCAAAATGTTTGTGGCAGCTCTTTTTGTAGTGGCTAGAAACTGGAAGATGAATGGATGTCCATCAGTTGGAGAATGGTTGGGTAAATTGTGGTATATGAAGGTTATGGAATATTATTGCTCGGTAAGAAATGACCAGCAGGAGGAATATAGAGAGGCCTGGAGAGACTTAAATCAACTTATGCTGAGTGAAATGAGCAGAACCAGAAGATCACTGTACACTTCAACAACAATACTGTATGAGGATGTATTCTGATGGAAGTGGAAATCTTCAGCATAGAGAAGATCCAGCTCACTTCCAGTTGATCAATGATGGACAGAGGTAGCTACACCCAGAGAAGAAACACTGGGAGGGGAGTGAAAATTGTTAGCACTAATATCTGTCTGCCCAGGTTGCATGTACCTTCGGATTCTAATGTTTATTGTGCAACAAGAAAATGATATTCGCACACATGTATTGTACCTAGATTGTATTGTAACACATGTGAAATGTATGGTATTGCCTGTCGTCGGGGGGAGGGAATAGAGGGAGGGGGGGTGATTTGGAAAAATGAATACAAGGGATAATATTATAAAATATATATATATATATATATATATATATAATAAAAAAACAAATATTTGGGAATATATCTACCAAAGGAAAGTCAGGAATTATATGAGAAAATTACGAAACACTTGCCACAAAAACATTCAGATTTAAATAATTGGAAAGACATTGAGTACTCTTGGATAGGACGAGCGAATATAATTAAGATGACAATATTCCCTAAACTAATGTATTTATTTAGAGCTATACCAATTAGACTCCCAAGAAACTATTTTAATGGCCTAGAAAAAATAACAACAAAATTCATATGGAAGAACAAAAGGTCGAGAATTTCAAGGAAAGTAATGAAAAAAAAAAAAAAAGTCAAATGAAGGTGGTCTAGCTGTACCTGATGTAGAACCATATTATAAAGCAGCAGTCACCAAAACCATCTGGTATTGGCTAAGAAATAGACTAATTGATCAGTGGAATAGGTTAGGTTCACAGGGCAAAATAGTGAATAAAAATAGCAATCTAGTGTTTGACAAACCCAAAGATCCCAACTTCTGGGATAAGAATTCATTATTTGACAAAAACTGCTGGGAAAACTGGAAATTAGTATGGCAGAAACTAGACATGGACCCACACTTAACACCACATACTAAGATAAGATCAAAATGGGTCCAAGATTTAGGCATGAAGAATGAGATCATAAATAAATTAGAGGAACATAGGATAGTTTACCTCTCAGTCTTATGGAGAAGGAAGGAATTTGTGTCCAAAGGAGAACTAGAGATCATTATTGATCACAAAATAGAAAATTTTGATTACATCAAATTAAAAAGCTTTTCCACAAACAAAACCAATGCAAACAAGATTAGAAGAGAAGTAACAACTGGGAAAACATTTTTACAGTTAAAGGTTCTGATAAAGGCCTCATCTACAAAATATACAGAGAATTGACTTTAATTTATAAGAAATCAAGCCATTCTCCAATTGATAAATGGTCAAAGGATATGAACAGACAATTTTCAGATGATGAAATTAAAACTATTTCCACTCATATGAAAGAGTGTTCCAAATCACTATTGATCAGAGAAATGCAAATTAAGACAACTCTGAGATACAACTACACACCTGTCAGATTGGCTAAGATGACAGGAACAAATAATGATTGAATGTTGGAGGGGATGTGGAAAAACTTGGGACACTGATGCATTGTTGGTGGAATTGTGAAAGAATCCAACCATTCTGGAGAGCAGTCTGGAATTATGCCCCAAAAGTTATCAAACTGTGCATACCCTTTGATCCAGCAGTGCTACTACTGGGCTTATATCCCAAAGAAATACTAAAGAAGGGAAAGGGACCTTTATGTGCCAAAATGTTTGTGGCAGCCCTTTTTGTAGTGGCTAGAAACTGGAAAATGGATGGATGTCCATCAGTTGGAGAATGGTTGGGTAAATTATGGTATATGAATGTTATGGAATATTATTGTTCTGTAAGAAATGAGAGGCTTAAAGAGACTTACATCAACTGATGCTGAGTGAAACGAGCAGAACTAGGAGATCATTATACACTTTAACAATGATACTGTATGAGGATGTATTCTGATGGAAGTGGGTATCTTCAACATAGAGAAGAGCTAATCCAATTCCAATTGATCAATGATGGACAGAATTAGCTATACCCAGAAAAGGAACACTGGATGTTCTGAGTATAAACTGTTAGCATTTTTTTGTTTTTCTCCCTAGGTTATTTTTACCTTCCAAATCCAATTCTTCCTTTGCAACAGCAACAACAACAAAATTCAGTTCTGCACAGATATATTGTACCTAGGATATACTATAACATATTTAATATGTTTGGGAATGCCTGCCATCTAGGGGAGGGGGTGGAGGGAAGTAGGGGAAAATTCAGAACAGAAGGGAGTACAAGGGATAATGTTGTAAAAAATGTTATAATTATAAAATTAATTTAAAAAAAAATTTTTTAAATGCAATGATCCATGAGTACTCTGAAGGACTTATGATGAAAACTTCTATTTATATGCAGAGAAGAAATTGTTTTTGAATATAGAATGAAGAATTCTGTGTGTGTGAATCTGTGTTTGTGTGTCTGCCTTTTTGTTTTCCTTGAATTTTTTTTTTTGGGGGGGAGGTAGAAAATCTATGTTTTCTAACACAATATGACTCTTACAAAAATGTTCTGCATGATTTCACTTGTGGTTCTTAATGGGGGCTGAAGATGGGGATAAGGGTGAGAATCTGGAACTCAAAAATTTTAAAAACAAATGTAAAAAATATTTTAGATGTAACTGGGGAAAATATTTTTTGGGTTATGCCGCAGTTCTCTTTTATTGTCCTGACTCAGTTTCCCTAATTATCCTGACCCAGTCCTGCCTTGTTCTACTTCAGTTTATAATTGTCTGCTCAATTCTGCAAAACCATCTCTCCACTCCCCCTTTATCAGAATATTTGATAAAAAAAAGTGTTTATGTTTTAGGCTATCAGAATGCCAGATGACTTCTTATCAAGATGCCTCTCCCCATGTCCAGGGTTGCCTCCCCCATTAGGTCATCCTATCTCCTATATCATCCCATCTCACCCCACCCTGTCAGAGTCCCATTCCCACTCTCAGCACCCTGACTCTACTTCTGCCTCAGTATACCCTCTGAGTCTGAGCCACGTGTGTATATGTCATTGAAAACTCACATTGTTTGCTGGATTATTGGAGACAGTCTCATTCATAGATCCATTGGTCTCAGTAAATCTATCCATTTAATAAATTATTATTCTCTAATCCAATCTTGCTCAGTTTCTCCAGCATTACATTTTGGAGGTTCCACCAAGATGTTTGAAAATGAGCAGGATTAGAGAATAGAAACATTTGGGTCTCTGCTTTGGGCCTCAGGGAGGCTGGGGATCTGGGTTCTCTGCTTGGAGAGGTCAGCCCTCTGGATTTTTTTCCAGAGCCTCTGGGAAATAGAGCAATTTCTAGCTTCAACTGTGCCTGATGGGGAACATCTCCATTTGGCCATAGGAGAATCTGGCCTGAAATCCCTGCAGGGTAAGTTTTCTGTCTGGTCTGATTGCTAGCAAACCCAGAAAAAGTTGGGCTGACAAGCCATACAACTCTGGGAAATGGAGTATGACTCTACATGGCATTATGAGAAGTACCCTTTGGGTACCTGAGTACTTTTTGGTACCAGGTAGTGGTTTTAATCTGAGCATTCTCTGTGAAGGCAGAGAAATGCACCAAACTGAGAGGGAAGACTTGAGCTGACAGCTTCCCTCAAGGCTATCCTTTCCAGATAGCCCCTGATCTGTGTTAAAAGTTTTGTTTTATGTTGTAACTGCTCAGTCAGTGTCTGTGTGTGACATCACTGTCCTGTTGGTTCAGAGCTCTGCTAAATTAAGAAAGTTGGGAATTGGTTATTTCAATGTTGCAATTGTACTTAGTTTAAAATTTGCTTGTGATCTTAAACTTTTAAAAACTGGCACTCGGGTAGTTTAAATTCAGGGGTGGCTTGGGTCAAGCTAGCCTAGATATAAGGCCTGTAGAGAACGAAAGGAGTGCTAATTGCTGTGAATTCTGGTTGGAGAAATATCCCATTCGGAATTTTAGGGTGGTTTTAAAATGGTGGGAAATAATTTTACTATTGCCTTTGCAGTTAGATTTAGTTATCTTTGAATGTAAGATCTTAAGAACTTGTTGGAGTGAAGTTCTGTTAACTTACCTGAAAGAGGTCACATGCCACTTATTAGGTAAAGAAAGGTCTGACTTTTCTGAAGGCTCTAACTCTGGAAAAAGTTGGAGTTTAGGAAAAGTCCATTGGGAAGGGTGGCCATGTGAAATCCTCACCCCCACCCCTTTCTGCTACTTTAAAGGTGGGTGGGGTAGGGATCTTTTGTCTTCAAAATTGAAGATTAAACTCAACCCCCCACTGCTCTCTGCTATGGAGTGCCTGGGGTGAAGTTTACCTGGACTTCCCTCCCCTCTGCCTCTTTGGAGGTGGAGTGGGGGAAGGCGGCCACTTGGAATTCTCCCCCTTCCCCTCCTCCCTCCCTCCCCACTAAGTGTGTTCCAACCTCTTTCTGCAGAAGCTTGGCTTTGGCAAAAGATTTCAAGAGATAGGCCCGATTTTAAGTTAATGTATAATTTGGTAGGACTATTTCTAAAAGTTTAAAAGATATTTTTAAGAATCTTTTGGATTCTTTTCTGTAGAATT
Source organism: Sminthopsis crassicaudata (assembly GCF_048593235.1). Taxonomy (NCBI): domain Eukaryota; kingdom Metazoa; phylum Chordata; class Mammalia; order Dasyuromorphia; family Dasyuridae; genus Sminthopsis; species Sminthopsis crassicaudata. The sequence goes on from NC_133619.1 coordinate 381,489,716, forward strand.
GGGTATTCTGTATAAGTTTAATTGATTATATCCTGAGGTTATGCCCATCATTTAAAGGGCTTTGGAAAATAATAGTCTTTTCCTTGTCCTCTTGAAAATGTTTATGTTAAATGTATGAAAGATAACTTGTGAACTTACTGAAACAAATTTATTACTGTTATCAATATGAGGTTATAGTATTTCTAAAAGTTTAATTTTTTAAAGAACCTCTTGGATTCTTTTACGTGATATTAGGATGTTCTGTATAAGATATTTTAAGTTTTAATTGATTGTATTGAGTCATCTAGAGATCATTTAAAGAATCTCTGAAAATAATATTTTTTGTCCTTTGGAAAATGTTTCTGGGGGCAGCTAGGTGGCGCAGTGGATAGAGCACCAGCCCTGAATTCAAGAGGACCTGAGTTCAAATCTGGTCTCAGACACTTAACACTTCCTAGCTGTGTGACGCTGGGCAAGTCACTTAACCCCAGCCTCAGGGGGAAAAAAAAAAGAAAAAAAAAATGTTTCTGTTATGGACAAAATTTGAAATATTTGTCTATAATTGGTTATTTTTAAAAGCAAACTGATTTGTGTGTATAATGTTCACTTATGGGAATATCTACTTAGATATGAAAGAAGTGAATTTACTGAGACAAATTCTTACTGTTATAAATATAAGATTATGGTAAATATCTGTTTAGGATTTGTCTGAAACTTGGTTAATAGAATTTGTTATTAGAAATAAAATTCTTTGGACTTATGCTATTTGGGAGTTTTTAAGCTCCACAGTTAGTGGGACAATTAACTGGAGTAAAAATGAGTTAAACCTATTTTATTCTGTTTTGCTGAAAGTTAAGTTTTAACAGCTTATGTTATGGTTATGTTCCTGCATTTTTTCCTCCTGTAACTAATTTCTATGATCAGAGCAATGGTTAATAAGAAACTGTTTATGCAATTCAATTATGTCATGTCTTGCTATTTCCAGTCTGGTTATATGTTATACCTTGCTGTTTCCAACCTGATGATATGTAATCATTATATCCTAAATACTTGGGCAAATAAGTATTTAGTCTAATCATTTTCCTGTACTGAATATTTGTGTCTATGGATATTCAGGTTTTTAAAGGTTTCTAAATAAGAAGACAGCACAGTGAGAAGCTGTTGGCTAATTCATACTGGCCTCTTCACGTTTTGTATCAGTCTGTTCTAACCTTTATTTGTTAGTGTAGCGTGCTGTTGTCTCCAGAAGCTGCCAGATCGCTCTCTGGGAAGAGATCTGCTGTGTCTTCTACTCAAATCTCTCAGACAGATTCTTCTTCCTGTAACGAACCGTTGTCTCCAGGCAGTTGCTGTTAACTCTTGTCCAAAGAAGTGACTTCCCTTCCTGCAGAGAGCCCCGTCAAGCCTGATGCAATTCAGAGTCTTCCTCTTGAATCCTGGCTCTGAATCTCCTCCAACTCTTATCCTTCTTCAGGCCGATCTGCCCTCTGCGCCCAGTGCTGTCTCTTTTTATCCTCCCAGAGAATGGGCGTGGGATAATGCAAGGGCTTCTGGGAAGAACCACCCCAGCCAATGAGCTTGCCCCCTCTATCAAGTCAACCTGAGTTCTCACCTTGTAATTGTCCAGAAAACCTGAATTCTCACCTTGTCACCATCCAGACAACCTGAGTTCTCACTTAGTAATCCTAACATGTTAGATTTATGTTTTTTGTTCTAGATTTTGGTAATTTTAATATTTATCCTCGCCCCCATTTTAGCTCCCTCCATTGCCCTAACAATCTGAACTCCATTACCCGTACCAAATACACTGCTAGACCTAAACCTAGGACTTCTTTTTATCCTGTCCCTTTCAGGACTCTCAGTATACTCAATCCTATGATCTGGGTGAGCATCAAATTCAAAATAAGCCCTGATCGGAGCTCTATGAACAGTTGCACAAACTATTTCATAAGAAGTATCTCTTGCCATTATCCTCCAATCCATAATACTAATCAACGGATTGGATCCTTTACCCTAAAAACCCTTTCAACCACCCAAGAAAACTGATGATTAATCACTACAACATGACCTTTGGCTATAATATGGTATATCTCTACACTAGCAGAGACCAACCTAGCACCTTTTGATCTAACCGAAGGAGAATCCGAACTAGTCTCAGGCTTCCATGTAGAATACGCAGCCGGTCTTTTTGCTATATTTTTCCTAGCTGAATATGCAAATATTATTGCAATAAACGCTATCACAACAATTCTATTCTTAGGGTCCTCCCTTACCACAAACTTAACTCACATTGACTCCATCTCTTTCATACTAAAAACACTTTTCCTTACTATGGCCTTCCTATGAGTCCAAGCCTCATATCCGCGGTTCCGCTATGATCAACTTATACACCTTCTATGAAAAAAATTTTCTTCCATTGACACTAGCACTCTGCCTATGATTAGGTATTGACTTGCTTCTGGGACCTAGATCAGCTCAGCTTTGATTTTCAGCATGCCAGGCCACACCACATGTATCCTCTGCATGTACTGAGAGTCCTATTTTATCAGAATGGGATTGTTAGTCCCATGTTCCCACTCTCAGTACCCTGACACTACACCTGTCTAGGTCTATCTCTTGTGTCTGAGCCACGTGTATATATGTCATTGAGAACTCACATTGTTTGCTAGATTTTTGGAGATGATAGTCTCATTCAGCCCTGGGACCATCCATGAATCCATTTGATCCCAGTATATCTCTCCATTTAATGAATTATTAAATACTTTCTAATCGCTATCTTACCTCAATTTCTCTGGCATTACATTTTCACTTTTCTTTGAAAATATCTAGATGCTTTTGTTATGAGATTTTTTTTTTTTAATACTTTCAGTATTCAGGATTCAGGTCTATTTCTCCTGCAAATTTTGTTTAATTAAGTTTGTCTTAATATTAACCTCACCTGACTGAGCGTCTTATAGAATGTGAAAATTTATTTAAGTGGCTTAAATATTTTGTAGATGAGAAACAAGAATCTCAACCAGCCAACTCCTTAGCAACATATAAATCCTTTTCCTCACTTAGTCTATTTGTAAATCCTCCTAATATACTTTAAACTGTAATCTGATTTAGTTTATCTATATAATATATTTGATGAGGTTTATTTCCTCAAGGTATGTATGAGATTATACCTCTATTTAAATTTGTTCAATTTTTATGACATTGAAGGAAACATGGGATTATGGATCTTATCTTCTCTAACTTCTAGGGTCTAAGTAATATGACTATAATATGTAAGTGCATTATTTCTCTGTCATTCTGATGTAATTTGTCAGAATTCTCATGATTGTTCAGATTACTCTGAGGACTGAACCTACTATTGAGCATAATAAACTCTACCTTCATAATTTCTACATTGTGGTAAACATATATTTGGTAGCAGTTGCCTACCATATGAATTCAGAGAAGAGATATTTTCCCCATAACACTTTAAAACAACTTTGTATAAAAACACAATTGCTAAATGGTTTTTTTTTTGCTGTTGTTTTAACTCAAACTTCCAGTCATTTTCATCCTGGGACTTTATTTGGATTTGCAAAAACAAAAATCTCAAGAAACAAAATAAACTCTTCTCAAAAAGTTAAATTACTCTATTGTGTCGAGCTGATGATGCACATTGGTGGAAAAGGTCACCTTTTGACTGATATTTTCTTCATTGTTTAATGAAGTTATTTAATGTTGTCATAGAACATCTGCTATACTACTTTAACTATGCAAAACTATGCAAAAACATGAACATCTTAACTTTAATTTTAAATTGTATGCTTTCCCCTAAAATTTGCACGTAGTTATAACTGAACATAATTTTTGGTGCAAAAAAAAAAAAAAAAGAGGACTGGAGGCATAACACTAGAGTCTCAGATTTTAGAGTTAATAGGTACCTTTAGAGTTCATCTCTCTGTCATGTGAGAAAATAAAAGCTCAGTGATAAAATGATTTATTCAGATTCATACAAAGTGGTGTCAGAGATAAGCCAAGAATTCAGATTTTCTGATTCTCCAGTGTCTTTCTTCTAAGCAATAATACTTCCCAACAGAATGACAATGAGATTTCCATTTTTTTTTCCTTTTAAAAATACTCCTGGAATCACAACTGTATTAATTACTTAATTCAGCGATTTAAAAATTTATATTAAAATATTTTTCTCCTCATTTCTCTTTAATGGGATTTAAAGTCATTCTTTAGTCTTGTTTTCTTTCTTGTTTTTTTTTCCCCCTCCTTGCCTCACCAGCTTTTCAAACAAAACAAGTAATTTTGAAGTTAGTACCAAAATGAGGATGAATAACTCCCCTAAAAAGACCATGTCCTTTGTTTAGATGTGCCACAGGGAGGGGTGTTGACAAAGTCAGAATTACTGTAAACATTCTGGAAGTCCAGCAAGTCCCTGAGGTAAGAAAGGAGCACTGATATTATTTTCTTTTTAAGTGAACCTTTTGTTATCCTAAGTAAGTCATTATAGCAGTAAACTCTAGTTGGATTCCTCATTTAATGCCTTGCATAGACAAATCCTGCAGTAAATGTATTCAACCAGAAGGCCAAGTTATGACATCAACCCCTAAGGTTATTTCTTTCCTATAAAAGAACCTGCCTGTATCCATATCCCCAACTCCTATTAGGACCCTAACTCCTTTAAGGGGTAGCCTGCCAGGCAATGGCATAATTTCCCATTAACTTCTTTAGGAATTTAACCTACCTTATGGTCTCTTGGCTTCATTAGGAGCCATCTGCCTTATGGCAGCAAATTCATTAGGGTTTACTCTGCCTAATGGTGTCTTCTCCCTGGCTAATTGTGAATTCTGCTAGGGAACTTCACCCCTGGAGTCTTTCCCCTTGTTAGTTGCTGAAACTCTTTTGGAATTAAGCTTGCTGCAAGCAGTGTGATAAAATCATTGTCTTTTGATTTGGAAAAGGCTTAAGCCTACAAATTCTGCTGAAACACCATGTAACACTGGTCCCAAATCCCTTATATCCAATGTTTGATTGACTCTATGGGGAGAGTCCTGAAGTCCCAATATATTTGGGGGTTTTGTGCTTCTACACTCCTAAACTTCATCAAAAACAGTTGATCCATGTTCTAAAGGGGAAAAAAAAAATTATGGAATTTTTCTAAATCTAGCTCTACAGAAATTTAAATACAGAATGGGATTGATTAATCAATTAATCATAAGGAAACCATTAGATACTGTATTTCCAATGTCAATTAGTTCAGAAAACATTAGAAAGTCTTTCCTAGTCAATGGTTTCTTTAAGCCTTGAGAAAATGGTGGTAAGATCCCCTGCAGGCTCCAGAGAGTGTTGCATAAGCAGATGGCTGTTTTCTCCTTCAGTTTAGTGCTATCTTAAAAGAAATAAACAAACAAATAACAAACAAATCCTATATTATTCTTCATCCTTCTGTCTGGAAGAAGATCTTGCTGTACTTAGGCTACACCTACAATAATTTGATCTAAAGTTGTTTTAGTTGAATTCACCAAGCAACCATTCCATATGGCGATGTGTTACCTTGTAAGTGATTAGACTTGTTTTCCCTGATCCCCTTCCAAATTAGATTTGAGCTGTTTCTTGGCACTGTATAAAATAACACAATCCCAGTTTCTAAGAGACATTAAATCTCTCTCTTGTCTCCAAGTAACATATCATCTGATCATCTGGGAAGCTTAATCCATTTCTACACATTCTCTCACTCTCGTAAACATGGCCTTTTTCTTTCTGCACACCATGGACTAGGCCTGGTCCCATGGTCAGAGCTCTGGAAAAAACTATGGTGTTCCCTAATAGGAAGGGGAGTTGGCAAATTTCTATCACAACGCCACTATTAGCATGACAAAGTGGAAAATGCAAGGCACAAAAAGGCCCGGACTGTCATTAGTCATGCAACCTTGGGCAAGTCTGTTCACCTATGTGTATTTTAGTTTCCTCATCTATAAAACGATATGATGGGTCAGACTAATGAGGGAAAGGAAAGGGGAACCCCATTTCTTGGCGCATAATCCCATGAGGTGCAGTGTCCCCTGTAAAATGAATTTACAGGTCCGAAAACCTAGATTGATAAATAAAAGGTTTATTGTAGGAATTTGGAAGTAAAGCTCAGTTAGAAAGATGCCAGGGCCAAAAGTGGCCATTGGCAGGCAGGGACTCTTACATGGCTGGAAGGATACCCTGTGTTGGCTGGGAGGGCTCCTGCAAAGAGGGCTCTGGCTTGTTTCTTTTATACCCAAAAGATGATGGGCAGTACCCACTTCTGGCGGGCTTTTCAGTTAGCCCAGATCAGGTGAGGGCTGGGGGAAGCTGAGCTGAGAGTGGGGGCTGGGCCCGGATATTCAAAGGGTGCCTTTGACCAGGACTTGTGAATCAAGGTCAGTCATGGGTTGGGCAATTAGGGATCGTAAAGGAACCCCAACCCTCATCAAGAGTAGGTGAACTCTTTGCTGTAATCCAACACTGACCTTCCATGGCTGTTCAGATGTTTTTCAGGTGTATCTAATTCTTGGTATGGAGTTTTCTTGGCAAAGATATTGAGATGACACTGGGAAATAAATGTGGACTACTTGCATTTTTGTTTTTCTTCCCAGGTTATTTTTACCTTTCCAAATCCGATTTTTCTTGTGCAACAAGAGAACTGTACGGATACATATACTGCACATATATTGTATTTAAGATATACTTTAACATGTTTAACACGTATGAAACTGCCTGCCATCTAGGGAAGGAAAGGAAAAGCTGGAACAGAAGTGATTGCAAGGGACAATGTTGAAAAACTACCCATGCATATGTTCTGTCAATAAAAAGCTATAATAATAATAATAATAAAATATTGAGGTGATTTGCCATTCCTTCTCTAACTCATTTTATAGATAAGGAAACTGAGATAAACAGGGTTAAGTGACTTGTCCAGGCTCCAACAACTAGTAACTGTCTAAGGCCAGATTTGGATTTGGGTCTATTTGACTCTAGACCTATTACCATATTTATTGCATGACCAACTACTATGATTCTTTTTTTCCCCCCTGAGGTAATTGGGGTTAAGTGACTTGCCCAGGGTCATACATTTAGGACATCTTAAGTGTCTGAGATCAGATTTGAACTTAGGTGCTCCTAACTTCATGGCTGGTGCTCTATGCACTGCCCCTATGATTCTTAAGTAGAAATATTTTCTGTCTTTGATACCCAGACCAGCACCAGGAGATAGCACAATTAATTGTAGGAGTGGAGAGAAAAAGGAGAGAGAAAAAGAAAATAGAACGAGATAAACCTGAAAGTGATAGCTAAAATGGAAGTATTCAATGTCACTTGCATAGGGTTTTGTTTGAATGTAGTTAGTTGGATTATCAGAGGCAGAAGGAACTTATGGTTTGTTTATTATTTTTTTAAAATATTATTCCCTGCCTCACATCACAAAATTCTATTATTTAGAGATAGAAGGGACTTTATAATTATTACATTCATTTATTTTTTTTTTTAATTAACATATGAGAAAACTGAGGCCCAAAGAATTTTAGTAATTTTCTCAAGTCATAATCATAGGGTTATATGATTGTAGATCAAAAATTGTAAAGCTTCTCATTTTATGGATAAGGAAGAATTAAATCCAAGTTCTCTACAAAGAGAAAGTAATACCTCTGGTCTTTGAGCTCTACGTCTAACAAATATATAATATATAAAAAACCATATAAGACATTGAAAGTGATCTTAGCTAGACTGTTAAGAAGACTTGATAGTACAGATTTATTCACTCAAAATATTTTTGAAGGCCAGGGATAAAACTTTTAATTATTTTATTTAAATAGAAACCAATATTGATTTCAAAACTCAAACAAGGAGCAAACAATAGCTTTTATTAGTTGCTGATCTATCTTTGTGGCCAAAATGTGTCATATTAATTTGTCCCTCCTTTCTCCCCAAAAGAAGCCACAAGTAAACATTATCGTGAAAAGGGATCCCCCCCAGGATCATATAACACAATCCTTCATTTTGGAGATGAAGAAGAAGAGTCTAATAAAAGCAAAGTAATTCTGCCCCAGGTCACATAGGTAGTAAATGGCAGACACTAGATTTAAACTGAAGTACTCCGACTTTGAATACAGCATATGCTTCACTATGCCAAGGATTCCTATCATCAATATGTAGTCTTAGGTCATGGCAAATGCTATTTGTCCATTAATCCCTTCCTCCCTTTTTTCCTCCTTACTTAAAGTCTTTTGACAGTGAAAATAGATTAAGAACTGTGCAAACCAGGCCAAGGAAAAATTCTAGTCAAAATAATCAGGATTGTTTCCTCTTTTACATTTATGAGATGCTCACAAGTTGACTGGAGCTCTTTAAAGATCCACATGCATAATTTTATTCATTATTTAAATAATTGTTTAGAGACAAGCATTTAGAACTTTTGTGATTAATTTACTGGATATTTAGACAAAAGGAAAAATGATCTTCAAAGAGGAACAACTTTTAAATTTAAGGCTGATTAATGTATAATCAATCAGTTGCTTTGAAAATAAAAACAAACCCTGAAACTAATATGACTATGCTGATTTCCTTTATTTTAGTGTTCATACTATAAATGGTTCACACATTATTCTAAATAAGACCTTAAATCATTGTAACCATTCATATAACAAACAAAACATTAAAGAAGAGCAACAAAATTAGAAGCAATAATGTTCTTTGAAACCATATTGTTTATCCTGCAGCATTCAAGAAACTAAAACATAACTAACCAGCCAGTGTGATTCATAAAATGCAAAAATGCTAGAGTCTAATTATTTTTAAAATGGTATTTAGCTCATAAAGTTTACAAAGATCACTTCTTGATGTTAATATAAGCAGTCTGAAGCTTATTAAAATTATTCTTTGCATGAAACTAAGTACAGCTGAGAATTTTTTTTTTAACTACAAATACTTTTATTTGTTTTGAACTATATGGCAGTGTTGAAAATAGAGTTATGAATCAAAACTTTTTTATCTTTTTGTTTTTTTTAGGAAGCTCCCCAAACATTAGAAAATTGACATTGTAGTTTTTCAAAAGTAAGATACCAAAATGTTAATCATGGTTCTTCTAGGCAGCTTAGTGAGATATATATCCTTTTCTAACTGAGGAGGCAGGCCTATACTGTGGGACATGAACAGATTTTATAGTCTGGTGGACTGGAATTGAAATGGAGCACGGTTCTGACAAAGCTTAGACATCAACAAGCAGGGAGCAAGACCAGTCAAAATCCCAGGTAGAGTTTGGTCAGGGTGGAGGGCCCCAGAGTGAATAACCAGTGACAGACTGCAACCCAGGCACACCCCTAGATCAAGGCAGTGGGCAAGGCAGGATTTAGTGCTGTGGCAATTGTTAGGAGCTTACTGTGCATTCTAGAAGGCTCAAGTCTTTCAATCTATCAATTAATAAACTTTTGTTAATCACTTATTATGTACCAAGAGGATTTATGGGGAGACAGCAGGATACAGTGAAAGAAGCACTTTATTTGTTAGCAGAGGACCTGGATCTTCAAGTGGCTCTCTGAGTGTCCCTGGACAAGACAACTCATCTCTCTTGTTCTCAGTTTTCTCACCTAGAAGATGAAAATAGTGGACTGGAGGATCTAAGCTGTTCCATTTTAAAATCTATGCTCCTTTGAATGTATCCAAATGGAGAAAGAGGTCATCTTTCTAGACCTCAGCAGGCAATGATTTATCATAGTGAGCTCTGATTTTTTCAGCAACAATTATAATAATAACAGCTAAAATGTAAACAGTCCTAAATGCTTTATAATTATTATCTAATTTGGTCCTTATAACATTCCTAGGAGTTGGTGCTATTGTTAACCTTATTTTATAGATGAAGAAATTGAGACAAATAGGTTAAATTATTTACCCAGAATAACATAGCTAGTAAGTGTTTGAAGGTGGATCTGAGCTCAGATTTCCCTGACTCCAGGCCAAGCTCTCTCTCTATCCCCCAAGCCCTTGCTGCCCCTTTCAGCTCAGTAGCAGCATGTTAACGCCCCATCTATACCTTCTGTATTTTTATTTAGAGTTTCCTTATGTTTGAAAGGCCCATTCCCACCTATGGAACAAACGGTCCTTTAAAAAAAAAAAAAAAAAAAAAAAACCGCAAATACCTCCAGTGATTCCTTCTTTAATAGCCCTAGACACTAGTAAACTTCCCTTCCACATGCATTTTTAATCCCTTCTCTTATCCAATTCAACAAGAAACAACAACAAAGATTAAGTACCTACTAAGTTCCAGACTCCTTACTGAGCAATAAAGATATAATGAAAAAAGTCTTACAGCACCTCAAGGATATAGATAAGTGAATACTTTACATAAACAAAGTAAAGAGTAATTTGGAGGCATTTGTAATTGGAAGGATCAGGAAAGATTTGTTCAGAAGCTAGCACCTCAGTTCTGCCTTAAATGAGGTTTAAGATACTAAGAAGTAGAGATAAGGAGTGAGCAAGTACTAAGTATTAGACTATTTGAAAAGGCATAGAGCTTCTGATAGCTCAGTTTGGCTAGAATTGAATACAGGATGAGTCATCTGGAAAGGTCACCTGTAGCCAGAATATAAAAGGCTTGAAATGCTGAAAAGAGGAATTTGCATTTTATTCTAGAGGTAAAAGAATGCCTTTGCAGCTCCTGGTTAAAGGAATAAGTGATCAGACCTATATTTTAGGACATCAATTAGTCAACCACCTGCAGAATGGATTGAGAATGGAAGGAGAAATCTGAGAAAGGAAGAACAATTAGCAGGTCTTTGTAGTAGTCCTGATGAGAAGACCTGAACTAGAAGAGTTTTCCCTTGTAACAGGAGGAAATGGATGGGATATATGAGATTTTGTGGGGATAGAATCAACAAGATTTGGTAACTGATCACATTGATAATGAGAGGGAAAGAAGTTAGGAATGTGTAGCTGGCAATTGTTCTTGAGCCACTGGAGTTAAAATGTAGAAGAAGGTTGAATATGCAAGTTGAAAGGCTTCAGTTACGGAAATGATACTTGTACCTTTGGAAGATGATGGGCTCACCAAGGGGAAGAGTTTAGAGAGAGAATAAAAGAGAATCTAGGACACAGCTAGGGTGTACAACTGTGAATAAAGTATTGCATGTAGATAATGATCCAGCAAGGGAAAATGTTAAGGATTACTCAGACTGGAGAAAGTTGTATTATGAAAATTAAGAGAGTATCCTGGAAGAGGGGCTGTCAACAGTGTCCCACACTGGAGGGAGATCAGAAAAAGAAGAGGACTGAATAAAAATCATTTGATTTGATGACAGCAATTGATGAAATTAAAAGCCAGATTGCAATGGGATGAAAATTGAGTGAGAGGTGAGGAAATGGAGGCAATGAGACTAGAGGGATTATTCTTAGAGTTTGGTTATAAAAGAGAAAAGATATATAAATTAAATAGTGAAGAGAAGTTTTTTGATTTTGTTTTTAAAGGATGGTTTAGATCTGGAGAATTTTCTAGGCAGTAAGAAACAAAGTGGATAGAGAGACATTGAAGATGAGAATGCGATGTTGATAGTAAAGGCAAAATATAAGATCCTATATATGTTCTAAAGAGATAAGCTCCAGGAGATAAGAAGAAAGGTTGACATTAGCAAAAAGAAGGATTACCTCTTCCTCAAGGACTAAAGTAAAAACTTAAAGAACTGAGGGTGATATTGAGATTTTAAAATGGTTATTATTTTTATTTTCAAGTAATAGTTATGATGATGAAACATGCCAAATGCAGGAAAAGAGACATACATTTTCAGACATGGCTAATTTTGGAATTTTTTTAGGTGAATTATGTTGCTGTATATTGAAGGATCTAAATAAAAATAATTGCTCCATGACCATGGGGATTCTGAAAGAAGTGAGAAGGATAGATTAACTAAAAAATACTTGATACTTGAGATGATTTTAAGTGTGGAAATAGGGAGAAAGAAGAATTCATTCATGAGGAGCTGCAAATTAATCATTGAAGCATAAGCTGTGATATTTTGCTGAGTTGGATAGGGAGAAGGAAAAAAGGTGAAGAAGATAAGATTTTAAATAAACATTCTTTACTTTTTATATATTCCTTTTTAATTTTTTTTATTAAAGTCATTTAAGTTTGTGTCTTTTCTAATCAATCTTATTTTTTCCAGGTATTATATCACTTAGCCGCCCAAGAGAAAATTGAGTCTGAATGAAGAAGGGATCTCGAAACTCTAAAATCCTTGGACATGGACTGCCTCAGTGAGGGACCCTGCTGAGTGAAACAAGATAAACAAAAGAATTCCAATCCTATTCAATTAAAGAAACTCATGCAATTCTATTCAAATTCAGCTCAAGGTGAAACCTATCTTGTAGCCAAAATTCCTATTATAAAAGAGCCAATCTAAAATCTTCTCTTTGCAGAGGTTCTAAACCTGCCATGCTATGCCCACTGGAAAATATTCTTTTCCAGCGCTAGCCTCTTTACCTTCACCTCTTTCCCTAATAAGACCTAATGCCTCTCTGTCAGGATTTCTAACCTTACTTTCCAATCCCTATAATAAACCTCTTTTATCAATCTAGGTTTTAGGGTTTATAAATTCCTTTACAGAGAACCTCTGCGCCCCCAGAAGGGGGTTCCCCACAACTCCCTACCCTTGTGCTTGTGCAGAATCCCAAGGGAGTAGAGGGAATCCAAACATTTCCCTTTGGTTCCCTGTACCCCACCTGCCACTAGACCTTATCATTTAACTTCCTGACCACTAGAAACCCTAATCTCATTTTGGTTCCCTGAAAACTAGGCTTCACCTCATCATGAAGAAATAACATTCCTCGATTCATCTCAGTAACCGATTCTGTTTTTTAATAGACTTTAGCCATATATTCATGGACAGTCAGTTCAACACCTTGGGTTTGTTTTGTTAACAAACAAATGTAACGAATGCTTAGTGTGATTTGGTTTTTCAAATGACCTGAATAAATGGATGTCTAATGGGTGGCTATTTTGTCTCTCTTAAAGACATCACGTAGACTATTTGCCAGCCTGATAGCTGAGTAATTGATTTACAAACACTGTAGTTTTATTTTCCTCCATTGTTGACTCACCATGTAATTCTATGTATGGTATATGATTAAGTGGGGAAAATAAATACACAAATTCAACAAAAGCTAGAAACCTATTCAAAATGCAAATATTAATGCTACTTTCATTGTTCCAGCTCTTATATCTGTGTACAATATGTTACTATTCCTTCTACTCATATGACCTTGAAGAGGAAAAAAACCTAGAACTAAAGCAATGTTGTGAATCTCATTTCGGCTTATTAATACTATATGTAATGCTGGATAAACTGAGGCAAGATAGAGATTAGAGAATATTTAATATTTTATTTGAATTTCTGAGAGAGATTGTCTGGGACCAAATGGATTCATGGTTTAGTCCCAAGGCTGAATGAGACAATCATCTCAAGAATCCAGCAAACAATGTGAGTTCTCAATGACCTCCGGAGAGGGGATGACATAATGGGGGGAGGCACCCCAGAGATGGGGAGAGACATCTTGATAAGATGGTATCTGATATTCTGATAGTTTGGGATGAGGGAAGGCATTCTAAAATATAGATCTTTTATCTTTATTAAATATTCTGATTAAGAGGGAGGGATAGTTTTGCAAGCTTGAGCAGAACAATTATAAACTGAGGCAGAACAATTAGGGAAATTGAGGCAGGACAATTTAGGGAAACTGAGTCAGGATAGAGAAATTGCATCAGGATAATAAAGGAGAACTGTGGCACAACATATATACTATATAACCAAGTAACAGACAGTGGAACTCTAGTTCCTTCATCTATAATATGGAAGGCATGCAAAAACTCTGTTTTCTAAGGTTTCTTTCAGCTCTAAATCCATAGTGAGCGGATCCTACAAGTTCCAGAACTAGAACATTAGTCCTAATCTCTCTGCCAGACTCCATTTAGTTTGCTATAGCATTAATTCTTCTAGCACATTAAATTAAAACATGTTGAAAATCAAGGCCAAAGTCTTCTTTCTTAAATCTGCTTTTCTCCTCTTCCTTATCTATTATCACCTTCATATTTTCAGTTCCCTGCTTGGAGACACTTTTTTCTACATTTTCTATATTTAATCAAATCTCTACTTTCCCTTCCTTACAGTCCCACTACTATCACACTTTATCATCTCTCATCTGCACTAATTAAAAAAAAAAAAAAATTAGACTTTTTGATCTTTCTGCCTCCAGTCTCTCTCTGTCCCAGTCATTTATACTCAATACTTTCTCAAGGTAATCTTCTAAAAGTACAGCTCTAATCTGTTTATTAACTTATTTAAAAACAATAATAATAATGGCTCTACAATGTCTACAGAATAATTTTTAGCATTCAAGATACTTCATGATCTTTACCAACCTACATGCCTTTCCAGTTTGATCTTCTATTTTCCATATTGTATTCTAAGTTTCATCAAAGCATTTCCTACACCATTCTTTCTTGTTTTCATCGCCATTATTATGTTCCAAATGTAATGCCAGAGAAACTGAGGCAAGATAGAGATTAGAGAGTTTTTAATATTTTATTAATTGGAGAGTTTAATTGACTGGACAGGACTCTCGTCTCAAAGTATCCAGTGAGGAATGGGGGAATGACAAACCCTTTTATATCTTTCAAACAAAGAAAAGAAGAGCGGGAAAAGTTCTTATAGAACCTTTTGGTTCTATCAGGATGGGGAGAGTAATAAAAGCCAGAGTCAGGATGTCAATTGAAGTATCTGGGATGCTCTTATCTCTTTTTAGAGGGACAGTGTCACAAATTCTTTGAAGGCAGAGGGAGCTAGGAGCCAGGATGTCTGATCTTCTCCTCATCTCCCAATGACAATTTATAACCTTAGAGTAAATGGTCCTCAGTCTTAATGAACGAGGGGGGTTTTACAACTAAGGGGACTGAGGCAGAACAGTTAAGGAAACTGAGATAGAACAATTCAGGGAAACTCAGGACAATAAGGGAAACTAGTGCAGGGAAACTGAGGTAGAACAGCTCAAGGAGACTGTGGCACAACATTCCACACTATCTCTCCTAAATGTTGAAATCTTTGAACACCTTCCTCTTGATACCCAGGAGGTCTTAGCACCATAATTTTGACTGACTCCACTTGGGAGTGGATGAGGCGGACCAGAGTAGAGAAGATGCAAGGACCTATTGTAAGGGCAAGAAGAAGGAGAATCAGGGGTCCTGCAATAGATGTAACAAGTGTTGTTAGCCAGAGGGAAGACTTAAATAGTGACTGGTACCATTTCTTTCCAGGTCCCTGCTCCAGTCGTCTAGTCTCAAGATTCTTACGAACCAGGGCTAGACTTTCCCTGATCACCCCAGAGTTATTAGCATAAAAACAGCATTTCATGTTTAGGACAGCACACAGGCCTCCTTGTTGCAGAAATAGTAGATCAAGTCCCCTATTGTTTTGGAGTACCATCTCAGCCAGGGAGTCAACTTGGCTTTCCAGTTTGGAGATGGATGACTCGATCTGAGTCAGGTCTGTGGTCATTTGTGCACTTAGCTCAGCATACCCAGAACTGCCCTTTAGGAGGGCTGCAGTGGTGAGGGCGGTGGTGCCTGCCAGCCCGAGCCCCACTATGAGGGGAAGGAATGACAGATCCCGTTTCTGTCTGATTGTCTCCATGGGGGAAGAATGGGACCGGAAGTGGCTCCATCCGTCCCCTCCTGGAAGGACAGCCAGGCTGGGGAATACTGCTATCAGGATACAGAACGAGTCTGGCCTTCTGAGGAGAAGGGCAGAATAAGCACACCTGTTCAGGCCATCCCTGCAGGCAAACCATGAACCTTTAGGGGCTTGATTCCAAACTGCAACATCTGATGAGGAAGCTGAAATATTAATCAAAGAACTGGGATTACAGAACTAGAGGAGAGGGTCAGAAAGACTTGTGGAAGCAGTCACCAGGCAGGTTCCTATACCTTGGAGACTCCCAAGAGTGATTTTAGGCTGCTCCCAGGTACAGTTAGACTGAGAAGTGGTTCCAGGAACTGAGTCTGTCAGGGCAATCCCAACAAAATAAGGGGGTTCAGAGGTAAAGCAGAGAAACTTCTGGACAAGATGGCGGCATGTAGGCAGACAGCTGCTTGAGCTCCGTGTTTTCTCTCAGGACTTACTTTATGACAAGCCTCAGAGTTAATGCTTGACCAGAAAAGAAACCCATAAATAATCACCAACAGAAGACATTCACCAGAAAAGGTCTGTGTTTGCTTGGGGGAGGATCGAATAGACTGGGTGCAGGCTGAGGACAGGAGTGAGAGCAAGGCAGCCAGCTCACACAGCTCGGACTGGAGGGGGCAAAGGGGAGGGGTGCAATCTCTTCCGTTTCTGTGAAAACCCCAGAGTGGATACTCCGTCTTGGCAGCAAGCCAGGAGCAGCAGAGAGGTGTAAACACCAGAGATGAAGAATAAAACCCCAGAAAGCCAGTGTCTCTCCAAACCCGGCCACCCCCAACCCCCACCTGGAATGACTCAGCGCATTCTCAGAGACTCAGAGAGCAGATGCAGCACAGCCATCACTGTCCTGCTAGTGCCTCACTGCTATCTCCCACAGTCTGTAGAGGAAGCCCAGTAACACCATCCAGCCCCATACCCTCCAGAAACAGACCAATTGTTTCTCTTGTCAATTTGTGTTCTTTGATTCCCGCTCTGACAAAATGAACAAAAAATTTAAAAGGGCTCTAACCATTGACAGCTTCTGTGTGGAGAGAGAGCAGACTTCAAACACTGAGGAGACTAAAAGCAGATTGTCTCCAGAGGAATCCCCTAAGGGAGCTAGGAGAGAAATGGTAAAAGGAAAGGGAAGCTTGGCAAGAGAGTCTGGAGATAACACGCATTTAAAGACAGAGTGGATAAAGAAAACAAATCATTGAGAAATAAAATTAGTGAATTAGAAAAGGTAAACAACTCCAAGGAAAACAGGATTAGTGAGCTGAAAAAATAAAACAGCTCTCTAAAAAATAAAATGGATAAAATGGAAAAAAAATTCCATAGAAGAAAAAAACTCAATTGGACAATTACAAAAAAATATAAAAAAAAGTGAGTAAAGAAAACATATCATTGAAAATTAGACTCGAACAAGTAGAAATGAATGACTCAAGGAGAAACCAAGAAGTAATCAAGCAAAACCAGAAAAACGAAACAATTGAAAAGAATGTCAAGTACCTTATTGGAAAGACAACAGACCTGGAAAACAGACTCAGGAGAGACAATTTGAGAATAATCGGACTCCCTGAAAAATGTGAGAAAAAAAAGAGCCTGGGCACTATTTTCCAGGAAATTATCAAAGAGAACTGCCCAGACATTTTGAAAACAGAAATTCATTGATCACCTATTGAAAGGGACCCTAAAATCAAAATGCCAAGAAATATAGTGGCCAAATTCAAGAACCATCAGACAAAGGAAAAAATACTGGAAGCTGCTAGAAAAAAGCAATTCAGATATGGAGGAGCCACAATAAGGATAACCCAGGATCTAGCAGCATCTACATTAAAAGAACAAAGGGCCTGGAATATGATGTTCCAAAAGGCTAAGGAACTTGGTATGTAGCCAAGAATAACTTACCCAGCAAAAATGAGCATCGTTTTCCAGGGAAGAAGCTGTGCATTTAATGAAATAAATGAATTCCATCTATTCTTGATGAAAAACCCAGAACTATATAAAATGTTTGATCTTCAGATACAGAACTCAAGAGATTTTTAAAAAGGTAAAAAGAAATCTTGAGAACTATATTTCTGCCATAAAGATATGTAAAGAACACAAGTATAATTTGTCCTAGAAACTAGAGGTTGAAAGGAAATTTTATCATTAAAAAAAGGGTAAAGTGGTGGTACTACATCTCATGAAGAGGCAAAGGCAACCTATTATATCTGAGAGAAAGAAAGGAGGGAGATGAACACAGTGTGTATCAATAGACATATTCAATTTATGGTGAAACTTCTTCCACTTCATTGAAAAGTGAGAGGGAAGGAGTAAGCTAAAGGGAAGGGAATACAGAAATTGTGAGAAAAGGGGGTAAAATAGGAAGAGGAACTTTAAGGTGGGGGAGGGATACTAAAAAGGGAGGGCTGGGAAAAGCAAGTGGTGTTCACAAGTTTAATACTGAGTAGGGGGGTAAGAGGGAAGGAAAGGAGAAAAGCATAAGCAGGGGTTAACAGGATGGCAAGCAATATAAAATTAGTCATTCAAACCATAAATGTGAATGGGGTAAACTCCCTCAGGAAGAGGAAGCAGTTAGCAGACTGGATTAAAAGTCAGAATCCTACTATATGTTGTTTACAGGAAACACACCTGAAATTGGGTGATACATTCAAACTAAAAGTAAAAGGGTGGAGCAGAATCTACAATGCTTCAGGTGAAGTCAAAAAAGCAGGGATAGCCATCCTCATTTCAGATCAAGCAAAAACAAAAATTGATCTAATTAAAAGAGATAAGGAAAGGCATTATATCCTGCTAAAGGGTAGCATAGATAATGAAGCAGTATCAATATTAAACATATATGCATCAAGTGGTGCAGCATCTAAATTCTTAAAAAAGAAATTAAGAGAGCTGCAAAAAGAAATAGACAGCAAAACTATAATAGTAGGAAATCTCAACCTTGCACTTTCAGAATTAGATAAATCAAACCATAAAATAAATAAGAAAGAAGTCAAAGAGGTAAATAGAATACTAGAAAAGTTTGATATGATAGATCTTTGGCGAAAGCTAAATGGAGACAGAAAGGAGTATACTTTCTTCTCAGCAGTTCATGGAACCTATACCAAAACTGATCATATACTAGGGCATAAAAACCTCCAAATCAAATGCAGTAAGGCAGAAATAGTAAATGCATCCTTTTCAGACCACAATGCAATTAAAATTACATTTAATAAAAAGCCAGGGAAAATAGACCAAAAAAAAGTTGGAAACTAAATAATCTTATACTAAAGAATGATTGGGTAAAACAGCAAATCATAGACATAATTAATAACTTCACCCAAGAAAATGACAATAATGAGACATCATATGTGGGGATACAGCCAAAGCAGTAATAAGGAGAAGTTTTATATCTCTAGAGGCCTACTTGCATAAAATAGAGAAAGAGAGGGTCAACGAATTGGGCTTACAACTAAAATTGCTAGAAAAGGTACAAATTAAAAATCCCCACACAGAGTTAAAGCAGAGCCAGCAATCATGGCCTAGCTGGGGATTTGTGGAGTTCAAATAGGAGTGCACTATGGGCAACAAATAAAGCATAAAGTGAAAACCAAAGGATTCAGGAGGACTGTCAACTGGAACTAACAGGTTAGGAATAATAGGAGAACTTTGGGTCACAGTAGGGGTCTGTGGAGCTAGGGATGTTGGTGGCAGAATAGGATCAGCCAGAAGTGGTGTTCTAGGTGGGACTAGTAAATCAGTCAAAAGTCCCAGGGGCTTAGATGGGGGCAGATCTTTATGCTGAACTAGGAGGTAGTGGCTGAATTCGAAAGTGCTACCTACTAGGGACCAAAGGGTGAGAGTTTGGGACTCTTCCCACTTGTGGTGGGACAGTTGCTGGATTGTTAGGATATTGCGGGGGGGTTCCAGTGTGGTCTGGGTCTGCTGGTCAAAGGTTTGCATGGTCATCCTAAAGTAGTCATCTCCTGGGATTGAGCACCACCCAACACTAGGGCAAAGTTGGAGCAGGGGTCTATAGGAGCCCTGAAGAAGAAGCAGGGAGCAAGGGAGGGATCTACTGTCATAGAAGGTTCTAAACCTGAGTAGTAGGTGGCAGAAAAGGAGGGACCTCCTGTGAGGTCTCTAAAGGTTATTGTCCATACTGGCTTTAGGGCCTATGGGTTTCCCAAAGCTTTGGAAAACAAAGGAAGGAAGAAGAGAATTAAGAAAAATCCCATAATAGCACTTCCAGACTGGAGAAAAGGCGAAAAGGGAAAGGAGCCCTTAGGGGAGGATATACAGACAATTTAGGGCACTCACAAAATAACAGAGTAAATACAATAATTAATCTTCCCAGGGTTTTCCCACCCAGTGTCTTTGGGGAAAATCAAGGACTGGAGGAACGAATCAGTCTTAGTTTCAGGGGGTCTTCACCAATCTCTGTTTTCCACTCAGTGGTGACAGTGGGTTTCACTCGGCTATAGTGAATCCAGGCAGGGATTGATTCAACCTTTACAGCAGTGGGCATGGTGAGAATCACAGTATGAGGTCCTTTCCACCTGGGTTCCAGGCCGGAGGTAGAAAATTTCTTTATCAGGACTGCATCACCAGGCTAGAATGGATGCGCTGGTTCAGAGAGGGGAACTGGAAGGGTTTCTTGTACTAAATGTGAGATGTTCTTCTGGGTTTTCTGCAGGGCTTGTAGAAACTTGATAAGGGAGGAATTAGAAACTTCCACAAAAACTAACAAGTATTTGTACCCAGCTATTGATGGCTGTACCTCAGTATAATCTACTTCCCATCTTTCCCCAGGGACGTGCCCCTTAAGCCTGATTCCCATATGGGCTTCTTTAATTCTTTGCATATTTACTCTAGCACAAGTGCTACATCTATGAATGTAACTTCTGATCAATTGGCTAACATCTTTTATATAATATCTGCTCAATAACTGATGCATTTTCTTTTCACCCAAATGAGTGAAATCATGCAAGTCCTTCACCAGCATTCTACTTAATGCTTGTGGAATAAAAATCTTGTCCTCTACATACCACCAGTTGTATTCAACTCCACCTCTAGTACAGGAAGGCGAGAGAGACAGAGGCTGCAGAGGGCCAGGCAGAGAAATGGGGGAGGAAGTAGGCAAAGGGGAAGGAGTCAGTACTTCTGTGTGCCAGCAGGAGAAGAAACAGAGCTGGGGGAAGAAATAGAGGCAGGGGAAGATGGAGAAAGAGAAGGTGATAAAGGGCCAGGTGGTGAAAGGCCGGGGTCAGGATTTCCAGGCAAAGGAGGATACAGACCTGAACCCAAATATGATGGGGGAAGGGGATTATCTAAGGGATCTTACGGAGAATCCTATAGGACTTTTTTCTCCATTTTTATTTGAGCTGCTGGCAGTTTGCAACTTTCCTTGTCTGTCCTCAGGGACTGTATGACCAAAACTCGAATACCATTTGTCATGGCCACAGCCCTTAGCCAGGAAGGGGGTAAGAGAGAACTTGCAGCCAAACATCAATATAGGGCTACTGAACCGGATAGCCAGGTTCACCTGTGACTACTCGGTGTACAGCCCAAGTTATTTCCCTATCAAAGGAGCCCTCAGGGAGCGATCCTACCCCAAAAGAAGGCCACTCCTTCTGGCAAAACAGTTTCAGTTGAGCCTTTTTCCACGATATTCCATAATCATGAGGTTTAAATGTCTCAGAAAAATGACTATGAATGACTGTTTTTGAAGCAGAGTTTCCCATGATAAGGTGGGTGAGTTAACAGATATAAGGCTAAAGCACCAGAGGAAAAAATCCTACTATCTTTAAACACTGCTGTTTCTGACAGAATAGTCTAACCTTTCTGTCCCTTATATCCAATTACCAAATTTCTCAATCACAGTTCTTAAAACTTAAAACTTAAAAAGATCAACAGTTCCTAAAACTTAAAAGAGCTCTTACATTAACAAAACAGACAAATCACATAGAACATAGAACATACATCACACTGAACACAAAACTCACACAGACTGCAGTTACAACATTAACAAACATATAAGATATCAGACAACCCAGAGGATATCTTCCAGCATCCCAGAATGATACCCTACTCAGAATTTCAATGCCCACCGGCATATTATTATTCTGATCTTACAGATGCTATAGCATAACCAGACAGAACAGGCAGGCCAGGTGTCTAAAAACACAAAAACTTACTCTCCCAAGAGCCGAATCAATCAGTCGATCTGAAGGCGTGTCCATGGCTGAAGAGCTGCTTTTTTTCCCAGAGACTCTGGAGAAATCCAGAGGGCTGATTTTTCTAGGAATAGACTCAGATCCTGAGCCGCCCCAGGCCTAGATGACCAAGAGGTCTTTAATCTCTAATCTCTAATTCCGTCCTCAGTCTCTATTATCTCGGTGGGACCTCCAAAATGTAATGCTGGAGAAACTGAGGCAAGATAGAGATTAGAGAGTTTTTAATATTTTATTAATTGAAGAGTTTAATTGACTGGACGGGACTCTCGTCTCAAAGTATCCAGTGAGGAATGGGGAATGACAAACCCTTTTATAGCTTTCAAACAAAGAAAAGAAGAGCAGGAAAAGTTCTTACAGAACCCATTTGGTTCTGTCAGGATGGGGAGAGTAACAAAAGCCAGAGTCAGGATGTCAATTGAAGTATCTGGGATGATCTTATCTCTTTTTAGAGGGACAGTGTCACAAATTCTTTGAAGGCAGAGGGAGCTAGGAGCCAGGATGTCTGATCTGCTCCTCATCTCCCATTGACGATTTATAACCTTAGAGCAAATGGTCCTCAGTCTTTTTTTTTTTTCCCCTGAGGTTGGGGTTAAGTGACTTACCCAGGGTCACACAGCTAGGAAGTGTTAAGTGTATGAGACCAGATTTGAACTCAGGTCCTCTTGAATTCAAGGCTTGTGCTCTATCCACTGTGCCACCTATCTGCCCCTGGTCCTCAGTCTTAATGAACCAGGGGGGTTTTACAATTAAGGGGACTGAGGCAGAACAATTAAGGAAACTGAGATAGAACAATTCAGGGAAACTCAGGACAATAAGGGAAACTAGTGCAGGGAAACGGAGGCAGAACAGCTCAAGGAGACTGTGGCATAACACAACCTTTCCTAGGAATGATTACTTATATTTCCTTCTGTCAAAACGCTACAATAACATGGCTAATATGAGAATTTGTTTTTCTCAACTATGTAAATTTGAAACTTTCTTTATTTTGTTTTCTTAGCTGAGAACTGAAGAAGCAGGAAGAGAAAAATTCTATACTGAAAATATAATAAAATTGAATTTAAAAAACCCTTAAAACATTCCCTCATCAATAAGATTTTCTCTGTCCTCCTCAGATAAAAGCATTATCTTCTCTATTTTTCCACAGCTGGAAACAATCTAATTACCTCCTTTAACAGACTAAGAAACTTAGGCTTAAAGAGGACTTTCCTAGAGTTCTATAGAAGCAAAACCCTATTCAAACTCAGGATTTTTGACTAAATTTCTTTCTTTTTCTGAAAACTAATACTAAAGTTGGGTGGTAGGGAGATGAAAAGAAAGTTGAAGAATGATAAATTAGTTTAATAGTTATTAACTAAAATGGGTATGTGGGGGAACAGGAATGATGTGTTCTCTAAAATCTCTTAGTTTTAAATCCAAATTATTTGATCTTGTTCACCTCAAATTTAGGTAATTCTTTTTAATCAGGCTTAGGGCACTTGTCACATTTTACTTTGTATTATAGATATTTATGTATATTGTTCTCTCTTACTTAAGCTTCTTAAGTATGTGGACCATCATTTTGTTCACCACTGTATTTTACAAACCTCTACTATAACATTTTTCACATGATAAAACCTCAAATACACTTGTCAGACTGAATTTTCACATGAATTAGGTTACAGTTTTCAATTAGGAAAAGCACTCCTAAACTAGGTACAATGGTTATATACCTGTAATCCTACCTCCAGGGAGGCTGACTGAAAAATCTATTGAACTTTAGCGTTTGGGGCTTCAGTGGGCTAAGAGCAAATAGGAAAGGGGAAAGATCCAGGGTGGCTAATAAGTAGTCAATTGTCTCAGGTATGAAATGGAGCAGATCAAAATCCTCGTACCAATCAATAGTGGGAATGAGTTGTTGAGTAGTCCTTATAGTTTGTTAGAACAATCTAGGAAGCCAGAGTCTGGAAAAAAAAACAAACAAAAAACAAACAAAAAAAAATGAATGAATCAATAAATAAATAAATGAGGAAACAAACAAATATAAACTGGAAATTCATAGTAAGAACAGTTAAAAAGCAATGCATCTTTTTAAACTAATGCCATAACAATCAATGATCATATCTTATATGTAAGTCCTGAATCCTACTTTTTTGTTGCATCTGTTACACTGGAACTGCTTTACTGTTTATACCTACCAAACATATTCGTCATCTCAAAGGAATTATAAAAGCAGGGGAACTATTTTCATTATGGTGCTTCAATATTAATTCCAAGTCTAGCAACAGAATGCAATCAGCAATAACCAAGACGTGGTTATTAGGTCATTTTAACCTAAATCATTTTCACAGCCATGAAAGGCAAGAGATATCATGTTTATAGATTTCTTAATAACAATGAAAATATAAATATTATCATTTTCACTGAGGATGGGACCTGTTGAACAGAAATAGGAAATGCATTATCAAAGGTTCTATAATTTTTTTTTTTTTATGTATGAATGTCTTTATATAACTGTCATAGCATACAATAAAGCAATCTGATATGAATCTGCAGAAGCAAAAACGGATGAAAGTTACAATGAGATGTGATGGCAGGAAGGTATCAAAAAAGCACAGAGAAAACTAGAAGAATGCCTTTCTTCTCTAATGTATGAACAGTTAAATAAGAATTTTAAAAAGATTAACAAAGAAAGTTAGTGAAAATCCTTCCTTGGCCACTATAATTGTAAGATCTCAGTTCAGATTCTAATTGACCTGAATTCATCATCAGAAATTGTCAAATGAATATAATCCTATTAATCTGACATTAATTCACAAAATTATCTTCCAACAGTCTTCAGAACAGCACCCTAGTACTGACTTTTTTCTTCTGCAAATTTTTTTTTTTTAATTAAAGCTTTTTATTTTTCAAAACAAATGCCTGGACAATTCTTCAACATTTGTACTTGCAAAACCCTGTGTTCCAATTCCCCCCTTCCCCCACACTCTTCACTAGATGGCAAATAGTGCAATATATGTTAAACTTGGTAAAAATATATGTTAAATCCAATATACGCATACATATGTATACAATTGTCATGCTGCACAGGAAAAAAAGAGAAGCAAAATCAAATGCAAGCAAACAACAAAAAGAGTGAAAATGCTATGTTCTGGTCCAAACTCAGTTCCCACAAGCCTCTCTCTGGATGTAGATGGCTCTCTTCATCACAGGACCATTGGAACTGGTTTGAATCAAATCATTATTGAAGAGAACTATGTCCACCAGAATTGATCATAGTCTTGTTGTTGCTGTGTACAATGATCTTCTGGATCTGCTCATTTCAATTAGTATCAGTTCATGTAAGTCTCTCCAGGCCTCTGAAATCATTCTGTTGGTCGTTTTTTATGGAACAATATGATATTCCATAACATTCATATACCATAATTTATTCAGCCCTTCTCCAATTGATGGGCATCCATTCACTTTCCAGTTTCTACCCATTCCAAAAAGGACCATTACATACATTTTTACATGTGTGGGTCCCTTTCCCTCCTTTAAGGTCTCTTTGATATATAATCCCAGTAGAAACACCGCAAGATCAAAAGATATGCACAGTTTGATAACTTTTTGAGTATATTTCCTAATTGCTCTCCAGAATGGTTGGATCCATTCAAAATTCCATCAACAATGTATTAGTGTCCCAGTTTTCCCACATTTCCTCTGACATTAGTCATTATCTTTTCTTGTCATCTTAGCCAATCTGAAAGGTGTGCAGTGTATCTCAGAGTTGTTTTAATTTGCATTTCTCTGATCAATAGTGATTTGGAGCACCCTTTTAGTATGAGTAGAAATAGTTTCAATTTCATCATCTGAAAAATTGTCTGTTCATATCCTTTGACCATTTATCAGAGAATGGGTTGAATTCTTAAAAATTTGAGTTATTTCTCTACATATTTTAGAAATGAGGCCTTTTATTAGAATCTTTGAATGTAAAAATATTTTCCCAGTTTATTAATTCTAATTTTGTCTGCATTCATTTTGTTTATACAAAAACTTCTTAACTTAATATAATCAAAATTATCTATTTTGTGATTGTGATCTTAAGTTTTCTTTAGTCATAAATTCCTTTCTTCTGCACAGATCTGAGAGATAAACTATTCTATGTTCTTCTAATTTATTTATAATATCATTCTTTATGTCTAGATCACAAACCAGTTTCGACCTTATCTTAGTATACAGTGTTAGATGTGGGTCAATGCCTAGTTTCTGCCACACTAGTTTCCAATTTTCCCAACAATTTTTGTCAAATAGTTCTTATCCCAAAAGCTGTGATCTTTGGGTTTGCCAAACACTAGATTGCTATAATTACTGACTTTTTTATCCTGTGAACTTAACCTTTTCCACTGATTGACTATTCTATTTCTTAGCCAGTACCAAATGGTTTTGATGATCACTACTTTATAATATAGTTTTCAATCTGGTATAGCTAGGTCACCTTCATTTGCTTTTTTTTTTTTTTTTTTTTTTTTTTTTTTTTTTTTTTTTTTCATTAATTCCCTTAAAATTCTTGGCTTTTTGTTCTTCTAGATTAATTTTGTTGTTATTTTTTTTCTAGCTCAGCAAAATATTTTCTTAGGAGTTTGCTTGGAATAGCACTAAATAAATAGATTAATTTAGGCAGTATTGTCATCTTTATTATATTCACTCAACCTATCCAAGAGCTCTTGATAGTTTTCGAGTTGTTTAGATCTGACTTTATTTGGTTTTGCTCATGTAGTTCCTGACTTTCCTTTGGCAGATAGATTCCCAAATATTTTATACTATTGACAGTTATTTTAAATGGAATTTCTCTTTGTATCTCTTGCTGTTGGATTTTGTTAGTGATGTATAAAAGTGCTGATGATTTATGTGGATTTATTTTGTATTCTGCAATTTTGCTAAAGTTGTGGATTATTTCTAATAGGGTTTTCTTGATTCTCTAGGGTTCTCTAACTATATCATCATATCATCTACAAAGAGTGATTATTTGGTTTCTTCATTACCTACTTAATTCATTTTATCTCTTTTTCTTCTATTATTGACAAAGCTAGCATTTCTAATACAATATTAAATAGTAATGGTGATAGTGGGCAGTTTTGTTTCACCCTTGATCTTAATGGGAATAGTTCCACTTTATCCCCATTATATATGATGCTTATTGATAGTTTTAAATAGATGATACTGATTATTTAAAGGAAAAATCCATTTATTCCTACACTGTATAGTGTTTTTAATAGAAATGGATGTTGGATTTTTTTCAAATGCTTTTTCTGCATCTATTGAGATAATCATTTGGTTTTTATTAGTTTGGTTATTAATATTATCAATTATGCTAATAGGTTTCCTAATATTGAACCAGCCCTGCATTCCTGGTGTAAATCCTACATGGTCGTGGAGTATTAGCCTGGAGATGACTTTCTGTAATCTCTTTGCTAAGATTTTATTTAAGATTTTTGCATTAATGTTTATTGAGGAAATTGATCTATACTTTTCTGTATTAGTTTTCATCCTCCATGGTTTAAGTATTAATACCATGTCTATGTCATAAAAGGAGTTTGGTAGGAGTATTTCTTCCCCTATTTTTTCAAATAGTTTATATAGTAATGGAGTTAATTGCTCTTTAAATGTTTGGTAGAATTCACATGTAAATCCATCTGGCCATGGAAATTTTTTTCTTAGGGAGTTGATCAATAGCTTGTTCCATTTCTTTTTCTAAAATGGGATTATTTATGTAATTTATTTTCTCTTCTGTTACTCTGGGGAATCTATATTTTTGTAGGTATTCTTCCTCTTCATTTACATTATCAAATTTATTGGCATAAAATTGGGCAAAATAACCCCTAATTATTGCTCTAATTTCCTTTTCATTGATGGAAAGTTCTCCCTTTTCATTTTTTGACGCTAACAATTTTGTTTTCCTTTTTCCTATCAAATTAACTAAAGGTTTATCTATTTTGTTATTTTTTTTATAAAACCAACTCAGTTTTATTTATTAATTCAATAGTTTTTTACTTTCAATTTTATTAATCTCTCTTTTAATTTTTAGAATTTCAAGTTTGGTATTTGATTGGGAGTTTTAAATTTATTCTTTTTCTGGCTTTTTTTATTTGCAAGCCCAATTCATTGATCTTCTCTTCTCTATTTTATGCAAGTAAGCTAAAGATAAAATTTCCCTTTATTACCACTTTGGCTGGATGCCACAAATTTTGGTATGTTGTCTCATTATTGTTATTCTCTTGGATGAAATTATGTGTATGTTTTGTTAATGATTTGCTATTTCATCCATTCATTCTTTTGGATGAGATTATTTAGTTTCCAATTACTTTTTGATCTATTTTCCCCTGGCCTTGTATTAAATTTAATTTTTATTGCATCGTGATCTGAAAAAAAATACATTTATTATTTCTGCCTTTCTGCATTTGATTTTGAGATCTTTATTTCCTAATATATGGTCAATTTTTGTTTAGGTTCCATAAACTGCCAAGAAGAAATTGCATTCCTTTCTGTCTACATTTAATTTCTTCTAAAGATCTATCATACCTAACTTTTCTAGTATTCTATTTACCTCCTTAACTTTGTTATTTATTTTGTGGTTTGATTTATCTAGTTCCGAGAGAGCAAGGTTGAAATCTTCCACTATCATAGTTTTGCTATTTCTTCTTACATTTATTTTAACTTCTTCTCTAGGAGTTTAGAGGCTACACCACTTGTTGCATATATGTTTAATATTGATATTGCTTCATTATCTATGGTACTTTTTAGTAAGATATAATTTCCTTCCTTCTCTCTTTTAATTAGATCAATTTTTGTTTTTGCTTGATCTGGGATCAGGATGGCTACCTCTGCTTTTTCTAGTTCTCCTAAAGCAAAAAACCCTTTTTCTTCACTCTATATGTATAACTCTGCTTTAATTGTGTTTCTTGTAAACAACATATTGTAGGGTTCTGGCTTATAATTCAGTCTGCTATCTGCTTTTACTTTATAGGAGA
The DNA here is from genome assembly GCF_048593235.1 of Sminthopsis crassicaudata. NCBI lineage: Eukaryota > Metazoa > Chordata > Mammalia > Dasyuromorphia > Dasyuridae > Sminthopsis > Sminthopsis crassicaudata. The sequence continues at coordinate 381,518,600 of NC_133619.1, forward strand.
GTTTACCCCACTCACATTTATGGTGAAAACTACTAATTCTGTATTTCCTACCATCTTATTAACCCCAAATTATACTTTCCTCTTTTTCCCCTTTTCTTCCTTCCCAATATTTTACTAATGAGCACTACTTGTCTCAAGCTGTCCTCCCTCTTTAGAGCCCCTCCCCCTTTCTTAAACCTTTTCCATATTAGTTATGTTTTCCCTTCTATTAGCCTACCCCTACCAAATTTCCCTTTCCTCTCTCACTTTCATATAAAGTGAGAGAAGTTTCTCTGTGTAATCAAATATATCTAATATTCTCTCTTTGAATCAATTTTTTTTTCTGTTTCACAAATTCTGTTTTTCTGGGAGTGGTTTTCTTTTTCCATTTTGCCAAATCTATCTTTTAATGAGTTATATGCCTTTTCAAAACCCTCTTGCAAAGTTTGCATTTCCTTTCCCCATTTTTCTTTTAGCTCTCTTTTAAGATCTTTAATAATTTCTTCTATGAGAGCCTTGTATGATGGAGACAAGGTTAACCCTTTTGGGTCTTCATCTTTATATGATCTGCTTTTAGTCTCCTCAGGGTTTGAAATCTGTTCTTCTCTTTCACCATAAAATCTGTCTATGATCCAAGTTCTTTTTGCTCTTTTACTCATTTTTTTTTTTTTTTTTTTTTTAAAGCTGGGATCTGCTTTTAGGGCAAGGGAGGTTTTTCAAGGTTCCTCTGTAAGCAGCCATGGCTGTGCTGGGATTGTGCTGACTCACTTCCGATGCAGGGTGGGCATGGCCAGGTCCCATGAGACTCTGGCACTTTGGGGTTCATTCTTTACCTTTGTGTTTATGTTGGATGTTTTATAAGTGCTCTGCTGATCTACTGGCTTGCAGCCAAGGCAGAGTAGCCAACACTGCTGTAGATCTTCCCTATAGATTGTCCAGCATGGAGCTCCCCCCCACCCTGGCTCTGCACTGTCTGCACTGGCGTTTGTGCTCAGCCTGCTTGCTTGGGAAAAACAGTGGAAATATACCAAAACAATTAAGCCCCAAGTATTTTTTTTCCTGGAAATCATACTAGGCTTTGATGATGGGAAGGAGAAGAGAAGGATGAACAATAATATGTTTAACAATGTATTAAGTAGGGGCAGCTAGGTGGCGCAGTGGATAGAGCACTAGCCTTGAATTCAGGAGGACCCGAGTTCAAATCTGGTCTCAGACACTTAACACTTCCTAGCTATGTGACCCTGGGCAAGTAACTTAACCTCAGCCTCAGGGAAAAAAAAAAAAACACACACACACACACACACACACACACACACACACAAAAACAAAAAACAATGTATTAGGTAGTAAATGTGGTTTATTATCACTCTTCCAAACTGGAACAGTCATTTATTAATGTTCTCTAATGAAAAAAAGCTAACATGCTCTCAAAGAAGTAAGATGTGAACATTATGTGATGAAACTGATTTGGTGAAATCCAAGAACTGGCTTTTAAAGTATAATAGAGAACTGTTGATTAAAAGATCTTTTGAAATAAAAAAAAAAAAAAAAAAGCAGTAACATTATTGCCAATATATACTACAGATCACTGTCACAGAAAGAGAAAATAACTAACAAATTTTGGAAACATATTACAAACTTGGGATCATGCCATGTTATTGTAAGTGTAAGGATGGAATTTCATCCTGTACTACAATTTTTCCCAGAAAGGCTAGAGAGCTCAATTTTAAACTGCAAAGTATAAACCAGGAATAATTAACTCATATTTATATACATAAATCAAACCACATGTTATATTAGAGAGAAATATAGACAGTACTTAGATAATTAGATTTAAAATGTATGATACTACGAAGGATCAATTGATTGAAGATCAAGCAATGTTTATTAGTTTGAAGCTGACTTCCTGAGAAGAAGCGATCTCCAACTTTGGAGTTGGAGTACAACTAAGTTCCATTTTCTCTCCACCCTTCGCTCTTTCTAACCCATCCCTCACAATGACTCTGTTAGGGGGGAGATACTTAAAACTCACAGAAGATACCTCATCCAACCAGGTATAAACAGACTATTCCTGAGGGAAAAGTTCTCCCAAAAAGAGACAAGAGTTTCAAGAGATAGAATTAAACAGGTTATAACCTTTTTAACTAGAAAAGATCAGGAATCCTGAAGATGTCAAAGGGATCTACTAACATCATGTCTGGAACAATCATTGCCAGTCACAGTCTTTACACCAGAGCTGAGAGATACAAATAGAAACTGAAGAAAGGCAGCTTCAAGACAGGCATCCTAGTGGTCACTGACTCTCAGAGCCTCTAGGAAGGGAGAACAACTCCCAGTAATGGAAAGCTGAGTTACCCTTTTGTACATGTATTCTTTTCACATGTACCACTCTACCACTTTTGTCTTAAGTTTGAGCCTGCTTTCAAAATTAAATTAACTTATTTGCTTAAAGTACTGATAAAAAATTATCTCACCCAGGTTATTATGAAATGACATGATAGGAAAGGGACTGAGATCATTGAATATATGGTAACCAGCAACAAATAAATTATTAGATTGGAAGTGTATCATTTCTTATTGCATTAAAGTTAAGAGAGGATGAAGTTGAAAACAACAAAATTATCTTGGAAAGGAGGTTTTTTCATTAATAAATTATTCTCTTAGAGGCAGTCTAGAGCAGAAAGCTTTTAGGCAAGTCAAGAAAAGGGACAAAGACCCTTCCTAGGGAAAACCATAATTAGAAAACAGCTTATATGTCCATTGAGCAGCTTCCTAAAGCTGATATTATTCATGAGAAATATATACCAGACAATTAAAATTAAATGAATGTTCCCTTTCACACAGTTTGATCAAAAGAAAAGAAAGAAGGAAAGAGCCAGGATTGCAGAGAACGGGAACATGCCTGAAATCTCCAAAATTCCTTTCCAAATATCTTTAAAATAATTCCTTAAAATATAATATAGTGCAGGTTGTGCCAGCATCAGGCCCCAGCAAATCAGGAGCAGGGAAGTGACTGAATTAGTAGTGGCAGTGACTGTTTCTGGAGCAATCGGGATTGTACAACTGGTCAGAAGGAGATACCGAGATCCTTTTTCTGACAGTGGTGGCAGAGCTCTGATACACTCCCTATATAGTAGGAGCTTAGTGATAGTTCAGGATCTCAGTCTCAGGGCAAGGGAGAGCACTTACATAACTATTCTTGCAGAGGAACAAGGAATCTGTACACATTTCTAGGGTAGAAAACAATGCTTATGGTCCTGGGAATTCCCAGAACTATTATTGCTAAATTCCATAGCAACTAGATCAAGGAGAAAATATTACAAGCAGCAAGAAAGAAATAATTCAACCATCATGGAGCCACACTCAGGATAATACAAGATTTAACAGCTTCCATCTTAAAGGAGTGGAAGTCTTGGAATATAATATTCCAGGGGGCATTGTAGGATTGCAACCAAAAATCACCTACTTAGTAAAATTGCTTATAATCCTTCAGGGGGAAAGAAAATATTCAATTAAATAGAGGATTTTCAAGCATTATTGATGAAAAGAACAGAACTGAAAAGAAATTTTGATTTTTAAATACAAGACTGAAGAGAAGTATAAAAAGGAAAATTGGAAAGTGAAATCATAAAGGACTTAGTAAGGTTAAACTATTTATATTTCTAAATGGGAAAATGATACTTATAACTCTTAAGAATTTTCCCATTATTAGGATAGTTAGAAGAAGTATTTATATTGAGTTCTATATTGATTCAACCATTTTGTAGAGCAATTTGGAATCATGCCTGGAAGACTATAAAAGCATGCATACATTTTGACAAAGCAAGACCACTACTAGGTCTATATTCCACAGAGCCTTTTTTTTTTTTAAAGGGAAAAGAAAAGGACCTATATGTACAAAAAATATAGCAGCTCTTTTAATGGTGGCAAAGAATTGTCAATTGAGAGGATGTTCAACAATTAAGGAATAATTGCACAAGTTGTTGTATGTGATTTTAATAGAATATTATTGTGCTATAAGAAATAATGAGCAAGATGCTGTCATAAAAAAAAAATTGGAAAAATTTGCATGAACTGATGCAAAGTGAAAAGTAGAACTGTATCATTTTGTACTAAAAAAATCAACATCAGCACTCTATTATACTACCTAGCTGTCTATGAGAATAGTGTTAACAATGATTGAATGCATAATGAGTTGAAGTAGTTGAGAAATGTTAAGGTTATTGACAACAAAAGAACTTTTAAAAAAGTTATCCTGTGGAAGGGGTCTCTATGTATTCTATGGGACAAGGTATTCAATGACTTGAGATAGTACCTAATAAAAAAGATTTTCTCCTACAATGAATCTGATCTTCAGGATGTATGTTGTTTCTATGAATTTTCCTAAAATCATATAAAAACAAAATTACTAATTCCTAGGAACAAAATTTTGGCCTTAATTTTTCAGCTTGAATTCAACTCAATGTTGACCAACTTTTTTGATAGCTAGATTATACATACATACACATATACATATATATTATGGATCTGTGGTTGATAGATCTGTATAGATGATAAATGAGGTATCTATATGTGATATAAATCTAAATTATATATATATATACATATATGTGGCATGGATCTATTGATTGATAGACTTATAAAGATGATATATCCATATGTGATATAAATCTAAATTATATATAAATACACATACATATATATAGTATGGATCTACTGATTGGTACTTACATAGATGATATATCCATATGTGATATAAATCTAAATTATATATATGCACACACACACACACACACACACATATATATATATATATATATATATATATATATGTAGTATGGAACTATTGATTGATAGATTTATATAGATGATATATAAGATATCCATGTGACATAAATAGAGATATGTAGTTTTTAACATATTTTTCCTAGGTGACACAGACAATGCATTCATTCAAAGCAAAAGGCATTTAATTAATCAACATCACAAAATAAGTGCCATGGGAAAGTCATCACATAAAGCACATGAATGACAAGAGAGCATCTAAGTATGGATGCTACATGCAAGAAACACAGGTGATCAGAAAATATGATGATAAATAAGGTATCTATATGTGATATAAATCTAAATTATATATATATATATATATATACATATATGTGGCATGGATCTATTGATTGATAGACTTATAAAGATGATATATCCATATGTGATATAAATCTAAATTATATATAAATATACACGAAGCAGCATGCTCCAGGTTACAAAATTTTGTAGTTGGAGGACAGGGGTTCAAAATCTAACTTTGCCAGTTCTACCTCTGTGATGCTGAGTAAGTCATGTAAATTTTGCATCTCATTTTCCTTATCTACAAAATTATGGAATTGGAAGACCTGTAAGGTTACTTCTGGCTTTGGATCTATGTTTCTCTATATCTACACCTTTGGCTGGAGCAACTTATGCTTCAGATGCTTTAAGCCAACAAGGATGTTAGAGGAGCTACTTTTTCCAGCAAGCTTTGGCCCTCAGTTGGTGTTTTCTTTGCTGTGCTGCTCTTTGTTGATGTCTCTATTGTGCCTTTCTGTCTTTGGTGTCCCTGATGCTGCTTTTGTTCTCTGCTATTGTGTACTTCTCATTGGCTCCTCTCTGCTGCCATCTGATAGATTACAGCTGCTTTAAAGCTTCTTCCCCATATGGGCAGCAAGTCTGATAATTCTTTAGCTTCAGCCCTAGTAATATCTTTAGTTCTTTTGTGATAGACCCCTATCAGCTGCATGCTCCTGAATGGCTAACTAGAAAAGCCTTCAGACATTTTTACATCTCAACTTTGAACAATTCAGGGGTCCTCAGCCTAAATTTATATCTGAGTTGTGGTAAGGATTCCTTTTAACTCCGACCTTGCACCTTAGTCAGGGGTCAGTTTTCCTTTTGAACCCCACTGGGGACTCCACTTACTCAAACTGCAAAACAGCTTGCTTGAGAGCAGGAACTTTTACTTTGGTGCCTCCAGCACTGGGCACAGTGCTAGGCACATCTAGTTGGCATTTATTGATGGATTATTGACTAACTAAATGGAAATAATTTCCATTTTATTCAGCTGAATTGAGAAGATACTTAAAAATGAGTAACCCTGATTTCTAGGAAACATTAGTAAAAATGAAAAAAAAGTAAGAAAAAGACCACTTTTTGAAAGTTTAAGGAAGAGTAAGGAAAATTGTGATTATTCTTACACTTTGGAAGTGAGGCATCACAGCATAGAATGAAAGAGGGTGAGCAGCTTGAGAGTTACACATTGTGACATTCTGTGTGTGTGTTTAATGTTTTTACAACTACAGGAGAAAAGAAGGTTTATTTACCTCATTTGGAAGTAGAAAATAGTTCTGGCAGGCATTTTATTGCCTCAAACATATGGTCCTCAAAATATCTATGACACCTCCACTACTTTCTTTTAGAAGCCAATCTATTGATAAACATCTGACAACTGAGTCAAAGACATATGTTATTTAACCTTGGTGTGACATTTTGGCACATTAGGATAAGGCCAAAAATTACTCAGACTTGGGATCTATGATCTTGTATCTTTAGAAATTATTAGTGTTTAATTTGGAAAAATGAATACAAGGGATAATATTATAAAAAAAACTTAAATTAAAAAAAAAAGAAATTATTAGTGTTCAATGTAGTAATATATCTTAAAAAGTCTGGCTAGAAAAACACTGTATAGCCATAAGGTGATAGCTTTAACTTATTTCCCCTGAAGAGATGCATTATTAACTACTATTTATAATACTTCATAAGGCACTAGTCAGCTGATTTTACTTTCCTAAATATCAGATTATCAGTTGCCTGTCACTAGAGTGAAACTGAGATCAAATTAATATAGGCAGAACCCTTCTCTAGGAAGCAAATACTATATCACCAAAAGGCAGTTTTCTCCCAGGTTTGGAGAAATCTTTTAGAGACAGGGAACTTGAGCAGTCAGGTAATATTTGTAAAACCAAGTACTTCTTTTTTCTCTGGTTATGAGAAATAGAAGTGATTTTGCTTCCTGAAAAGAAATCTGCTATATACATATATATATATATATATATATATATATATATATATATATATATATATATATATATATATATATATATATATATATATATATATATATATATATATATATATATATATATATATATATATATATATATATATATATATATATATATATATATATATATATACATATATATATATTTTGATCTTTGATTTGTAATTTACCAGGAGCTGTTTACTAAAGCTATTTATTTTCCACTTTAAAAGACCCTAGCCTAACTACTCTAACCAATGACAAGGTTTTTAAAAAAGCTATTTAAATCATTTTGATTATTTTCTCTCACCTTTAAAAGATGAGAGTTTCATTCTATACCACAGAATGACTAAGATTATGTTACATTGATCATTTCTACTTATAAATATTTAAAAGTGAAGACCAATATGAGAATGCTACTGTCTAATGTGGCTCTGGCTCAAGTCTAAATAAACCAATAAATGAGTGAATTAATGAATAAGTAAATAAAGAAATAATGAATACTGAAGGTAAAATCATGCAAAGAAATAGCAACCATTTTGTGGCTAAATGGGTCAAGGTATTTACAGAGACTGGAATTAGGAAATTAAAAATGGTCATTTTAAAACTTGTCCTTTAATTCTTTTTATCCTCCCATTTTCAATATAAGGATTTTGTAAAATGAAAGAATCTATGGTAGGGGAAAAATTAAAAAGAAATTAAAGCACCAGATATATAGCACCAATTTTATTCCATTTTTATGATTCTTGGTTCCTAGGACATATATTTTTTAAAGCATCTAGGTTTCCTAAGAGTGGAAATTTGGGTGTTTTAAGGCATATATTCCTGCTTCTAGTAGATGACTCTAAACTGCACCAGAAATTTGTAATGATTTCCAAAATCTAATTGTCTCCTACACTGGAAGTTATTATTCTCAAGTGTCCCTTTCTCCAAAGCACCTTCTATCATACTTCCTGGTACTGAATACATCTCAAGTTTTGATGATGGCAGTGGCTGAGACATTGCTGCACTTAGCTGTGTAGCACTAGGGAATGAAAAGGTAGCAGAAAGAACATTGGATTTGAAGTCAGCAACCTTGCCATTGAATCTGGATGTATTATTCTCTTTCTGTATGAATTTAATGAAGTCACTTCCCTTCTCAGTTTTCTAATCTGAAAGACAAAAAGAGCTTGAAATAGATGCCAAAGTATTTTTCAGTTTCAAGTCCTATGTATGGTAATGTCTTCCTTCTATATATCTTAATTTATATGTTTGTTTGCATATTGTCTCCCCCATTAGATTGTAAACCCCTTGAGGACAGGGATTATCTCTTTTGCCTCTTTTTGTATTTCCAGCACCTGGCATATCATATAGGAGGAACTTAATAAATTTATTGCTTGTTAATAAAACAATCCTTTTCTGACATCTGCTTAAATTTTATACATATATATGTATATATATGTATAAAATTTAATGTATGTATATATGTGTATATGTACACACACAGAAGAAGAAAATAATTTAAAATCACAGTAAGGATTAGTATTTGTAGCTGGAAGAATTCTCAAAAATAATAGTACTAACTCACCTTCTTAAACATACCTTATGGTATAGGTATTTGTTAAAATTTCCTGGCAGTAGGGATAAGCCTGAAGGTATGATTTATTTGATATAGGGAAGTTGAAGATGAAGAAACTCCTTTTTTCCAATGCAGGTCAGCACCTTCTCTGCAACTTGCTTCTGTAGAGAACTACCTAAAACAGAGAAATTGCTGACTTGCCCAAGGTCACACAACTATTGTGAATCAGAGCTAGGGTTTAAAAAAAAGGCCTTCCTAACTATTATTTTTTATTGGCTACACTCTGCTGCCTCTCACCTATAAGTAGTGAAAGTAAATTATTGCCTTCTTTTACAGATAAGGACTGAAAACTTGGGTTAACTGACCTGCTCAGCATAATACAGTTATGGATTAGCACAATTCAGGCTCATAGCCAGTTACTCCTAACTAAAAAACCAGTGCTCTTTTCATTACATCTGATTCTAATCGTACTCAGTTCCTCTGAGTTTATTCATGACATTTCACAGAAGTGATTTTGCTACAGAGAGTTACCCTGAGATTACTATTTAATTGACCTATTTTTTTTTCACTTTACATTTACATCTGATGAATTCGTGATCTTCTTCCTTGCAAAGGCTTACCATATACTACCTACGAAAAGTGATGAAAGTCTATTTGGGTTTAGCAGAGCCCAAATTCTAAATTAAAGTTTCTTAAAATTGTGATAACAGAAGCAACACTCCTATAAAAATGCACATTTATTCAAGGTTTTTACTCTCATGCTCAAATATATCATCCATTTTCACATTTTGCATATTTACATATAAATAGATAAGTCAAATCATCTCTTTGTTCTTCATCTATGGATATGTACCTAGTAGTAGAACCACAAGCATTACCCTGAAAATGATCATTCCTGAGTCATTTAAAAACTGAAGATGTATGAATTAAGAGGTAAGGGGAACACCAATAAAAAATGAAAAAAAATATATGGAAAGAAATCAATATTTTTTTTTCTTTAACATGCATAGACTAGAGAATTTACCACAGCAAAAAGCAAGACAAATTAGATTTTTAAGAGGGTTTAATGTGAACCCTAATAGCATTTTAGAGATTACTGTTATTTTTATTCTTTGACATTTAAGTTCCAACCTACTTTTCAACCCCATAAAATATCAAATGTATGAAGCCAGGAGTAAATGGAAAGCCCGCTAGGCAACAAGAAATTCCTCTTATGTACAATACTGAATGATCTCCAAGATTATAGGAGCCTGTGTTGACCTTTCCCTGCATCATTAGGTATTAAGCACTGCTAGTTCTGTAGAGGTGATACACTTGATGCTTTGAAAAAGATCTGAATAAAGAAAAATTTTTAGAAAGAGAAGCAAAGATAGGTTGATAAATCAGGATAGCAATCTGACAGCTGACATAACTCCCAAGAAAATGCACAATTTCCCAAAAGGAAGAATAGGCCAAAAAAAAAAAAAAATCTTGGGAAAAGAAAGAAAAGAAACCAGTCTTGATTAAGTGTCTGTAACTTTGGACTTCTCTGATCCAGCTGAGCTTTGTAGTCAGCTGTACTTAAGAGATGCAAAAATCCCTCTTTATGTGTTTCCCTATCTTTGGTCTTGAAAGAGTCTGTAGTTTAAGACCAACAGCAATATTCCTATGCCTAGCCTGTGTTATGTCATCAGCATCTGTCTGGAAGATAGTTAGCCGTGATTAAGGATGCAGGTTCTGAACACAAAACAAAGTAGGACTAAGTGACTTAAAACTATATGAATGATAATGCTTTCTTTGGTAATTAGTGCCATAGGTTTATCTCACATGACAAGAGGACATAAGGTTATATTTTGCTTCCAATGCTTACTTTTGAGATCTTGAGCCATTTTTGCCTCCATGAGCCTTCGTTTCTTCAATACAAAATGAGAGAACTTAATTGAATAGACTCTTCCAGATTTAGATCCATGATGCTATGATTTACAAATCTGAATTTTTCTTTTCTAACTTATTTCCTATTTTTCCCACTAAAGGATCTTGATTCTTCTTTATTCCCCTAGTCTTTCGGCTTGCTTTTACCTCAATTTGAGAGCCTGGACACCATGTCATCCATTTTGAGAATGGTCACAATTATTAGCATTCTAGAACATGTCATTTATCTCCCTTATCCTTCTGCTTTGATCTTTTTCTTTCCCACCCACTAGCCAATCCTGACTCATGGGATAGACTGGACCAGTTGCTTTCTTCATTCCTATTTCTAGCTTGCCAAGTAATCATAAAGAATACTAAAAAAATAAAATAAAAAACCCATAAAACGAAAGAAAAAAACCAAACTAAAACTATATGTATTGTGCTCGCTATAAATTCAGCTATTCCATTTTGGCTGGGCTTTCAATGTTCCCTGGAAATCCTTTCATATCCTCAAGAGACTGTAATTGTTAACAACATTTTCCTTCTTCTTAAAAGTCCAATCCAAGGTTCTGCAACTTTTTAAGCTAGAAGAGCCACTCGAGGAGTAATATTCTTAAAATACTATTTTTGAGAGCACTATGTGCATATAAAATGTATATATAAAGCATTGATGTGTTTGTTATTATATTTATAGCATCAAACATAACACATGCATTTGTGCATATTACAGACATGTTATCTAAAATGTGTCCCTTATCCTACAAATTATTTAATCATTTCTTTGTTGGTAAATGGTGAGCATTTTTTATCACGGATCATCTGGGGTGTTGCTTGATTATTTCAATGACCAAAGTTCTTAAATTTTAAAAATTATTAATTTTTAATAATGTTGTTATAAATTGTTCTACCAATTCTGCTTCCTTCACTCTGCAACAGTTCACACAAGTCTTCCTAGATTACTCTGAAATGTTTTTCTTAATTTCTTATAGCTCAATAGTATTTCATTACATTTATATCCCATAATATGCTCATTCATTTGCCAATGGATTAGATGCCCTTAATTTCTAATTCTTGCCAAAACAAATAGAGTTTATATAAGTAGATTTTTACAAATGGGGCAAATTTCTCTTTCATTATTTTATTTGAAGTATAAACTTTTCTAGTAATTGTATCACTGGGTGAAAACCTGTGCATAGTTTAGTAATGTACATAGCTCTAAATTGCTATCCAGACATTTATATTGATTAACTGTGCTATCCAAATGACTAGAGGTAAAATTCACTACTCAACAATAAATTATGTCATATAAATGAACATTATTATGATGAAAAAATTGAAAAAGGTGATATATTCAGAGAAACCTGGAAAGAATTTTAAGAACTAAGGCAGAATGAAGTAAGGAAAAAAAAAAAAAGGACAATATTATAAGGAATATAATTTTGGAAGACTTAAGGTCTTCAATCAATTCAAGGAAATGAACATTCAAGCCTCCAGGGGACTGATCATGATAAACCATGCTTCCCATAAGAACAAAATATAGATTTTCAGGTATTGCCAATGTGTGCATTTGTTTTGCTTTACTAAACTTACTTGTTACAAGAAAAGGGTCTTGTTTGTTTTTTGTTTTGTTTTTGTTTTTGAGAGAAGTGACTTTTGGAGGGATTAGAGAGATAGGGATAGTGATTGATGCCCTCCTCCCCTGCAAAAAAAAGGTAAAAAAAAAAAAAAAAAAGAAAAAAAGAAAAGCATATTATGAAAATACCTTAAAAATACACATAGAACAGAATGAAATTTAGAATGGGACACAGAAGCAGGAAGTGTATTACTGTGTTAAATACAAACAGCTTTTAAAGTCAACTGTTCATAATAGATTCATGTTTTCACATTTTTTCTTTTGTTCTTTCTTATCTGTGGATAGATTTATGTTTATTGATATCTATCAAGTATACATATCAAGATACCCAAATCATAAATTCCATGGATTTTTTCCTGTCCTCACCCATTTTTACCTTTTCTTATCAGTTGATGTTATGATCTGTAATCACATCAATATGGTATTCTTTTTATTGTTATAGTTTTCATTCACTTGTCCATGGTTTTCATCCACTTGATGTGACTCTTGTTTACATCCTCTCTAATTATAAATCCTCCATGAGTTTCCTACCTAAAGTGCTGAGGGTGTTTGGATTGTTTGACTCTGCCAGGATACCAATTAAGGATGCTAGGGATTGCTCCTTTCCTCACTTTCACTACATAATCATCCCTCCTCCTTTTCTAATTATATATGTCTTTGAAGGTATCTTTAATGTCACTTCTCCAGGGAAATTCTCCATTAGTTATATATTTCAGTTTAATCATGCCCTCCTTATGATTCTTCATCGTTTTTTGAACAACTCACAAATTTAATTCTTCAGAGATGGATATTCTATGATTTATGAACATTCAGAAGAATAATCATGATTTTTAAAATAGATTTTTGCTTCAGAGAAAAATTTTGAGTCATTAAAAGTACTGCATAATATTCCCAAGTGATCCAGGCTGCTCTCCTTTTCCTATTTAATTATAGGCCCTGATCAGAACTTATTATTAATAATAGGAGAGACCGCACCATTCGAGAACAAGAATATTTGAGAATAAGAAATATGAAGAAAAAATGAAGCAGTAAAAGTAAACATGACTGAGAGAAGGTAAAAATGATAAAAGAATAATGAAATACAAAGACAAAGCATGACATTTTCTGAAAAAGTAGATAGTCTTAGGTCCTGCAAACTTAAAATAAATAAATCTTACTCCACAGTCCTTACTATTTTCTCTATTATCTTCCTCATCTCCTTACCTGACAAAATAATTAAAATCATCATTGATTCTTATCCTCATGATTGCTTGCATGATGGTTTCTGGACTTACCACTTTATTGGAGATGTTATTTTCAAAAATCAATAAGGACATCCAAATGATAAATTCCATAGATTTTTTCCTGTCCTCACCCATTTCTACCTTTTCTTAGCATTTGATACCATGAACTACTGCCCTTCTTTTGTATATTCTTTCTTTACTTGGCTCTCCTAGTGCTGAATTTTCATGGTCTCCTCTTAAATTTCTAGTCAATTATTTCCTGTTTCTTTTCTTCTTAAAATTTGAATATACACCAACATCCTGTCTTTCCCTCTCTTCTTTCCACAATCTTTTCTTTAGTTTTAATAATTACTTCTGCGCAGATGATTCCTAAGTATACATGTACTTCCACCTTCAGCCTTATGGGTTTAGCTTCAAATTGTTTTCTAGAATGGCTAGACCAATTCACAGCTTCACCAACAGTGCACTTCTGTACCTGTTTTGGATCAACATTTATTTTCTTGTTTTGTCATTTTGGTATGATAGGTATAAGATAGAGCCTCAGAGTTTCACTAATTGTGTGTGAACAAATAATAGTAAGAATTAGAATGGAAAAAAATGTTAACTAGGGCTTGAAAAAAATCTAGCCATGATGTTTCTCTGATAAAGTTTCATTGTTAAGATATATGAGGAATTGATTCAAATTTATAATAATCATAGCCATTCCCCAACAGATAGATATTACAAGGAGATGAAAAGTAAATTTCCAAAGAAATCCAAGCTATCAAAAATCTATGGAAATTATGAAAAATGCTCTAAATCACTACCAAATAGAGAAATTCCCTTAAGAGACAAAGGTCTGCATCTCCATCTTTTAAACTCTACTACTTAACATAGTGCCACCCAAAATAGGTACTTACTGTATTTTGTTTGGATTGAATTTGAAGGATCCAAGAACAACTAAGAAAATCCATGTTTTTCAAAATGAGATGGAGTGCTTGCAGTTGAAGAAATTTCACATAGCTTAAATGTGGTTAATGAGGCCAATTAATGCCAATTGATAAAAGTGGTACTACTATAATTATTAGATAAGGGTCTAAATTTCTGGTTGTAGTAAAATACTATTTTCATAAAACTTGTCAAGATATACTAAAAGAAGAGCTTTTTGTTTTCTTTAAGTACTATAAATTTCCCTGTGATTATGAGAACCACTATAGCAACAAGGCATCTCAGTGGCATGAGGCCCAGGATATCCAGATTTCCTTTCCATTTAAATTTGTATTTTCATAGAAAAAAAGTCAAATGTGAAACATTCCCCTTCCCCTTCCCCCGAGGATTTAGGTGGGGGAGATAGATGTAATTGAGCATGCATCATAATTCATGATTATCCTTTTTTCTGCTGTGTATATATATATTTTCCTATACTGGGTTAGCTTAAAGTAAAATAGACATGTGTATATTTACTGAGTATATGCAATGCTTAAGCATAGCTTAGAAAACAGAAGTATTTCTTTCTTTTTTTTTTTTTAATTTTTTATTATATATATATTTTTATAATATTATCCCTTGTATTCATTTTTCCAAATTATCCCCCCCTCCCTCTATTCCCTCCCCCCGATGACAGGCAATCCCATACATTTTACATGTGTTACAATATAGCCTAGGTACAATACATGTGTGTGAATATCATTTTCTTGTTGCACAATAAACATTAGAATCCAAAGGTACATGCAACCTGGGCAGACAGATATTAGTGCTAACAATTTACATTCACTTCCCAGTGTTTCTTCTCTGGGTGTAGCTACCTCTGTCCATCATTGATCAACTGGAAGTGAGTTGGATCTTCTTTATGTTGAAGATTTCCACTTCCATCAGAATACATCCTCATACAGTATTGTTGTTGAAGTGTACAGTGATCTTCTGGTTCTGCTCATTTCACTCAGCATCAGTTGATTTATGTCTCTCCAAGCCTCTCTGTATTCCTCCTGCTGGTCATTTCTTACAGAGCAATAATATTCCATAACCTTCATATACCACAATTTACCCAACCATTCTCCAACTGATGGACATCCATTCATCTTCCAGTTTCTAGCTACAACAAAAAGAGCTGCCACAAACATTTTGGCACATATATGTCTCTTTCCGCTCTTTAGTATTTCTTTGGGATATAATCCCAGTACTAGCGCTGCTGGGTCAAAGGGTATGCACAGTTTGATAACTTTTTGGGCATAATTCCAGATTGCTCTCCAGAATGGCTGGATTCTTTCGCAACTCCACCAGCAATGTATTAGTGTCCCAGTTTCCCCACATCCCCTCCAACATTCATCATTATTTGTTCCTGTCATCTTAGCCAATCTGACAGGTGTGTAGTGGTATCCCAGAGTGGTCTTAATTTGCATTTCTCTGATCAGTAGTGATTTGGAACACTCTTTCATGTGAGTGGATATAGTTTCAATTTCTTCATCTGAGAATTGTCTGTTCATATCCTTTGACCATTTATCAATTGGAGAATGGTTCGGTTTCTTATAAATTAGGGTCAGTTCTCTATATATTTTGGAAATGAGACCTTTGTCAGAACCTTTGTTTTTAAAAATATTTTCCCAATTTGTTACTTCCCTTCTAATCTTGTTTGCATTAGTATTATTTGTACAGAAACTTTTTAGTTTGATGTAATCAAAATCTTCTATTTTGTGATCAATAATGATCTCTAGTTCTCCTCTGGTCATAAATTCCTTCCTCCTCCACAAGTCTGAGAGGTAGATTATCCTCTGTTCCTCTAATCTATTTATTATCTCCCTCTTTATGCCTAAATCATGGATCCATTTTGATCTTATCTTGGTATATGGTGTTAAGTGTGGATCCATATCTAATTTCTGCCATACTAATTTCCAGTTTTCCCAACAGTTTTTTCTGAATAATGAATTTTTATCCCTAATGTTGGTATCTGTGGGTTTGTCAAAGATTAGGTTGCTATATATGTATCCTTTTTTGTCCTTTGTATCTAATCTGTTCCACTGATCTACCGGTCTATTTCTTAGCCAATACCAAATGGTTTTGGTGACTGCTGCTATATAATATAGCTTTAGATCAGGAACACTTAGACCACCTTCCTCTGAGTTTTTTTTTCATTAGTTCCCTTGCAAATCTGGACCTTTTATTCTTCCATATGAATTTTGTTGTTATTTTTTCTAGGTCATTGAAATAGTTTCTTGGGAGTCTGATTGGTATAGCACTAAATAAATAGATTAGTTTGGGGAGTATTGTCATCTTTATTATATTCGCTCGGCCTATCCAAGAGCACTGAATGTCTTTCCAATTATTTAAATCTGATTTTATTTTTGTGACAAGTGTTTTGTAATTTTTCTCATATAATTCCTGACTTTTCTTTGGTAGATGGATTCCCAAATATTTTATACTCTCAACATTTGTTTGGAATGGAATTTCTCTTTGTATCTCTTGCTGTTGCATTTTGTTAGTGATATATAAAAATGCCGAGGATTTATGTGGATTTATTTTGTATCCTGCCACTTTGCTGAAATTTTGAATTATTTCTAGTAGCTTTTTAGCAGAGTCTTTGGGGTTCTCTAAGTATACCATCATGTCATCTGCAAAAAGTGACAGTTTAATTTCCTCATTTCCTACTCTAATTCCTTGAATCTCTTTCTCGGCTCTTATTGCCGAGGCTAGCGTTTCTAGTACTATATTGAATAGTAATGGTGATAGTGGGCAACCTTGTTTCACTCCTGATCTTACTGGGAAAGGTTGCAGTTTATTTCTATTGCATATTATGCTTACTGAAGGTCTTAAATATATGCTCCTGATTATTCTAAGGAATAGTCCATTTATTCCTATACTCTCAAGAGTTTTTAGTAGGAATGGATGTTGGATTTTGTCAAATGCTTTTTCTGCATCTATTGAGATGATCATATGGTTCTTATTAATTTGATTATTAATATGGTCAATTATATTAATAGTTTTCCTAATATTAAACCAGCCCTGCATTCCTGGAATAAATCCTACTTGATCATAGTGTATTATCTTGGAGATGATTTTCTGAAGTCTTTTTGCTAATATCTTATTTAAGATTTTAGCATCAATATTCATTAAGGAGATTGGTCTATAATTTTCTTTCTCAGTTTTCGACCTACCTGGTTTAGGTATCAGTACCATGTCTGTGTCATAAAAGGAGTTTGGTAGGACTCCTTCATCCCCTATTTTTTCAAATAATTTATATAACATTGGGACTAATTGTTCTTTTAATGTTTGGTAGAATTCACATGTGAATCCATCTGGCCCTGGGGATTTTTTCCTGGAGAGTTGATTAATAGCTTGTTCTATTTCTTTTTCTGAAATGGGACTATTTAAGCAATTTATCTCCTCCTCTGTTAATCTAGGGAGCCTATATTTTTGGAGGAAGTCATCCATTTCACTTAAATTATCAAATTTATTGGCATAAAGTTGGGCAAAGTAACTCCTTATTATTTCTCTAATTTCCTCTTCATTGGTGGAAAGATCCCCCTTTTCATTTGTAAGACTATCAATTTGATTTTCCTCTTTCTTTTTTTTTGATCAAATTTACCAAAGGTTTATCTATTTTATTGGCTTTTTCATAAAACCAACTCTTGGTTTTATTTATTAATTCAATAGTTTTTTTTACTTTCAATATTATTGATTTCTCCTTTTAATTTTTGTATTTCAAGTTTAATTTTTGGTTGGGGGTTTATAATTTGGTCTTTTTCTAGCCTTTTAAGTTGTAAGCCCAATTCGTTAATCTTCTCTTTCTCTATTTTCTTCAGATAAGCCTCTAAAGATATAAAATTTCCCCTTATTACTGCTTTAGCTGCATCCCAAAGATTTTGATATGATGTCTCATCATTGTCATTATCTTGGGTGAAATTGTTAATTGTTTCTATAATTTGCTCTTTCACCCAGTCATTCTTTAAGATGAGATTATTCAGTTTCCAATTACTTTTTGGTATATTTACCCCTAACTTTTTACTGAATGTAGATTTTATTGCATTGTGATCTGAGAAGAAGGCATTTATTATTTCTGCCTTCCTATATTTAATTTTGAGATCTTTATGTCCTAGTATATGGTCAATTTTTGTATAGGATCCATGAACTGCTGAGAAGAAAGTATATTCCTTTCTATTGCCATTCAGTTTTCTCCAAAGGTCTATCATACCTAGTTTTTCTAATGTTCTATTTACTTTTTAAATTTCTTTCTTGTTTGTTTTGTGGTTTGATTTGTCTAAATCTGAGAGTGCAAGGTTGAGATCTCCCACTATTATAGTTTTACTGTCTATTTCTTCTTGCAGTTCTCTTAACTTTTCCTTTAGAAAGTTAGATGCTATACCACTTGGTGCATATATGTTTAGTATTGATATGGCTTCATTATTTATGCTACCTTTCAGCAGGATATAGTTTCCTTCCTTATCTTTTTTAACGAGATCTACTTCTGCTTTTGCTTGATCTGAGATAAGGATAGCTACCCCTGCTTTTTTGGCTTTACCTGAAGCATAATAGGGTCTGTTCCAACCTTTTACCTTTACTCTGTATGTATCTCCCTGCTTTAAGTGTGTTTCCTGTAGACAACATATTGTAGAGTTCTGCTTTTTGATCCAATCTGCTATCCGTCTCCGTGTGATGGGATCGTTCATCCCATTTACATTTACAGTTAAAATTACTAATTCTGTATTTCCTGCCATCGTATTATTCCCCAGATTATGCTTTTTCCCTTGACCCCCCTGATCCCCCTCCCCTATATTTAATTTACAGACCCCCCTTGTGACGCGCAACCCTCCCTCTTTTTTTTTTTTTTTTTTAGGATCCCTCCCCCCTCCCTCCAAGTCCCTTCACTTATTCTCCTTTTCCTTTTCCTTTTTCCTCTCCCCCCTTTTAATGAGGTGAGAGAAAATTCTCTAAAAAACAAATATGTTAATTATTTACTCTTTGAGCCTCTCCTGATGAGAGTAAGATTCACACAATGATTCTCCCCCTCACTAAGTTCCCTCAGATATGGTGTATTTTCTATGCCTCTTCCTGGGATGTAGTTTCCCTCTTTTTATCATTCCTTCCCCTTTTTCTGAACCGACCTCCTTCCCTTTACTACACCCCCCTTTTTTTCTTTTATATCAGTAAAATCAAATTATCCTTGAGTACTTTTTATATACCCACAACAGAGTTACAGTTCTCAAGGGTTCTGTGTACCTTTTTCTGTTTCTCTTCAATCTTGTGGATGTAGATCAAATTTTTTGTTTAAGTCTGGTTTTTTTCTTAGAAACATATAGAATTCCTCTGTTTCATTGAATGACCATCTTCTTCCATGGAAAAAGATGCTAAACTTAGCTGGGTAGTTCATTCGTGGTTGCAGTCCTTGATCTTTTGCCTTACGGAATATCAGGTTCCAGGCCCTTCTGTCTTTTAATGTGGAGGCAGCCAGATCTTGGGTGACCCTTATTGTGGCACCTTGGTATTTAAATTGTTTTTTTCTAGCTGCTTGCAGGATTTTCTCCTTTGTGTGGTAATTCTGCAGCTTAGCCACAATATTCCGTGGTGTTCTTTTTTTAGGGTCTATTTCAGAAGGAGTTCGATGAATTCTTTCCACATCTACTTTCCCTTCTGTTTCTATTATCTCTGGACAGTTCTCTTTGATAATTTCCTGTAAAATAGAATCTAGGCTCTTTTTTTGGTCATAGTTTTCGGGAAGTCCAATAATCCACAGATTATCTCTCCTAGATCTATTTTCCAGGTCTATAGATTTTCCCAGTAAGTATTTGACGTTGTTCTCCAGCTTCTCATTTTTTTTTGTTTTGTTTGACTGATTCTTGGGTTCTCTGTGAATCATTCATTTCTATTTGTTCCATCCTGACTTTTAAGGAGTTATTTTCTTCTTTCACAGTTTTTAGTTCTTTTTGTAAATGCCCAATTTCGTTTTTAAATGAATTATTTTGCTCTATTGAATTTTTTTTCCATTTCCCTAATTTTTTTTTTTGAGAATTATTTTCTTTTTCCAATTCAGAAATTCTATTTTCTTGAGACTTTTTTATCTTTTCCAATTCAGAAATCCTACTTTCCTGTGTTTTTTTAACCTTTTCTAATTCATAAATTTTGTTTCCCTGCATCTCCTGTGAATTCTTTATTTTTTCCAACTCCAATTTCAGGACGTTGTTATTCTCTATCTTAGCTTCCCTTTCCTTTCCCCATTTTTCTTCAAACTCCCTTAATTTTTTAAGAGTCTCTTCTAGGAGAGAGTTATGTGATGGGGGGCAGGAATCGTTCCCCTTTAGGTTGTTATCTGCTGATTCTTTGCTGTTAACTTCCTTGGGGTTGGATACCCGCTCTTTCTCTGTGTAGAAGGAATCTATAGTTTTTCTGGCTTTTTTGCTCATACTTAAAAGAATCTTTTGGAGTCTGTCCCTGGGGTAGGAAATTATTTATTTACTTCTTTACCAGCTTCCTCCCAGACTGGATGGATGCAGCAGCCCCTGCGCCTGAGCTAAGATAGAGCTCTGGGAGAGAGTTCCCCACCCCCTCCCTGGAAGTGCCTCAGAGGTGACTAGCACTGCTGTGCCCCAAGGGCGCTGTGTTTTAGAGGCTTCCCTGAGATTTGAGACTGAACAGTAAAGGCAGCACAAAGCCTAGTCTATGTGTCCGGGTGGGAAGTGGATGTCTGCAGCAGGTGACGTGAAAAGCCCCTGTGCTCAAACTGGAAGTGTCTGCCAGAAACTGCGGTCCCTAGTTCAAAGGTTCCGCTTCTCTGGGACTTCCTGGAGCTGAGTTCCACTCCCTCCAGCTACACTAGGCAGTGTGTGTTGCCTTGGGCTGTATCCACCCACTTGTCAATCTCTTAACTATTCTCAGGTGGTAGCTGAGGCCACGCCCCCTGGTGCCGAGATCTGCTGAGTCACCTCCAGGATCCAGGGAAAATCTAATCTGAGTTTTAAAATATTTTGGCTTTCTCTTCTGAACTGCTAAGTAATTAGCAGAGAAGAGCTAATGGCCTGTGCCAGATTCCTTTACCTCAGTGGCTTCTCTGATCCCAGAGCCCTCCCCAGCGCAACCAGCGCAGTGTGCCACTACCCCACCGTCTGTGCTGGTCTCTCTTCTTCCTCCCCTGGGAACTGACCTTCTCTGTTGAAACTCCAGATTCTCTTCAGCTGGTAAGTCATGCTTCCAGTCCTTGTGGTATCTGTCAGTCCTGGACTTATTTTGAGACTTAATTTATCTAATTGGTTGCGAGGGAGTGAGGACGTTCACTGAGTTGTGTGTTTCTTCTCCGCCATCTTGGCTCCGCCCTCAAAAACAGAAGTATTTCTTATTTTCCTTGGTAGAATAGCAATAACAAAGTATATAAAATATTTCTGAACTTAATTAGCAACTTCAACAAATTAGACACAATTTATTTGTCCTCAAATGAGGAAATGGAGATAAAATGAGGTCTGAGTGACTATTATAACATGGAAAAAATCCCCAACACTTTTCCCCCTAACTTTGTGGAAAACGGAAAAAATATAAAATGATAATTAATTTTGATGTTGAGAATTAGATAAATTGAAGAAATTAAAATAAATTTAAAATATTTAGCATTTTAAAATACCTGAATTAATGTTCACAATTAAATGCTTCCATCTTACTTATAGTATAATAATAATAACTTACAAAAGTTAGGAAAACTTTTTATAGACACAATCTCATTTTATTTTTATAATAACCCTCTGGGATAGGTTAATACTGGTATTCTTATCCTTATTTTACATATAAAGAAACTTAAGTGAAGAAAAGTTAAATGCTTTTCCACCAGTCCTGTGGCTCATCAATGGTGGAACCAGGATTGGATCCTTAAACTTTAAGATCTATGATTTTTCTACATTTCTATATGAATTTCTACATCCCTTTTTCCTTTCTCCACTTCCCCTCATTTTCTCTTCTTTTAGGTCATAGGATGTTTCTCTCTCCTGGTGTCTCATTGCCCTTTGTTGGTTTTCTTTCCTATTCTTATTGCCTACTCTCCCCTCCAACTTGTGTGTGTCCGTTAATGTACTTTATCTTTATATATCCTTTCTTCTAATTCCATAGGTTCATTGCTTACTTCTATGCAAGTAGCCTCAAAAATATCCATTCTCAACCACTCTCTGGAGATCTGGTCTTTCATTTCTAAACTCAACAGATTTAAAACTAAGCTCATCATAGTGATCCCTAAATTCATTCTTCTTTTCAATGTTACTATTTCTTTTTATGACCCTATCTTCCTTTCAGTCTTTAAACTTAATCATTTACATTTTTTTCTCTTTTTCTATTACAACTTATAACCTACAGAGTTTGTCAATCATTATACTTTTCTGTGAAAGTTAATACAAATGGACAGTGGTTTGAGCCCAGAACTAAATCATAGTTTAGCATATTGAGTTTCTTTAAGGAAATCACAAACTCCTTTAACAATCTAAAGCTTCTCCAAAAACAAGAGCCCTTCTTTTAAATTCTAGCATTCTACCAATATTATTGTGTGGCTGGGAGTCATGAAACATCAGCTGCTAAAGAACTGAAAATGAATATAATACAGAGGGCATTGGAAAATTACAGGGTGGGTGTGAGCCAGTTGCCAGAATTTAGCCAATGAAGAACTTATTTCCTACCATATAATTTCTGATTCTATTTTTTTATTCTGATTAACCTTCAGAGTTCTTCAAATAAGAGTGAGATATAGCAGATGGACAGCCCAAGTGTTCCACTTGTATTTTTATGATATCAAAAGAAAGCAAAGAAGGTCTCTAGCCTCTTGTACAGACTCCTAATGGGAAACTTATGGAAAGATTTGGACAAGTTATTATACAGAATGTATAGGCTTTGTTGGGTTCTACTTGGTAGGAGTGGAAAATGCAGATCAGTGAGATCACAAATGAATTTGAATATTAAGGAATCAACTATAAGTGCAAGGTGGATAGTCTGGAAGGAAAATATTCAAAAATTTCAAAAGACTACAGTTTTAATCTATCAATCACTAAATATTTATTAAGTACCTACTATATGTCAATTGCTGTGCTAAGTGCTAGCAATAGAAAGAAATATAAAAGACAATCCTTCACAGTCTAAAGGAGAAGCAATCAAACAACTATATATAAACTAGAAATATCCAGAATATGTTGGGGAAAAAAAAGCAATAGATATAAAGCACTGGAATTAAGAGGAATCAGCAAAGATGCAGATGTTAGGATTTTGACTGAGACTTGAAGGATGCCAATTAGAATTCATTGATGAAGAGGGAGAATATTCCAGTCATAAGAAAACCATTAAAAATGCCTAGAGCTAAAATGGATATACTGGAGAAAAGATATCAAGGAGTCCAGTGTCATTTGATCACAGACTATATGGTTGGGTTGGGGTAGAGGTTTGTAGTAAGGTATAAGAAGACTAGAAGTCTGAGGGACACATTTGATGGTCAAAAATAAGATTTTATATTTGATCCTGATAGTGATAGGAAGCAATTTATTTAGTGGGATAGAGGGACTCTGAGTGACTTGGTCACATCGCCACTTTAGGAAGAACACTTTAGTAGCCAAATGGTGGATGGAATGGAGTGAGAAAAAGCTTGTGTAAAATAGCAGAAAAGTAGTCCAGATTTGGGATGATTAAAAAAAAAAAAAAAAAAGGGTTTGTTTGGGTGTTAGGATTCTTACAAGGTGCTAAGTCACTGAAATGGATAGAGACAATAATTATCTAATTTAGCACGGTCGATCTGATCTTACAAGGAGATGTTATGGGCCAGAACTTGAAACAAGGTACTGAGTGGAATTGAGGAGACAATTGTTAAATCTAATTTAGCATTGATTTAATCCTACAACAAATAATGGTTTCCTAGTGATGAAATGATTGGTGTGTACTCAGTGAGCAGCATATAAGCAAGAAGCTCTCAGGGCCAAGGAGGATTTCGGAGGACTTCAAGAGATTCAGAGTCAAGATTCATTCCAACTTCCACCTTTGTGCTGGCTGGAGACTTTGGAAAGACGAGAGGCTGAAGCTGGCTGGAGAGATTTGGAGGGAGCTCTTGGAACCAAGAAGCGAGATAGGCCTCTATTAAAGCTAACTGGGCCCAGGAAAAGATTCAGGACTTTGAAGGACACAATAAAGGATCTGGACTTTAACTCCTGGCTGCATTTGGGATTATTGAACTGAACTGAAATGAAGACTGCTCCCAGAAGCTCCTCAAGAAACCTGCTCACAAAGAACGATTATATTTTAGAGAAGAGAACATTACATCTGGGAGATGTTACAAAGGTAAAAAATCAACATTGAGGGTGAGGAATCAAAGGGACACCTAAATTGTAAGCCTGGATGACTAAGAGGATGGTAGTACCTTTGACAGTAACAGGGAAGTTTGGAAGAGGGAAAAGTTTGGAATAAAGATAATCAATTCAATTTTGGACATGTTGACTTTAAGATATCTATAGTTTGAGATGTCTAATGGGCAGTCGGAGATTTGACTCTGAAGTCAGGAGAGAAGTTAGGGCTGGATGAGTTAATTTGAGAATCATCAATAAAAAGATTTTTATTGAACCTATTAGAACCAATGTGATCACCAAGTAAATTATCCATCATTAGATAATATATAACTAGATTCAATATTAAGCTGAATTAGGAAATTGTGACTTCATTAGTCTGATAATTCTAGATATGGGGACAATGGAACTAACTTCATCTGGACTCATTTTCATACCTGGCAGAGATCTGTTTGAGTAATTTTTCAGCTGTGCTTGATTTATCATGATCCACGTAGGGTATTCTTAGCAAAGACTGGTTTGCCATTTCCTTCTCCAGCTCACTTTACAGATGAGAAAACTATGGTCAATAGAGCTAAGTGGCTTGCTCAAGGTCACACAGCTAGTAAGTGTCTGAGTCCAGATTCAAACTCATGAAGATGAGTCTTGCCAACTTCAGACCAGGCATTTGATGCATTGTGCCTTCTGGCTGCCCTAACCAACCAAGCTTCACACTAAATCAGTGATGTTAAACATCAATTTAAAGCAAGACCCAATATACTGTGCATAAAGATCATTACGGACCACATATTGGTTTAGAAAAATCATGTATTAACATTATCTAATTTGTATTGTGCTTTTATTTATTTTGTTAAATATTTCCCAATTATATTCAGTTTATTTGATACCTTTAATTAAAAAGGAAAGTCTATCCCTCTAAGGAGTGGAAGTCTTGCCTGAAGTCACACAGTTAGGTATTGATGAAATTTGCTTTAGAACCTATATGTCATGACCAGAAGCTCAGACATTTTTCCACTACACCATGGCTTTGTTGATCATAGTGATTTTTCTTCCTTGTTCTTCTAAAAAGTCCTGGAAGAACAACTGAATCAAGAAGAACATTATATGCAGAAATGATTTCACAACTTGCTATTAAGCACAACTGCTATGACTTTCCTCATTCTGGCAACATATTCTTCACACTGTCTTTTATGCCTAATACTGTCATTATTCTTTAATAAGGGAATTTACAATACATTTTAAGAGGCCAATAAAAAGCTGGTCCCCATGAGAGAATTCAAGCATTTCCCATTTTGAGTTAATTTACTGAGAGTAGTCTACTATTTTCCACAATATTAATGATGGCCATTTCATTCATCTTCAGGTTTGTAATGCATGCATTATAACTAACAATTATAAAGTATTTCATGATGACAAATCATCATAATTGCCAGGATTTCTTTTGTTTATTAGATACCATTTAAGCCATGCTATGGTGTTATAAAGATTACATTTTCCAACATCAGTCAATCAACCCACAAGGTTTATTAAGCTCCAAGTCTATTCCAGGCATTGCATCAGGCACTGCAGACACAAAGTCAAAAGTGAAGCACTCCTAACATTCCATACCCTCAGAGAGCTTACTCTTTAGATGAAAAAAGAAAAATGTACATGTATAGCTATATAAGATATATTCAAAGCAGAAAATAGAAATAAGATCATCCAAGAGCTCTGGGGATCAGAAACTTTCATGTAGAAGATATCACTTGAGTTGAGCTTTGCAGGAAACTAGGGATTCTAAGAGGAAAAGGCACATAGAAAAGCTAGGATAAAGGCATGGAGGCAGTAGTTGGAGTTCCGTGTATAAGAAACAGTAAAAATGCAGTTTGGCTGGATTGTAGAATATGTAAAAGGGAACAATATTATTATATATTCATTTGAACTTTAGAAAAATCACTTTGGCAATAGTGCAGAAAACAAATTGGAATGGGATTAAATGTGAGATGAAGAAATTAATTAAGAAGCTATTAGGAAGACTAGATTATAAAAGATAAGGGCCTCAACTAGGGTCATGTTTGTGTAAGATGGGGACAATTGCAAGAAATATTAGCAAAATAAAAATAACTTGAAGTTAAGCAACTAGCCACGATTGCACAGATGGGGGTGAAGGAGAGTAAAGAGCTGAAGAATGTACATGTTGTGAACAGAGATGACTAGAAATCTGGTGATGAGATGAACAAAAAATCTTAGGGTGGAGATATAATTTTGCTTTTGACATTAAGAAGGATGTGGGGCATGGAGGAGAACAGGTAATGAGTTCACTTTGAGATCTGGATTTAAGATGTCTATAAGACCTCTAATTCAAAATACCTTGCAACTCTGGAGAGAGAGAGATTGTAATTGCATATAGAGATGTTAGTCATTTGCATAGAGATAATATTTAACACTTGAGGACTGATGAGATCACAGAGGAAGATACTATAAAGAAGAAGACAGAATCTTCAGATATACTACAATTAGCCCGATAGCTACTTAGTTAATGGACATTTATTAAAATACCTTCTATGTATCACACAGGTTCTAAGGCTGAGAAACCAAAACGGAAAACAATAGTACTCTCACCTTATAGCTATCTATGGGAGACAATGCGCAAACAACTATGTACAAAGAAGAGTTATAAAGCGGAGATAAATCTTCAAAAGAAGGTACTAGAATTAAGGAGAATTGGGAAAGATTGAGAAAGAGCTGACAGGTAGATAGAAAAAGAATTATTCAAGAGAATAGTCTTGTTAGCCAGATAGGAGAGACTGTGGCCAGCAGAAGAGGTGATTAACAGTATCAATACATCAACTCTACTGACAAGTCAAGAAAGATGAGGATTGGAAAAAAACCATTGAACTTGACAAGTAAGCAATCATAGGTAACAGAGAGAATAGTTCATTTTTATCCACCTTGATATCAACGATATGAAAAATGTGGAAGATTCACCTGCTCTTGTCTCTGCTTTTAATTTTTATCCCTTTCACTCACATTGATATTTAAGAAGAAATGATCAGTGCTCTCTCTCTCTCTCTCTCTCTCTCTCTCTCTCTCTCTCTCTCTCTCTGTGTGTGTGTGTGCGTGCGTGTGTGTGTGTATTTTGTTTTGTTTTTTTGTTCTTTTTAGAATTACCTGAGTGCCAAGACAAAACAAATATACAGTCTGGCATTCAGGTACCTGCAGAATGATTATGCTTTTATTACCAAACACAGAATCACAGAGTTGGAAGAGATTTCAGTGATCATTTAGACCAACAAATATCTGAAAAGAAATTCTTTTTAGGACCACCTCAACCACAAACCCTAGCCCTAAGGTAAGGGATTGAGGCATGTTAACTATTACTTCCACCACTTCCATACTTTCTACCTTCCTCTTCATTATTTCTTATTATACTCAGGTCCACATTATTGCAAAGAATGCCCTAATCTACAATGCACTCCCTAGCGATGATCTCATTCAAATTTGCACTACCTAATTCCATTTAGCTGGAACCAAAGTACATATTTTATGTACTTAAAACTTCAAATAGTATGAATTTAAATACTATTCATCATACTATAATATGGTCATCTCAGTGGATTCATTATTCACTCTAGAGAGGATATAACTGTACTTTTCAATGTGTAACCACTTTTACTTTTAGGCTAGTCTGCACAGCCTCATTTACACTTTTATACCTTTGCTATTTTTCTTCCTTAGAATATGTCTCCTTCCACTCCACATATAGAGAGTCTATTTCAATTCCTCCCACCTTCATGAGATATTCCCTAATGACTTGGTTCTCTGATCTATTTTCCTTTTGATGCTTTATTTGAGGAAATTTGACTAAATTCTGCCACAATCAAATAAGTAACATAAGCAAATATAAGGCTTTATCAGCCTTAATATTGGCAAAATTATATGCTACAAATGCTAGCTATTAAATGTTGTATATATTGTCATATGAGGTCCACTAATATTGGGCATTTTTGACAAATTGTTTTTCTTTGTTAAAAGGTAGAATTCAATCAGTAGGGTTTAACCTTCCAGAAGTAACTATAATGCATCTGAAAAAATTATCAATGAAGGAACAGAATGTTTTTTGTCATTCTCCATTTATTTCATGTCCATTCCTTTCAACAGTCCCCCTTGGGACAGTAACAGAATCCTTTGTATTCTTTGTTGTGCTAGGTACTATGGGATGCTGAATTGGGGAGGGATAGAAAATTATATGTTGGCAAACCAGAATTTTATGATGACCTGGTTATGGGGAGAGGTTTAGTGTGTTTTAATTTTAAAAGTTAGTGTGTGCTATTGCTCTGAAAACAGTCTATCCCAATAGGAGACAACATTGTCTTCAGCCACAAGTTTGACATTCTGCATTTTCAGCATTTCCCCTGTGTATGGTAAAGCATAATCCCTGTCATGAAAAGTAATATTTCAATGAGACATTTAATTAGAATGGTGAGTTCTTCAGTCTAGAGTATTAGATCAGACAAAGTCAGTTGTATTGATTTGGGGCAATTTGTATAGTCTTTCTATAACACTGGAGTCTATGCATTAAAGGCATTCAGTTTGTGAAAAACAGCATATGCTTGGGAAGCAATTCCAAATTTATTTTCTGCTGCCATAAATTTAAGACATATGTATTTATATGTACCAAATTAACTAGAAATGTAATGTGGGTTATATGCACAAAAGATTATGCAGAAAATTTTCTAGCTAATAAACAAAAAAGATAACTCTGAATACCTGAGGCTTTTTCTTTTGTTTGTTTTGTCTTGTCTTATAAAAGAGAAAGAAAAATTTCTGATCCCTCTTCATCTATGCCCTGCTTCATTCTTCTAAAGCTGGGATGTCTCACACACATGTAAATAGAAACGGGGACCATTAAAGAACACATAAGTACCCTGGAGGGCTATATGTTGACTTAGATTTAAAATAGAATATTATCTTTCATTTATTGTATTTTTCTTTATTATGTTAAGTATTTTTAAATTACATTTTAATCTGCTTCAGGCTTCATTTAGGGGAGTTTGGGGAAGTAGTTGTGGTAGAAGGTGACTTTTAAATCTCTGCTCTAATTAATAAGACCCTGATAATGAGGATCAGGATGAAGAGGAGGAGGAGGATGATACCTAGCATTTACATAGTGCTTTAAGTTTACAAATGACTTTCTATATGTTCTCACATTTGAATCTCATGGCAAACTTGTTTACATTGCTAGATATTGTCCATTTTATTTGATATTTTTGTTAATTTTTTTTGTTTCACTGTAGACTTTGTTACACTGTAGAATTCAGTTAGTGGAACTGTAATTATCCTCATTTTAAAAATGGGGAAAAGCTGGAAGAGATTAAAGGATTTCCCCAGGTTCACATAGGAATTAAGTATCAGAAGAATTGGTTTTCCTAACTTCAAAGTCTGGTGCTCCATTTACTATGTATCTTGCTGCTTGCTGTTAAAGGAAAGAAACAACAAATCATACCTAGGCATAATGAGAATTAATGAAGAGGAGGATAGGAAGTATGGAAATAATGAGTATAATAGTTAACTTGAGCCCCTCTCTGTGCCTCAGGCCTAGAGTCTATGTTTGGATGAGTCATAAAGAGAATTCTTTTTCAGATATTTCTTGGTGTTGGTAACCACTGAAGTTTCTTACAACTCTGTAATTCTGTGTTTGTTAATAAAAGCATAATCTGTAGATAGCTGAATGCCAGACTGTATATTTATTCTTGTTTTGGCACTCAGGTGATCCTTTTCCTGAATTTCCTTTCATTCTTTCCCATTGTTCTCTTTATTGCCTAGAACATACCTAGACCAGCTAAGATATAATTCTAGAAATTGTAAGAGGGTACCTCCCTGGCAAAATTTTCCTCAAATTACCACAGTATTTTACATGTCTTTCCCAGAATTCACATTCAAATGAAGACTCACTGCTCCTTCTCCCTACTCTAGATCTTGACTTGGTCATTCTTAGCCTATATTTCACATCCTATGAAGCTGTTCACCATGGGATCTTACCTTACTGTATGTATATCACTCTTTCACCATTCTCCACTTTCTCTCCATTTCTCTGGGCTCAGTAATCATATCATCACTTTTCCTGGCTAGGGCTTCTCAAGTGATTCCCAGCTGGAAGGATCTATTATTCCTAACCCTCTGGACATTCCCTTATCTGGCTACCACTCCCATGTATACTTATTCTTCTTCTTAGAATAAAAACTGAATGAAATCAGGAAATGAGTCCCTTTCATTCAGCTATCTTACAGCACTTTGCCTATTGAGTACTTAATAGAATTTTTTTTAATTTTTTTTTTTTCCCCCTGCTGAAGCAATTGGGATTAAAGTGATTAACCAGGATCACACAGCCAGGAAATGTTAAGTGTCTGAGGTCACATTTGAACTCAGGTCCTCATGACTTCAGGACTGATGCTCTATCCACTGTGCCACCTAGCACTCCTCACTCATTCATTGTTTTCTCCTCTGCTATAGCCCAAACTGTTTCCATCTTCTTGTTGATGTTACCCAGGAAGATGTTATAATCTACTTATATCTAATATTCCTGCAGATGCTCAGTGATACAGTGAAACTGGTCTTCTTGCAGTCTTCCATGCAATCCTCCACTTTAGTCGTTTTCACAAAATGCTCTTTTTAAAAATCTGTCTCCTGAGTTCTTGTAGTTTCAGCTAAAATCTTGCTTTCTGCAGAAAAACTTTTCTGAGCATATGTATGCATACAGGTTCATATGTATGTGTATGTACACATGTATATCTATACACATGTGAATGCATGTATAACTGTATGTATATATCCACACACAGGTATATGTGTATACATATCCATATACCTAAATACATATGTATGTGTACACACACACATATATTTATATAGCTATTTGCATGTCGTCTCTACTATTTGATTATAAGCTCCCAATAAACAGGGACAGTCTTACTTTTTTTCCTTTTCTTTTTCTTTTTTTTTAATCTCCAGAGCTTAGTATAAGTGCTTGGCCCATTAACAAAACTGCTTAATAAATATTTACTGAGTCACTTTTCTATCTTTCCCCAAAATCACCCCAGATAAAACATTAATTTCAGGCTAACACTCATACATTAATGTGAATAAATTTATATGCAAACTCTTTGTTTCGAAAGTCAGAGTCAAGCCTCCTATCCAACGAAGGTCTCTCCTCTGCAATATATCTAGCAAATATTATTTCAGTCTTTGCCTTAACACAGTTGTAATACTCACCACTTGTCACATCAGTCTGTTCTACTTTTGGACAGCTCTAATGGTTAGGAAGCCTTTTCTTCATATTGAGCTGAAATCTGCCACCCTATAACTTCTATCCATTGATCTTAGCTCTGAAACTTTCACGTGACAGCTCATCTGTCCCTTACCACTTAATGATGATATCAGCTGTGCTATGTGAGAATTTTGAAAGGAAAAATTTGAAATAAGGGTGATTTTAGATTATGAGGGAGGTCTAGGTGGGTTTCAACTTTTTGATGTGGTTTCCAAACTTTTTGATTACACATCCCTCTGAATTAGTAAAAAGTTTTTGGACATATCACCCAAATATTTATATAATTGTTTATTGATTGATATTATTTATTGATACATAAACTACCACACTAATAATTATGTGCATTGCAAAATGAATAAAATTTGGAAATTAAGAGAAGTGAAATAAGTATGAAATAATAATTTGATTCCAGACCTAGTAGGAAGCCACTGGAGTAATTGAGTAGGTGAGTGACATCGTTTTTTAGGAATAAAATAAACTAGGCTCCCTGTCACATAATCTTTTTTTTCTTAAAAGGTATTGAATGTATTCTTGTTATTTAATTGGCCCTGAGGCACTAAGGCTTGAACTATTAACATAATTTTCTGGCAGTTTAAATACAAAAGCCAGCACAGAGGAATTAAGACTTCTAACACTGATATTAGGGTGTCACATGGTAAATTTAGAACCAAACAAACTGCAACAAACAATCCTTATTGCATTATTAATGAATGTGCTTTTGATGCTATGCCTAAGTAAACTTCCTTTTGCTAACTTTTCCATGGTCTATGAGTGCTTCAATTCATTCCCAAGCTGAATCCTATTGGACCTATAATTTATGGCATTAGTTGCTAAGTTGTCATTGATGAAACTGAGTATCTGCTTTTCATGGTCGAATTAGGAAAAGGTCAATGCAAAGTAAGAGCTCCATCTATACCTGACCTGACTTTAGGTCTGTAATCCTAAATCTATGACAGGTAGAGCATCATAAAAGGGAGTTTCTTTACTGACCTGAGGAGATTATCCCTGTGGATACAAAAGCAACATAACATGAAAGATTAAGATGGTGCCTAGATGAATATTCCTTGATTATTATCCTATAAAATCTAAATAACAAATTAAAATACAAAAAAAAACAAAAACAAAAACAAAAAAAACCCCAACAACAACAACAAAAAAACCCCACCCTATTCTTGCCCATTTAGCTGCTATAGGCAGACTTCCAGTCTTGTCTTTTTAAAAAAAAAATTATTTTTTTCTAAAGATAAAGAGGCAGTTGATGGACTTATTTAAGCACAAATAAAAAGATCAGTGTTTATGAGGGTAAGGACTGACAGGTGGTGGCAAGTACAGTCTCAAACACTGAGGTCAGGATAGAAACTGTGTTGAATCCCACTGACATGAAAGTTATAAAGGGACATAATGGGAGTCGAATTAAGGACAAGAACTGAAAATTTGCCTGACTGTAAGAAGGTCTCAAGGCTTCCCTATTACTGCCTCTACAGGGGTCTCAGAAGGTAGGTAGAGTTTCACTACCAAAGAATTTAGAAGACTAAAGGAGTTTAAACAAAAATTTGATAAGTCTCTGGGACAGTATATACTGAGAGTATGGGTCAGTGGAGCCAATTTGGAGCCCTGCCGGGGCAGAGTTTCATGAGCTTGGGAACTAACAAAGGGCTGACCTTTGTAAAGCCCATTAAATCAGTTGGAGTCCCTTAATGGGGACCATCCTTTGTCCTTTGTAGGTGAATAAAATGAGGAAGCATGCCCATCTGGATCCATATAGATGAGTTTTAGTGGCAACCAATTCTATGCTGGGGGTCCATAAAGGAAAGGATGAAACAGAAGTGTGCAATAAACTGGATCTATGCTATTACCTCCTGCCCCTTCTCCCCAATTGGGATATATTGGGGACAATTAAATTCCCTTATCTTGGAGAGAGTCTCGCCCTACTTCTACAATTCCATACTGGGGAGAATAAACCAGTTTCTTAAAACTTAGTGGAATAACAATCCAGATACAAAGAAAAAGAAGGCTTCCCATGCAAATTGAAGATCTGCATATGACAGGACTAGACTAGACTAGGTCATTTCAATATAAAGATACCATTTCCAGAAGAAGTTTGGGGTATTGGGCATGAAACATTAAATTGATAAAGAAGCAATTAATTGCCAGTCTACTGGGGCACTATTAAAACTATAACAGTGAAACCAGCCAAGGGGCACCTCATACAAGCCTAAAGGATCCCCTCTTAGATATAAGGGGCTGCTAGATATTAGTGGACAGCTCATTTTCATACTCCCAACAGGTCCCTTGGGACATATTTCTAAAAGAGTTGGAAGGTCCAACTCCTCTTGGGAGTTACTTAAAGCAATGTTCATATAGAAACCCTTGGAGTTACTTAAGACCAAAGAGTTCAAGGAAGAATGAAAGCAATTTTCGTCCTATTAATGAAGATTAAAAAAATGTATAAGTGTACTATACCCAAATTCCTTATAATAGTTCTGTGTTACTGATGATGGACATAGATGGTACCTGTTGATTTAAAAGTCAGATATAGGAAGCTAAAAAATAGTTGGCACAATGAGTGCTGAAGGTTTGCCTGACTTTGTTAATGTATGGACCAGGGAGCCCAACAGCTGGGTCAGAGCTATGGACTTGAGCTTGTAGACCTCACCAATCTATTTTTTCATTGTTTTTCTTGTATACACCTATACACCCAGTAAGAAGGAATTTGTTTTCATCTGAAGGGAATCCAGGATACCTTTACCCTCTTTCCTCAAGGCTGCCTGAACTCTCCATTATACTTCCATAGCCAGGTGGGCAGACCCTGAACGAGGACCCACTTTCTAAGAGCACTGATGTCTACCACTCCATGGATGACACTGTTGGCTAAGCCAGAAGAGACCACAGTGGCAGGATTCCTAAATTACATAGTGGTCCATAGGAGCAGCAAGAGATAGGGGATCAACTTTAAGGAAATTCACATTTCAACTGATTCGCTAGAGTTCAATTTGATTAAATAAATATATTTATTATATTTCAGGCAGCCATTTACTAATGACTGGGGATATAAATAAGAAAAATAGAGACAGTCCCTACCCTCAAGGAGCTTTCAATCTACCTGAGGAAGATGCATACAAGAGGAAACTATAAAGGGGAAGACAGAGAGGGAGGCTTAATGTTCCACAGAGGAATTAGAGACAAGCAGAGTTGTTCATGAAAAATGGAATTTCTTACAAAGTTTTGTATTTTCTATGAAGGAGGGTTTGGAGAGGTTTTAAGTGATCTACTTTCTAGTCCATCAGTCAGAGGGGAGAAGCAAATGAAAGTGAGTTGAAGTAGTTAAGGTGTTGACTATAAAGATGAGTCAGTTAGCATGCTAATAAAGTGGGAATGGAGTGGATAGAGGGAACTCAAGTGATTATGGACATAGCTACCATCACTCATTCCTTATATTCTAAGAAGGAAAACGGTCATTTTGTGTAGTGTTCTGGTTGGTTTTCTGGAGGTCTTTGGACCAGCCTTCCTTTCAGCAGAATAATTATCATGAGAAAAGCCAGGGATAAAGTCTAAAAGTCTTTATTGTCTCCTTCACAGTCTTGCCTTCTTGCCTGGGTCCTGGGCTAGCTTTCTGGAGGGTCTCCAGAATGTATTTTGGTTTCTGTGGGGGAGGCAGGAAGAGCACCACAATAGTCTCTGTCTTGAAGTCTCTCTGAGTCCAAGGGCTGTACTCCAGCCTCCAGTCACCACAAAGGTGGGAGATGGAATGAATGTCTCTCCTTGCTCTGAGAGCTTGAGTTCCTACCTCTAGTCCTCTGCCTTCTCCAAATCTGTGTCCGCGTCCTATTCAATCCCCCTTCGAGGTCTGACTCTGACCTTCTTAAATACTCTATTACAATTAAATCCATTTATCATACTGAGTATAAGCCAATATATCATTAGGGAACCATTATTTGTTGTAAGATTAAATCAATCATACTGAACTAGAGAACTATTAATCATCATGCTAAACTAGATAACCATTGTCTTATCAATTCCACTTAGTTAGCACCTTGTAAGAATCCTTGTTTCAGAATTCTGGCCCATTACAGTTTTAGATATTGGAGAATCCATATCCATACCTGAGTATCATGCTGTCCCCCATTTATGGAGTAACCCAGAGATCTAACTCTTTCAAATGTGTCATAGAACAGTCTATGACTAGAATAGTCATCCAACATAATCTACTCCTGAGCCTTATGACCCTATGGGGTCCACATAGTAAGCTAGCAAGCTAAAATCTTTAGCAGACATTTGGGAACTGACTAAAGGACCATTAGACTTCTAGAACCACAAACTTCTCAAAACATCCACTATTTCATTTTTGAAAAGCAATTTCTCACCTATTACTGAGCCCCAGTTTCTACTGAACAGATAACACAGACACCATCCATTATTTGCTTATGATTTGGGTGATGTGAGATTGTTCTTCTAACAAGATGACTGTAGCACAGGAAACCTCCATGATTAAATATAAATTCAAGATCTCACTTGTCCAACTTCCTTGTATGTACCTTTTAAAAATAGGCTGCAGCTCTGCTAGAGCCTAAGGCTTCCAATCTTATCCAAGGTATCCTGCTTTATCCATTAATTCAGGATGTAGCTCTTGAATAGCACCATTTTGCTTTGTTGTTCATGGTTTCAACTACAACAAAATAGGCAGGAACAAGAAAACTCTGGTAGCCATTAATCTGGTAATGAGAACTACTCTGAGGAGTAGGAATCCTATTTTCCCAGTGGTATTAGTTATAAGCCATGGTTTGTGTGTGAGAGAACCTTGAGGAATGAATCAGATTAAGATCTTATCTGATTCATTCCTCTAGGTTCTCTACACTGGGGTCTGAAAAGGATTTTCAAAGAAAAGAACAGTGATTAATCTTCTTTGACCCTTATTCAATCTTTGGTTCAGAGTTGTCTAGTTCTTAAAATCCCTGCCCCCTCAGAAATCTCTATACACATTAATAACAGCTCAGATTTACATGATCAACAGGTATTTTTCCCCCAGCATATTTTAAACATGATCTTGATAGCAAAACTTACTCATACCCTTCTCTATATTCCTTATACTTAGCACAATGCCTAAAATTTAGACCACAAAGTAACTTTCTGAGATGAATTCAAATTCAGGTCCAGTGCTTCCTCCGGCATTTATAGTCCACATCCTGCTTTTAATTTACATTTTTTCTGCCTTATTTTGCAAAATAACAGTATTCTAAACATAGGCGTTTTTCCCCTGGGAATACCTATGATTTTCCATTTGAGTCAAAATGGAAAGATGCATTTCCCATTCCCCAAATATGCCCTTGTTTTCTCCGTGTCTTAGCTCATGTTGATCTTTTTTATATTAATTTTCTGAGAGGTAGTGGTTGCAAAATGGATAGAGAACTGGTGTCATAGCCCACAAGACTTGCAGACAAGCCTTATATCTGATTCCTATTGAATGTGTGATCCTAAACAAGTTACTTAACCTTTCATTTTAGAAAACTCTCTTGGACTACATGTTCTAGAGAAAGTGATGCCCTGTATTAGTGAATATAATTTCTCCAGTCAGTATTACCCTGTATCAGGAAAATCACTAGTCCAATACTGAAATCAACTCCTATCCCAATTTTATTCCTTTATTTGCCAATTGTTGGATGTAAAGATTGCTTCCAATTTTTTTCTATGCAACAGCTAAATGCATTTTTTTTTTACATGTAAGTTCTTCCTTTTTATTATAATTTTGGGCTAGAACCTAGCAGCTGCTTGAGGTGTGTGAGTTGGTGTTTACCAGAAACAGAAAGAAATCCCATCTGTCTCTCAACTTCTATTAAAATCATAACTTGAAAAAATACTCTAAATCACTAACAATTACAGAAATGCAAGTTAAAGGAGTTCTGGGATACCATCTTGCACCCATCAGATTCACTAAGATGACAAAAAAGGAAAATGACAAAATTATACGGATTATGGGAAAAACAGTGTATATAAGGGAGCTATTGTTATTTTTAACAAATATTAGGATCGTAGATTTAGAGCTGAAATGTACCTTAGAGATCATCCCATCTGATCCCCTTATTTTGCTACTGGGGAAACAAAGCCCGCCCCCCCCAAAAAAAAAATTAGACGACTTGACCAAGATGATGCATGCAGTAACATGAATAAAACCGGTACATATCTCATCCACTTGGGACATTTGCTGTATAGGATAATGGCTTTTGCATATGTGTGTATTGGGGTGGTAACTTATGCAGGCAAACCAGAAAAAGATCTTACCTAACAAAGGAATTGTAGTCTGGTTTGCAAAGTATTGCTCTTGGGGTAATTGTCAGAATCAGTAGTTGTTCTGAGATGAGACCTGAGCGTAATGATAAGAAATTCAATTTAAGCAAACAAATATTTATTAAGTATTATGTGTAGACTATATATATAGTGTTTATGTGCTAGGGTAGATATAAAGATTTTTTCAATGATTATAAACTTGATGACCATAATAAAAAAAAAAAAACAAATAACTAATAAACATATTAAGTGAGTAACATATTACATAAAACCCTTGATATTTAACAAAGTAGGAACAAATAAATTAGCACAAAATGTATTCCTAAATCTTTTGCCTGCCTTTGGCTTAGTTTATTTATTTATTTATTTTTAATATAGTATGAGTCAATGTGCATAACAGCTCTGCTTTTGCTAATCTTTTGATAGTTCTTCTATATTTACCTATATTCTTCACATTTTTTAACAGCATCACCATACTTCACCCGTTATTATACCATAAACAGTTTATCCATTTTCTAATTGTTGTATATATGGTGTGTTCCAACTTTTTTGGATTACAAATAAAATAGCTATGCCCCCAAACTGAGAGTATAGTATAATGGATCAGAGAGTTAGCCCATTAATTAGGAAAACCTAGGTTCAAAGTCACTCCCTAATACCTAATGGTTTCTTGACCCCTAAGTAAGTCACTTTTCAGAATGGTAGTGTCCATTTCATGTAACCTGGGCTACTCTGGATTCCCCCAGTTCATCTTTGAGGTGGGTTTGAAACATGTCCAGATTTCCCAAAATGGAAACCTCTTCATGCCCTATTTATTATCTGGGTCTTGGTAGCTTCCTTTGATTAAAGATTTAAAAATGGTCAGACTGAGCTGTTTAGTCCCTTTTAGACTTTTCTTCACCCTCTTTCTCCTGTGCTCTTTTTGTAAACAAGAATAATATGATACTACAAACTCAACTAATAAGAAAAGAGGAACTCTCCATCCCCTGCTTCCCCCTCCCCATATTTTACTCTGCAATATGAGAAAAGATCCTGAAGTTGTTGTTTTTATTCTTTGTCTCATGCTTAATTTGAGATGCTGGGGTCACCCTCATGGAATCTGAGTTTGAGGCAACTTGGAGCCAGTATTGGGGGCAAGGTGGTCAGCTAGCCAGTCCAGCCTGAGAATTCAGAGCCGTAATCCTGGAGAGGAAGTTCTGAACTTGACACTGGGATGTGTTCTATAGCAAAGCTTCTTAAATTATGGGTGGCATAAGTGAATATGAAGGTTGTGATGTTAAGATTTATTTTCAGTAAATGTTTGCTTTGTATACCCGTTTTTGATGCTTATATACATAAAAATTTCTCAGGGGTCACAAGTAGAAAAAGTTTAAGAAGGCTTGTTCTATTGAAATAAAGCTAAATTATGAACCTTATCTACTTTTCCTCCCCAAAGACTAAGGTGGTTAAAGAATGGTTGGTGGGATTATCCCTCCTATACATGGAAGGGGAATAAGTTCATATATTTTAAAAATTATTTTTTGGAGTAAATATTCCCCTTCGGAAAACTCCAATGTTACATTAGGGTCTTGTCCTTAATTAATTGGACTTCATTTTTTGGGGGGCCCCTAGAGAGATGTTCTGACTGGTATAACCTGGGCATCTCTGGACATATCCAGTTTGGATAACATGGAGGAACTTGTATAAGAGAGTCCATCCTGATTACCTACCATGGAAGCTTCTGTTGTCCTCCACCACATGGGTAGGGATAATCTTTGTTGGTTTCCTGGGGCTTTAAAACTGGTATCTACAGAGCCCAAAATGAACCTGTGAGAGGTGAAGAATTCTCCTTGCCCTATTCCCTTTCTATCACTATAGCTCCAAAATGCATTTATTTCTGTTCCCTGTTGTTTCTTCTTCTCAGTTTCAGTTCCCAGAAGTGATTCCCCAAGGGATGCAGGAATTCACACCATAGGAATGAATAACCTTGGAGCCAGGATTATAGGTAGGATGGGATATGTTCACACCAGGTCCAGTAATACTCAAATCCCTGATGATGCATATTAGTAAGAAAACCACAAATTAAAAAAAAAGTATGTTGTATTTTTATTTATTTTGTTAAACATTTTCCAATTACATTTTCCTGCCCCATTCAGGAGTTTTGCTGTTGCATGTGATCTACTGCTTGAAGATTGATGCCTCTGAGAAACTCTTGGACTATAAATACAGAGAAGGTGGTAACTTGAATAATAAAGGAATTTTTTCATTAGGGAATTCTCTAAATAAATGAAATTAGATGCTCAGTTCCTATGACTCATACAAAGTTATTATATTTGCTTTTCTTTCTGATTCCTAATGAAGAAAAAGAGAATCTAAATTTTATATATTAAAAGTCCTCTCTTATGCTCTTCCTACCCTCAATTTTACATATTTTTGTGTTCTTAACTTTAATTATTACTTTAAGCCCCTGTTGATGTTTGTTCTCCCCATTTAATTAAATCTTTTCATTTGATGATCAATCAATATTATCACTTGACCTCATAGTAAGTTCTGTGCTACTAAGCCAACAACTGGGTACTCAATCCAGATTCATGGATTCTTAAATTTTTTTGTGCATCATATGTTAAAAAATAACAAGAACAACAAGTCCTGTGAATTGTTTAAAAAAATAAATTCATTATAGTCCAAAGGGCAGCCTGGAGTGAACCAGAATCTGAAGACAGTTTACAAATTGTAAATGCATTAATTTCTTGAGAAGGAGCTTGCAAGCTGTATTCTCTTCTATTTGGAGAGAGTGAGATCTTTATACTTTTTAAGAAAGGGAAGGGAAGGGAAAATGGAAAGAGTGAGATATTTATACTTTTCAAGAAACGAAGGTAGGAAATTAGGAAATAAGATGGGAATTGGGCAGGTTCTGGAGAGAAATCAGGCTAGGAACCTCATTCCCAAGGGGAGGAGGAGATCCAGGAAATAGGTGCAATGAAGAAATCCTGGTGCAGAGAGTTAGGACCCTTTGAAGTTTGACACTTCAAGACTTGAACACAAACAATAAGATAAAGAGATGTTCCCCAAAAACATGAAACAGGCTATGTCTGAGAGCCCCAAAACCATCAGGGAAGCTACCTTCTCTGAAGATAAGGATGCTTCTTGAAGATCCATAAACTACCAAATGGCTCAGGGTCTGCTTATTGGTTTCAGAGTTGCTGATTTTCTGCATGTGCATCTGGGTTTATTCTCCATCACAGCAAAGAATTATTGGTATTTATAGAAATCCTGGACATGAGAAGTCCTCTTGATTCATTAATTGCTGTGCTTTTCCATTATCTGGTTCCCCTGTTTAAAAATAAATAAATAAATAAATAAAAAGGAAGCTCTAACATATTCAGTGGGTTAGTACAACCATTTAGAGCCCATGTTCACACATGGGTTTTTCCCATTTATTTTCCTTCTGCTAAAGCCTATGGACCCTTCATCAGAGTAGTTTATAAGTGCATAAAATAAAATCTATAGGATTAAAAAAGACACTAGTTATATTAAGATACAATTATAACAATTCTATTAAAAAGAGGTTTATGATTCCAGTAAAGTATTCTTGACAGATGCTGGGAGCTCATTTTAGAGACTTACCTCTAACTAAAACCTCAGGCTACAGACTCATCCCTGTCAGGCACTGCCTCTCACTTCAGGAATGGGAACTTGCAGGTGATGCTCTGGATGTGGGAAGGTTGAGGTTTGCTCAGGGATGTGGGGATATTACTGTCCAGCTTCAGTAAAAAATGATAAAAATCCTTGGATTACCATAGTCTGGCCTGATCAGAGAGTAAAGTCATTTCACAACCCAAGAATGAAGCACAGAGCTGCTGGGAGACATGGCTACTTCTCTACTGTTTGTTCCCTTAGAATTCCATTCAAGTGTCTGTGGATAACTTCCCATGTACTTCCTAAATGATGTCTTTCCTTGCTGTCTTTCCTTGCTGCCTGTGCAGGTGTATGTATGTTCTGCCATGTAAGCATGGGTCTTTTTAAATGTAGCTAATTGGGAGATGTCAATAGGTATCTTGAATGTCTATTCTGCCCTTCTTTCTCCAAGGAAAATTTTAATTTCAGCCATGTATGGAGTGATAGACTGGCATTGGAGTGCAAGAGCCAAGGGTTCCAAAAGGCAGAGGAGAGAAGGGAGAACTTTCCAGCTAGGGGAACAGCAAAGACCTGGAGGCAGGAGATGGAATGAAGAATAACCAGTAGGCTGGTTTGGCTGTAGTGTACAATACTTAAGAGAATAGGATGTGTAATCTGTCCAGGAAGATAGTTTGGGGCAGAAAAGGGGCACAGTGTATAGGGTACCAGGTCCTGAATCAAAAAGATTCATCTCCCCGAGTTAAAATCTGACCTGAGACTAGCTCTGTGACCCTGAGCAAGTCATTTAACCTGTTTGTTTCAGCTCTAAGAGGAATGGGAGAAGGAAATGGTAAGCCATTCTAGTATCTTTGCCAAGAAAACCCCAAATGGGGCCACGGGGTGTTAGAACATGATTGAACAATAACAACCAATTGTGAAGTTACTTCAAATGTCAAAGGAGTTTATATTTTCTCCCAAAAGAAATGGGGATTTTTAAAATTTTGATCTGGGAGAGGAAAAGATCAGACTCATACTTTGGGAATATAAAGTTGGCAGCTGTGAGGATGATAAAGTGGAAAAGAGGAGAAAAGCTGGATGCAGAGACAACAAGAGAGAGGTTCTAAGGTTTAGAATGTGGCTATGTGAATAACATGGATAAATGGGAAAGGTATTGGGGAAGTAGAATAAATAAGATTTAGCAACTAATTGGATGAAGAAAGAGAGGGAAGAGGCAAATATGACTCAAATTGAATATTTTGAAGACAAAAGGATGGTGGTAATCACAAGGACAGAAAAGTTAAGAAGAAAGGGTTTGGTAAGAAAGATAATGAGTTCTATTTTGGACTTATTGAATTCGAGATGCCTATAGGACATTAGTTGGAGATGCTCAGTAGGCAGTTAGTAACTTTAACAAGTTGTATTATATCCATTAATCATAGGAATAAGCAAACCTATAGAAAGAAATCAAGACAATAAATTATACTGTTAAAAGAAAATCTCTTTTTGGATCTTGCCCTCAACAATGAGGCAAACCCAGGAAGAGAAAATTTAAAGGAATTTATTGTATTACCTAAGGCAAAAGCATGAGTCTAGCTGATGATTTCAAAATACCTGCTGGTTTTTATAGGCAACTTTTATAATAAAAGGACAATTTTGATAAACACACCTTTCTGAAAGAGAAGAAGCTAGCTAGAGCTTCTTCTCATCTCCTTTACCTCCTACTTGACTGACTCCTACTCAAAAGGTAATCCCTACTAGTTACCTGGCACATACAGAAAAGGATGAGAAACAATGGTGGGTAATAATGCAGACAGTTGGACTGACTTGGCAGTAATGACTGCTTCTGCACAATCCAACCAGGATAAAAAGCAAATAGGGAAAAAATCAGCCAAAGGGAAGGAATTAGTTGAGAAACCTGGAATAGATAGAATCTTAGGCTCCCAAAGTAAGGGTAGATATTATCCTAAGGGTAGATCCGATTATTTTTCTTCAGTAAATAAAAGCAAATATATTCTCCCCTTATCCTCTCCCCATATTGGACATCTAGGTTTGGAGTTGCATCACAAAACAATCCAGATATATATGTTCATGGCCCCTGCCATTTTTTTTTTCCTTTGGAGGAAAAAAAAAATTAACACATCAGTCAATAGGCTATTGCAAAAATGTCAAATTGTCCAACTGAAGTCCTTCAAGGGCAAAGGATGGAGGTTCCCTCCCATCCCCAACAGTGGGTAGAGCTGGAGCTGGTGAGTTAGGTTGGCAGCTTCATTTACATAGTTTTGTGGTTTCAATCCACGATGCTAATGTTCTTTTAATGCAGATTTTATCTGTAAATTCTATTTATTGTGTTTGGTCATTAACATTAAATGGCTAATGTATTTATTCATCTTAGGAAATAGAAATGCAGCCCATAGTCTGTCTGTCTGATTCTCTGATTTGCAGCCAAGAGCTCAATCACTGGAATAGAATAATGTTGCCCATTAACTTTTAAATTGATACTAGACTGCTGGGTTTGGAAAACATGTGGTCTCCCTTTTTGTGGGTGTCAGTTTCCTCTCAGACAAATCTCTGACTTTTAGGCTTATAGC
Organism: Sminthopsis crassicaudata; assembly: GCF_048593235.1. NCBI lineage: Eukaryota > Metazoa > Chordata > Mammalia > Dasyuromorphia > Dasyuridae > Sminthopsis > Sminthopsis crassicaudata. The sequence continues at coordinate 381,562,989 of NC_133619.1, forward strand.
TGTAAAGAGGAAAGTTTGGGTTTGGTATGAGGAATAAAGTGCCTAAAAATTAGACTATTCCACTGTAAACTGAGGTCATGGGTGCACACAGATCCTGGACTGACTTGCCAGCACACCTGTGAGGGGAAGGGCCAATAATAATGGTCCTCCCATACCCAGCTCTAGGAATAATGCTTTGGACTGGGGTACCTGGGGAAGATGTAATGAGTTTCCTCTCACTGGGGATTTTTGGTCATATCCTAAGTAGTCACTTGTTAGTTTTTATTATGAGAGATATTCTTTTCTGAAAGAGGTTGGACTCTGGTCACTAAGATCTCTTCCAACTCTAAAACTCTGTAACTTTTTTTTTTTTCCAGAAGTGGATAATAGTACTTGCACTACATAATTTAAGAACTTGTTAGGGATAGGAAAAGAGAAAAGTACTGGACTTGTTCTTCCTTTGTTCTTGAAGAAGACCACTGATATGAGGAAGATAATTTCTTGACTCACAAGTGAATTAGATTTATCTGAGGCAGAAATGTGCAAAGTCATCAGTCCCACTGACCTCCTCCAGAGTCATAGGAGTTCAATGACAAGACTTAAATCAGCATGACTTTAGATGGCTCAGGATGCAGTGGGAGACCTTAACCTTTTTTAAACTAAGGCCAAAAGTTTACTCTCTTTCCTTTTAATCCAAAGCATTTATTATCAGATTTTTTTTTTTTTTAAATCTCAGGACAACTTTATACTGTTAAAATTATTGAGGACCTCAAAAAACTTTTGTTATGCAAACTACTACAATTCATATTTACTGTATCAGAATTTAAAATAAAATTTGAAAATATTTTTTTAAAAGAACAATAATAGACCTCCTATAACAAATGATACTTTTTAATAAAAATCAGCTATATTTCCAAAAATGAAAAATATTTAGTGAAAAGTGACATTTTTTTAAACATATGTTTGCAAATCCCTTTAATGTCTGATTTAATAGAAGGCAGCTACATTCTCATATCTGCTTCTGCATTCAATCTGTTGTGCGATGTTGTTTTGGTTGGAGTATATGAAGAAAATCTGGTTTCATAGAAATATATAGTTAGAAAAGTATTTTAATAGTGAAATAACACCTTAGTATTAATATGAAACTGTTAAAGATCATATACTTTCTTAAAGGACCTTGAGGACCTCCAGAGGTCCAAAGACTGCTGCTTTAATGGAATAAGGGAGATATTTCCTGGAGAAAATCTAGGAAAAGTGTCCATTTTTTTCACCTTTTCTTTTCTCACAGATCATTCTGCTAGGAGGTCTCAAAATACATGCATATAGCCCATAGGTAGGTCAGAATACAAAAACTATTTCCTGTAATAAAATAGTTTGAGGATAATATGCAAAGTCAGTTACTTGTGCTGTCAATCTGAGTTACTCCATTTTAAAAACTTGGTTTGGACTTTGAGTTCAGGAAAATGATATTATTCCTTGTCCCTTGTTTGATCAAGTGGATTAACCTTTATTGGGTTAAATATGTCCCATATAAAAATTCCAAAGTCAAATTGGTAAGTATAAAAAATGTTAATTTGTTTCTTTCATTCCCAATTTTAAATTTCTTTAACATGGAAACCCAAGCCTTCGGATGTCCAAATCAAAGAATTTTCCTCTCTCCCAGTCACTCTTCTACTTTTCTAAACTTTGAATGCCTAGCATAAGTACTTTGCAGTCAGGTAGTCACTTGACATCTTTTTGTTGACCTTTGTTACTGTTAAATTGAATAGTCATCACTTATATCTTTTCTAAGCATCATTTCTACTCACTGCTTAGAGCAAAGCTTCTTAAATATGTGATAACCCATATGGACTATAAGTAACTGAATGGAGGAGGGGTCTCAAAAATTTGGCAAATATATCAAATATTCTGTCAACTTTCAATTCTTTATGTAAAATTAATAAACATCCATACAAATTTGCTTTTATGTTTAATAAATAGCAAAATTATATGTATATTGTTATGTCAGAGAAACTGAGGCAAGATAGAGATTAGAGGTTTTTTTAATATTTTACTTGATTTCTGAGAGGGAAAGATTTTTCTGGGACCAAAAGGATCCATTTTTGGACTCAGGACTGAATCAGACTTTCATCTCAAAGAATTCAGCAGTGGAAACTGAGTTTCCCATGAAATATATACACGTGGTTCTAAGCAACCGGGGTAGATGAAGGCAAGGAGTGGAGTCTTAGCACTGAGAGAGAGAAGGGACCATCAATCTGATTGTGACAGGGTGGGGGGTGAGGACCATAAATTCAGATAAACTGGGAGGACTTAGGAGCTAGAAAGTCTGAACTCCCCCTTATCTTGAGTTTACACATTTACAATTTATAACCTTAGTGTAACCAGCCCTAAGTTATATCAGTCCTAATGTCAGGAAGGGGGGGATTGCAACCAGGGGGATTGAGATAGAACAATTCAAGGAACTTAGGCAGAACAATTTAGATAAACTCAGGCAGGACAATAAAGGAAACTGAGGCAGGATGATAAAAGGGAACTGTGGCACAACAATACCAAAGTTGTTTTAAAATAAGTTTCTTTATGATTTATTATCAGTAATTTTTGATTTTTATACATGTTTTATATGTATATATAATATATATATATACATATATATACATATATATATATATGTATATATATATATATATATATTATATAGAGAGTTGTGTAAAAATTTCTCTGGTGAGAAGGGTCTTGAGTAGGAAAAGTTTAAGAAGCTCTGGCTTACAGGACCAGCTTTATTTACTTCACTACTCTACGGTTGGAGTCATTCTAATCTGCTCAAACCTTCCAGAATTAATCTTTGAGTCAAGTGTTGGAAGCTAAGTGCTCTACTAATTTGAATGATAACAGGTGAAACAGAAAATGCGTGTCTTTTCTTTTCCACTCTCTGGACCAATAAAACCATTTACCTATTAGTGGTAAAACTGAAACTTGAATGGATCTCTTGACTCTTATTCTTAAAAGTTTTGTATTATACTATACTTCCCAGCTAAGGACTTATTCTAGGGTTCTCCAAGTAGTAAACATATATATGGTATACTGAATGTATTGTTGTTGAATTGAATAGCTTCTTTCTGAGTTTGTTTGTTGGTATAAGCTTGAACAGGGAATAAGTTGTTAATTTTCATTGTGAGCATTTATAATCCTGAAATGGAAAACACTACAAATCAAAACTTAATTTATTGTTTTGTTGATTTCTAGACTTAAATAAAATGATGGAGAAAATATTAATAATGTAGATTAAACATATCTCTCTCTCCCCCAAGTCTATAGGTAAATATTTGCCAACTTCTGGTATTTCTCTTGAGCATCACCTCTATTCATTTTTTTAAACATAAAGTTTGCCTTATATATCTACTTTGTGATAGGTAATGTCTTTCATAAACAAAGGTCAATTGTTTTACTGTCAATGTTCTAGCAGTATTATTGTATAACCATGAATATGGTATACCAAAACCTCAAAAAAAAAACAAAAACCAGACCAAACCAAACAATATCATAAAGTGGGCAATGACCAAGCTCATGGTAAATGTGAGCAGCTGCAATATATGACAAAAAGAAATTCCAAGATGAATCAGTATATGGAATTTTACTGGAGAAATGAATGAGGCAGGGAAGAAAACAGGCACTTATTGTCTATCTTGAGCTAAGTATTTGCCAAGCACTTTATACACATCTCATTTAATCCTCACAACAACCCTGGGAGTTAGGTGCTGTCATTATTTCTAAATTAGAAATAGACAGAGGTTAAATGACTTGGCCAAGATCACACAGACAGCAGGTGTCAGAGCTACGATTTGAACCCAGGTTCTCTTTCTGCTGCACTTTTCCCAAGTGTGGTAATCTTGAAAAAGCCTCTCATCCTAAGTAGTATGCAACCACATCCCTAAATGGGTGAGCCAATAGAGAGAGAACTGAGCTGAAGTCAGAAGCTGTTATTGATTATTGTTGTTTAGTCATTTTAGTCATGGCTGGTTCTTCATGACACCTTTTTGGTGTTTTCTTGGCAAAGCTCCTGGAGGGATTTGCCATTTGCTTCTCCTGCTCATTTAACAGATGGAGAAACTGAGGAAAAGTGACTTGCTCAGAATCCTACAGCTAGACTTACTAGATTTCAGCCCAAGAACATGAGACTTCCTGATTCCAAGCCCAGTGTTCTATTTACTCTGCTGCTTGGGTCAGGAAGACCCGAGTTCAAATGTGTCAGACACTTGTGAGCTGTGTGACTCAATCTGACTTAATGTCCTCTTGTATAAAATGGGGATAATAATAACATCTTCCTTTCAGGGTTACGGTGAAGATCAAATTTAATAAATTGTAAAACATTGCCCACAGTGCTGGCAAGTAGGAGGCATTCTATGAATATTATTCCCCTTCTTCCTTTTTCTCCCTGCCTTTGCTCCTTCTAACCACCTCTGTAGGAAAATCAGATGTGTTAATCATCTGGTCAGAGCAAGAAGTAGCTGGTAGAAAGCTCCCAGGCTCTGCTATTGTTATTCTTATATAGAAAGACCTGGACAAGAATGACACAGGATGGGCAGGGGTGGATGGGGTGAAACACATGCAGCTGCTGGAAGAAATGTAGATGTCAGTGAGATCACTGATCCCTTGGGTGTGAGTATTTAAGTGCCGAAATCTCTCCTAGAGGTTAAAGAGACTGCCTTCAAGAATTTCAGCATCATTAATCTGACTAGAGGTAAAGAAGAAAATGTTAATGTGCTCTAATCTACCCTCCCAAACAATGAAGTCAATACTGTTTGTCATTTCAGAGTGACCCATTTAAAAATACCTCTTTTAGAGTTGCAGTTATGTTAATTATTTCCTGACTATTCATAGAATGATAGAAATTTCTCTTCATAATGGTGCTGTTTTCCAATAGCTCTTGACCTGCTTGGTTTTGCCACTATGTATTATTAGATTATAGCTCCTTCTTTTAGTACATGTAAAAAAAAAATAAAAACCCTTTTTTCTTTTCCTCCCATTGTCATTTGCAATTTACTCACATTTTCATTTTTATTAACTTTTTTTTTTACTGAATTCTTTCTATTTCTTCTTCAAATTGTGAGATTGAACTTCCTCAATTCCTCCTTTCAGTGGCAACAGTTCACAAACAAGAGGAATGTGTTCATTATCATCCCATACAGCATCTGCCTATCTGAGAATGAAGGACTAAATTACCCAATGGGCAGAGTGAAGATGTGAGCAAGAGAACTCACAAAGAAACCAATAGAAAAAGGCCAGCTCTGAAATGTGGAAGGAAAAAAGGAGTTAGACCAGAGACTGATTGTTACTTGTATTGGGAACATTACATCGGGAGGCCTGCAAGCTACTGGAGACCTCCTACTCTTTAGTACTCAATGATATACTGTCAAATAAGGAATTTCACTGACAGTGGGAGAAAGTAATGGCAGGAGGGGGGTAAACTCACTAATGAGTAAGGAGGATGGTTGAGCAAAATCTCCTACAATTGCTGGGATGCTGGGGAGGCATTACAAATTTCTCCAGGAATAAAAATAAATAAGAGAGCTGTACATAATTAGGAAGTAATGAAGTGCACGTTAATTCTGATGTTGCTACAAAATCAAGGAGAGCAATAATGGGAAAAGGAAAGAGACATTAACTGTGCAGAGGCCATGTTGCTGAACTGTCTGGCTAATCAAGTCTCTATTTCTGGAGAAGGAAAAAAAAAAAAAAGAAATGAGAGTAGTGGAATAGAATAATGTAACTGAAAGAAACTTGAAAAAGCAATTAATATTAGAATTGCTGAATATTAAACATGAAAGAAAGCTTAGAAGTTGCTTGGACCAATCCTTTTTTTTTTTTTTTTTTTTTTTAATATGTGATGAAACTGTTTTGATAGTCACTTCCAAGTACTGAAAAGAGGAGTTTACATAGTAAAAAGGTGATGTGGTTAGACCAGACTTTTAGAGAAATACCTGTGGTGGTTATTAGGGACATAGGTTGTAACAGGAGGGACTCTAGGCAAGATAATCTATTAGCAGTTTAGTTAGTCTAGGCAAGGGACAAGGAAGGCTTAAGCTGGGGTAGCAACTAAGTGAATAGACTATTTAATGTTTTTCATATAAAGCAGGGGTATAATGATGATGATCACAAAGATGGTAATAATAATAATGGCTAGCATTTATATAGTGCTTACTATATGTCAAAAACCACCATAACAGGCAGATGAGAACAATCTGTCCCCACAACCACAAAGGCTCTTAGATACCAAGGTAATTTTTTGCATCACAGACAGTCATTTTGAGTTTTGTCTTGCCATGAAATTTTGATGACTGTATATGAGAGTGAGACTGATGACTTTGTGCATCACTTATTAAATCCTTACTTAAATCCAATTTGGAAATAAGTCAAGACCTCATTGTTGTGATATCATTGGTCCTCTTCACAGCAAAGGATTACCACATTCAGGCACTGTGCTAAGTATTTAACAACTGTTCCTTTTTGATCCTCACAACACTGGGAGGTAAGTGATATTATTATCCTCATTTTATAAAGGAGCAAACTGAGGCAAACAAAGGTTAAGTATCTTGCCCAAGATCACATAACTAGCCAGTGTCTAAGGCAGAATTTGAATTCAGGTCTTCTTGTCATCAAGCCTGGCATTCTAACCTGAATCACCTAATATTCTTTGGGGTTAGACCTGCTACAAACATTAATTAAGAATTTGTGACCTCTGTCTATTTAAGAAAGACCTTGATGTTCACCTCGTAAAATAGCTTCAGTCTCAGCAGCATCCTTGCAATACTTGGTAGCAATTATCCTACAGAAGTTGCAGCAGAATAGAGAGGAAGTTTGCAGGTTCTACTTAGAAGCAATAAAATATCTGCACAATTACTTTTTGGGGCACCGATCATTTCCCCTTGCTGTGTTCTTGATGAATATGAGCAGATAACAAACACAAAAAAAAAAAAAAATTATTTTAGTTTCTCTATTGCTGAGAATAAAGCAGAGAAATCCTGTCCAGAACTTGGCAAGAACCTCCAAAGTCACTAGATGCCTTGCTACTCTTGGTTTTGATACAGGGGATGTCGGCAAAAGCTCTGATATAAATTATGCTTCAGGGCCAAACAATGAGAGGCCAAAAAACACTTCTGGGTAATTTACACACTTCATACCTGTACATTCTTAGAATATTTTTCTCTGAAACATTCATTTTCTTCCTTAAGTGGAAATTTGCCAATTTGCCAAATTGATTTATAGAAGAGTACTTAAAAGACCCATTTAGTGATAGCATAATATTCAAAAGGCTCATCTTTAAAATCAGATTTTTAAGGGTGTTGAGAAATCCCCCTTGAATTTCTTCCATTGGAGTCATATAATTTCACATAGAGAAATAGCAGAATTTCACAGTGTAGCAACATTTTCACAATGGATTTAGGGTCATATGAACAACACTAAGGTAGACTAAATAGTCTTAAGCTTCAATTAACTTTCAAAAAGCCCTTAAAAGAGGAATTCTATTCTAGATAAAGAACACTCACAGATAACCCTCCAGAAAAGGTATTCATCAATTGTCTTAGAGACTTTGTTGATATACTCCCTCCCTGCTTCTGCCTGACTCTGTCTTGATAAGTAGCTGATATTAATTGACTTGTATGAAGGGAAGGTGAAAGGAGAAAGAATTCAGCCTTTTTTAAGAGTTGGATGTAAGAATAGAAACTCTGATGCAGAACAACCATGATATCCTCCCTATTTTGCCAAAATAAATAGAATTGGATTCAACCCAACCTGAGAAAAAATATGTAAGCAAAGGGAAGAATTATGGCTAGTGATCAGTAACTGTCCCAAAACAGTTGCATCATAGGTGGGGACAGGTTTTTTTAAACCACACAAATTAGTTCAATAGGCTAGTAAACATGTATCCACCAACGTGGGAGGAGGTTTTGCAGTCCATTTTAGGTGTACTTACCATCAAAGGAGGAGGAATCAGAAAGTAAGTGAAAAGGGAATATAAAGGAGAAGGGGCTTTCAAGGGGGGAAAAATGCAATTAAAAATCTAGAAAAAAATCATTAACTAGAAAAAATAGTAAATCTTCAGAGGTTGAAAAGGTTTTTTAATTGTTATGACAAAGAAGTTTGAATCAATGTCTAATGAAAGACAAAAACTTAAGTGTGTAAACTTAAGAAATTAAACAACATGGGATGACAGGATACTTCAGAATGGTTCAACAGAGAAAGAAAAGAAAGCACCACTATCACCATCATCATCACCAACACTACCATCATCATCATCATCAAACAAATAATCATTAAGCAATTACCATATGTTAGGCCCTGTGTCAGTGCTGATAATACAAAGAAAGGCAAACATGGAGTCCTTCCTCTCAAGAAGTTCACATTCTAAAGGGAGAGATAATGTACAAGCTTCTATGTATATAATATAAATATACATTACACATATACACATACATTTATATGTATGTGTATATGTGTGCATGTTTATGTGTGTATGTGTGTGTATGTATATATATATATAGTGTAAATTTGAGGGAATTTCAGAGGGAAGGCACTAAGTCCCAAGAAGTCTTTGAGCTCTCCTCTCGGCCCTAAAGTACACTATTTCAGAACTTTTGCCCATATTCCGGGTCTGTAAGTCTCAAGGCATCTAGTGGTTTTATTTGAAGCCAATTTCAAGGGAAAAGGAATGGGGATGTGCCTCTTAGTAAACTTAATTGTCAGAATTATTGGATTGGGGGGGAGAACTTGAACCAATCATGGCAAGTTCTTCCAAAGAAGAAATTTGGAATAACAAAAATAATAAAGGGAAATAAAAGAGAAGCAAAAGACAAATATATTAAAAAACACATGCAAAGCAAATGCAACATCTGGACAAAGAACACACTTAAGCACAAGCAATTGACTTTGAAAATAGTATGCGTGGAGACAATTTAAAGATCACAAATGACCCAGAGGAACATAACAAAAACAAAAACTGAGCATCATAATGCCAGGAAATTCATGAAAAGTTTTCAGAATTTATAAATTCAAAACACAAAGCACAAATCAAAGAATGGACACATTGCCTTCTAGGGGGAGATGGGATGAGGAACTTCTGTTCCAAATTCTAAGGCACACAATGGTTAAATTGAACAATTCCTATAACAACAAATTCAACAAGCATCCAGGAGAATAATTTTTAAATATATATAAAAAATTCAAATAGCATTGTTGGAATTCATGGGAGCCACCTGACAGTGGCTGCTGGAGATCCAACCCAGAATGGCTCTCCTCTTGTGAGAGGATGATATAAGGAGAGTGAGAGGCAGTTGCTGTTCTCTGACCTCTCTGAGAGGCCTGGAATTGTCTGATCTCTCTCTTCTTCCCTCTGCCTCCAATTTATCTCATTCCCAGTCCACAACACCTGTGTCAACAAAGGCTGCCTTGCAACTTCTTCAGATGTTATGATCCACAGCTGTGGAGGCTCTCAGAGAATTGACATGTCCCTTAACATGGCACAAAAACCATTAGAAACTGAAGAACAGAATCAATTAACATTTTCTGAAAAGCAAAGTAGAGTTAGTAATATTCTGTAATCCTATTTTAAAGATATTAAAAACTATCCTGGAGTCTTCATAGATATAGGAAACTAAAACCTTTGGATATTGACCACACTTCATGATCACTTAAGTATGTAGCTGGGAGGTATTTCAGGTGCTCTCTGATGATTGGTTACAGGAAAATGGTGAGTAAGAGGCAAAGGGACTTCTCTCAGCTGAATCAGTACTATTGCTGTTTAGTCATGTCAATTTGGGGTTTTCTTGGCAAAACTATTAGATTAGAATGTCATTTTCTTCTCCAGTTCATTTTACAGATGAAGAATTGGGGCAAGCATGGATAAGTAAATTTATCCAGGGTCACACAGTTGGTTTGAGACCAGATTGGAACTCAGAGAAATGAGTCTCCTTGCTTACTCATCTCTGAATATTATTTCTTTAAGGAAGGAAAAATGCTCTGGTGTTAAAATAACAATATCCAAAAGGAGAGGAATCATCAAGTTGTTCTTGCTTTAAGTGGACAAGAAAATAGAAGAAAGAGTACTGAAGCAAACAAGCCAAACTGAAGCATCATAGGATAAAGCTTATATTTTTTCTAGAGATAAACCAGTATATTTTGTCGAATAAATTTCAGAAAGAGTGTATATGTGCGTAGCTGGAAGGATGAAAAGTATGTGATAGAGGGGAATATGTGATGTATTCTTATCAATTCCAGGAATAGAGAGCAAAGAGATAACTATTGTAGTCTACAGGATAATGAGAGAGGTGACAAAAGGGACAGACTAGAACCTGAGAGAATAAAGGGGGAAATTTCATATCAGCATAGGAGAGGTCCCATTGAAAAACATTCTTATTGGAGAAGAGATTTATGTCTGAAATAGAAGATTGGGAGGTGGAACTTGATACAGCACATAAAAAGAGTTTTATGCTCCGACTGACAATATCTTCTATTAAGACAAAGGAAAATGGAAGTACTGTGGCAAATAGTATCCAGAAGGATGGAAGGACTTATATCCCCAAATGAAATTATGTAGCCAATAGAAAGGAGAATAATGATACAGGAAAAAAAAATATTGAACTTCTAATTTGTGAAGAGATAATTTCTACCATTGGACATTAATTCTATTTACACTTAGGAATGAAGAACTGAAAGTCTATAAAATAATTGTGCTGACCCAATTGCTGTATGTTTATGAAACCTGATTTTATACCAGCTATTCAGGAAACTGAATCACTTTCTTTGGAATTATTTTAGGAATACTCTGAAGATTACCTGGAGGGAAAAGAGACCAGAAACTGGGGTCCTTTCTTTTTTTTTTTTTTTTTTTTAATTTTTAATTTTATTTTATAATTATAACATTTTTTGACAGTACATATGCATGGGTAATTTTTTACAACATTATCCCTTGCACTTACTTCTATTCAGATTTTTTCCCTTCCTCCCCCAACCCCCACCCCCAGATGGCAAGCAGTCTTATATATGTTAAATATATTACAGTATAATTTAGATACAATATATGTGTGTAGAACCGAATTTTTTGTTGCACAGGAAGAATTGGATTCAGAAGGTATGGGGTCCTTTCTTGAGCTAAACTGCCAACCATTCCAACTCTGCTGCAGAGAGCCCAACTCCAATGGACTGAAAACATTGCTCTAATGCCAAATGTGCACTCACCAAAAAGATTATTTTATGGAGAACTCACACAGGCAAACGCTCCCAAGGTGGTCAGAAAAAGCAATACAAGGATGCTCAAGAACTAATTGTATGTGTTGGGATTCACTGACACAGGACTGCCCAGCATTGACAGGCCCTTATCAGGGAAGGTCCTGTGCTCTGAGGGCAAAGCAGAAGTGAATTAGCCCAAAAGAAATGAATGATGAACAAAATCTATGTATATATATTTGTATAACAGATTTTATAGATCATGTAGTTCCATTTCTCCTCTCCCCCATTTTACGGATGATGAAACAGGTTAAGAGATTAAATGACATATCTCGCAAGGCTGCAGCTAAATCAGAAATCAGATAATTGAAGTCCATATCTATATATAACTGAACAGACAGTTTATGAATTTAGGGATAAAAGATATCTATACAACACACAAACACATACACACATATATATGTGTATGTATGATTTATCATATATATATATATATATATATATATATATATATATATATATATATATATATATATATATATATATATATATATATGTTTGTGTGCATGTATATATATATGTTTTTCTCTCTGTTTCTCTATATATTTCTCTCTCTTTCCAGTATACACAGACACAGACATACAAACAGACATTCATCCTAGAGTAGATCCAGCCCCTTAATAAGCACCCAACCCTGGAGAAGGAGCTATAGGACTTCCATCTCTTGCCACTTTTTTTCCCATGCCTGGAATAATCGTCCTCCTACTGGCTTCCTTTAAGTCCCAGATAAAATTCCATTTTCTACAGAAAACCCTCCCTATCCTCTTGTAATTTAGTGACTTTCATCTTTTCATTACTTCCTATTTATGCTTTATATAGCTTGTTCATACATACTTGTTTGCTTGCTGTCTCCCTATTAGGGTGTAAAGTTTTTGAGGGCAGGGACTGTCTCTTGTCTCTTTTTGTGTACTTAGTACCCAGTACTTAGGACAGTGGTGCCTGGTACAGTTGGCAATTAATTAAATGTTTAATGAATAACTGAGATAGAGAAATACTATTGACACTAGATAATTGATTCTTAGTTTTCTTCAAGTCTTCTTCACCTGCTCCAACTCCTTAAAGATGGAGAACCACACTATGACTATTTGTTTTCCTGTGAAAGGATAAGAAACAATCTACAGACTGAGGTATTAATGATTCATAGTCTGGCTAGTGATGATGGTGGGTGGTATTGTTCCCTCCCCAAGCTCCCTCGGCAACATCTTATTTTAGCATTTTCCAGGTCACTGATTAAGAAAACCAAGACTTAATAGTAGGAATTTATTCACCAAAATGCAATTACAGCTGATACATTTCAACACCCTTTTGTTTTTATTTCTCGCAGCTTGACACATCTCACTGTGCTTTGCTGATATAGCTGGAAAGGATGCATCATCCTATGATTTGTCTCTTCCAAGACAATTCACTTTTCTAAACTGTCTGTCTAAAATACACCGAATATCCATATTTATATGCATATATGTACATATATGTATATGTATGTATGTGTGTATGTGTGACTATTTTGGAATTTTTACTTCCTTTGTATTCCAATCACATATCCAATGCTATTTTTTCCACAAAACAAATTGCATATATAAAATTTATATCATAATATATAAATATAAACATAGGAGTCAATTTAAGTACATGTACATAAACTACATAGACACAAAAATCACTATTTACCTAATTTTGTAGTAGAAAATGCTCCCAAATCCTACTAATTTTTTTTTTTTAAATGTTATGGTTCAGACTTGTAGTTTCATTGGTTTGAATACTTTCTAATGTGTAAAGCCCTTCCACTGATGAAATTGGACAACTCAATAATTAATAGCCTAAGGAATTACCTGGGATTCTCCAACTGATATATGAACCAATAGTTCTCAAAGGAAGAGTTGCAAATTGTTGACACAATGTGAAAGCTTATTCCAAATCACAAATAGTATCAAAATGCTAATCAGAATTTAAGATTTCATTTTGCACAAAAAATATTGTGGAGAAATATTTCATTATATTTTTGAGAGACAGAGAGAGAGAAAGAAGAGAGAAAGAGAAATTTCATTCAATAAGAAATGAAAAAATACAAAGAATTCAGAGAAACAAAGATGTGAAATGACATAAAGTAAGCAGAATCAGAAAAGTGAAACAAAACATATAGTTTCCATAAATAGAATATTTCTACACAATAAGGAATGAAAAATAGAAAGAATTCAGAGAAACAAACAAAAATGTGAACTGATACAAAGTAAGCAGAATCAGAAAAACAAAACAAAATATGTATGTGTGTATATATATGTATATGTACAATATACATATATATACATATATATTTTGTATATATACATATATGTATATAAATATACACATATACAAATCAAAATATATACACATATATGTGTAAATACATATACACACATACATACATATGCATATAATGACTACAACAATGAAAATGGAAAACAACAACAAAAGAAACTGAACACAGTATACCAGTTTTTGTCATTCTACAAGAGAAATGAGAAGACACTCTTATCCTTTTTCTTTTCAGAGATGGAAAACATTGGATATGGAGCACTGAAGATAATGTCAGATTTGGTTCCTGTGTCTGCTAAATTCTTTTGACTTCTTTTTCTTTTTTATTATATGACTCATTTCATAGGATCAAAGCTTTAGAGGCAGGATTAGGGGAGAACTTTAGGAACTATCTAATCCAATCACCTCTTGTTACAGATGAATAATCAAGATTAGGTGATTTGTACAAAAAAGTATTTGTCAGAGGTGATTCCAGCATTTTATTTGTGGCAACACTCTGGGTGGGAGAGTTTGGAAAGATATATTCAGAAAGATAGATGCTGAAAAATAAAATATAACAAAATTTTTAAGGAGAAGAAAAGAAGAAATAAAATTGAGAAAGAGAAACTAAGAAGACAGAGAATGAGAGATAGAATCATCTCTGGAGCTCTGAGAGAATGAGTGATTTGTCTATGGTCTTACAAGTAATTTGTTTTTCTGGGTCAGTAATTGTCTTCCTGATTCCAAGATTATACCACTACTTCATATCTCTTATGAATAAAACAGCAAATATCAATTTATTATTAATGCTTCTCAACAAAACATTGTTCTGGTTAAGCTGGTGTAGTACCAGTATTGAATGCCTTTAAAAGTTATTTTTATTGACTACTTTAAAAAACTCAATAAAATCATTGAGATTTGAACTTCATCCTTATATCAACTACTATGTGTTTTCATTAGTCATCTTTTATTTTTTTCTTCAAAATTGCAAAGAAAAATATTTATAAATATAAAATATAAGTCTGTTTTTGTCTAAATTTTCCTTTTTCTTTTCTGAATGTATAGTTGTTCAATTATAATTTTGCAGATTCTCAGAATTCTTATCTTATGTTCTTTCACATGCTTGTACATACATAAAATATAAAAGATAAATAGATTATAGAGATTAAGAAAAAGACCTCCAATGTATAGGACTTTTAGGAGCTCCTGAGTTTCTTATAACCTTGCTTGAATTACCTCTTGCCAAATTAGATTACTTTTTGGAAATTTATTTTAATCTACCTAGAAAAGTTTAAACAATAATTAAAGCAAATTCAAAATGGCTTTAAAAAAATCACTCATTTAATCCACCTCTTTTCATTTGTCATACATTTTTTGATAAACCAATATTATATATTGCATTACTACAGTTGCAACTTCAGATGAATAAAATCATCTCTATGTTCTTATATACACTTAGCTAGATCTTTATATCAGCCATTAAAGGTTATTAAATGAGGAAAAATAGTTGAATTGGTGATTCTATTGTTTTAAAGCAAAGTCCATTCATCTTTTGACTAAATCCTTGTTTGCCTTTTATTTTTCTAAAACTGACAATTAAAGCAGTTTGATCTTTTTCCTTTAACCTCTAGACTATACTCTCATATGGGCTACTTAGTTTGCTCCTAGATGGAACTTACTGACACACACAATGATGCCAGTGCAAAGAAAATAATGGTAGGAGGAAGAAAGGAAGATCATTTTGCATTATCAGTATAGAAGAATGTAGTCAGTTCTACTGGAATTCATAGAAACATTTTTATTTTTATTTTATTTTTTTAAACTAAATTAAATTAATTTTTGTAATAATTTAAAAAAATGTCTTTGCAAATATATGCAAAGATACTTTTCAACATTCATCTTTGCAAAATCTTGTGTTCCAAATATTTCTTCTTTTTTCTCCCCACCCCTTCCCCTACAGAGCAAGCAATTCAATATAGGTTAAATATGTGCAGTTTTTCTAAATATATTTCCATATTCATTATGTCTGCAAGAAAAATCAGATCAAAAGAGGAAAAATGAGAAGGAAAGAAAACCTAGCAAACAAGCAACACATTAAAACAAAAAGATGACAATACTATGCTTTGATCCACATTAGTTCTTTTAGGATGTGGGTGGCTCTTTCCATCACAAATCTATTGGAATTACCAAGTCCATCACAGTTGATCATCACATAATCTTGTTGCTGTGTACAATGTTCTACAATTGTACAATGTTGTACAATTGCCACAAAAAGGGCTGCTACAAACATTTTTGCATGTGTAGGTCCTTTCCCATTTTTTATGATCTCTTTGAGTTACAGACCCAATAGAGACATAGCTAAATCATAGAGTATTAACAGTTTTATAGCCCTTTGGGTATAGTTCCTAATTGCTCTCTAGAATGGTTGGATTAGTTCACAACTCCACCAACAATGTATTAGTGTCCCAGCTTTCCCACATCCCCTCCAATATTTATCATTATCTTTTCCTGTCATCTTAGCCAATTTGAGAAGTATGAAATGGTTGCTCATAGTTGTCTTAATTTTTATTTCTTTAATCAAGAGTGATTTAGAATTTTTTTTTCATAAGATTAGAATTAACTTTAATTTCTTCATCTGAAAATTGTTCATATCCTTTGCTATTTATCAATTGGGGAATGACTTTTATTCATATAAATTTGGGTAAGTCCTCTCTATATTGTAGAAATTAGGCCTTTATTGCAAACACTGGAAGTAAAATTTTCCTCAGCTTTCTCCTTCTCTTTCAATCTTGGCTGCATTGGTTTTGTTTGTACAAAATCTTTAATTTCATATGATCAAAATTATCCATTTTGTATGTCATAATGATCTCTAGTTCTTCTTTGGCCATAAATTCCTTCCTTCTGCATTAATCTGAGAGGTGGACTATCCCTTGTATTCCTAATTTTATAATAGTATCACCCTTTATGTCTAAACCATAAACCAATTTTGGCCTATTTTGGGTATAGGGGTTGTTAGTCAATGTTGTCATACTATTTTCTAGTTTTCCCAGCATTTTTTTCTAATAGTGAGTTATTATCCCAGAAGCTGGAGTCTTTTGACTTATCAAATACTAGATTATTATAGTCATTTATCTATCTATCTATCTATCTATCTATCTATCTATCTATCTATCTATATCTGTATCTGTGATCTATATTTTACTGATCCACTAGTCTATTTCTTAACTAGTAACAATTGGTTTTGATGGCTGATGCTTTATAGGTATAGTTTAGGTCTGTCTGGTGCAGCTAGCTGCATTTTCCCCATTATTTTCCTTGAAATTTTTGAACTTTTTGTTTTTCCAGATGAATTTTATTATTTTTTTCCAGTTCTATAAAATAATTTCTTGGTTTGATTGGTATGACATCGAATAAGCAGATTAATTATTTATTTTAAAATGAATCATTTTTTTTTTATTGTATTAGTTCAGAATACCTACGAGTATTGTTATTTTTTCAGTTGTTTAAAATTTAACTTCATTTCTGTGAAAAATGTTTTGTAATTGTGTTCATATAGTTCCTAGTTTTGTCTTCATAGTTAGATTTCCAAATACTTTATATTATATTTGTGAAGACTGAGTTAGCTCCCTGTTGACTTCAGGATCAGCCAGAGCCATGGATGAAACTGCCACAAGCTCTCCACCTACTGACCTCCCTTCTCCTTGTTCTCCTTCAAAGTGACTCTGGTTTGTTTTACTCCACCCCCTAATCCCTCAAGGATTATCTGTATACACCAAAAGATCCAGCCAGCTCCTAATAGTGAGAAGGGCCGGTTTTTTTCCAAGCATATGCTAATAGAGTATTGTCCAATAGGAATTAGCCTTAAGTGCTTAAGTGCCTGATTCCAGTGCACCTATTCAGAGTTTTAGTGTTTTACATATATTCAGTTATTTTAAATGAGATTTCTCTATCTTTTGCTGATGAATTTGTTAACATATAGAAATGTCAATGATTTATGTATTTTGTATATAGTAACATTGCTAATTGTTTCTAGGAAGTTTTAGTTGATTCTCTAGGACTTTTTAAGTATACCATCATATTGTGCATAGAGATAGTTTTCTTTCCTCTTTATTTACTTTATTTCATTCCATTTCCTTTTCTTATTGATAAAGCTAACATTTCTAGTGCAATATTAAATAGTGGTTGTGATAATGGACAACCTTGTTTCGATCTTATGGGCAATGCTTCTAGTTTATCCCATTACATAACATGCTTGCTGATGGTTTTAGATAGATGCTACTTATTTTATAGAAAACTTCATTTATTCCTATATCCTCTAGTGTTTTTAATAGGAATGGTTTTTCTGTATCTATTGATAAAATCGTATGATTTCTGTTAGTTTGGTTATTGATCTGGTCAATAATGCTAATTGTTCTGTTATTAAGCCAGTCCTACTTTCTTGATATAAATCCTACTTGATCATAGTGTGTTTTCTGGGTGATAATGTATAATCTTTTTGTTAGTATTATATTTAAGATTTCTGGAACAATATTAATTAGGGAAATGTCTATAATATTCTTTTTCTGTTTTAACCCTTCTTGGTTTAGATATCAGCATCATATCTATGTCATAAAAAGAATTTGATGGGACTCTTTCTTCCCCCAATTTTTTCAGGTAGTTTTTGTTGTGTTGGAATTAACTGTTCTTTAAACTTTTTCTTTAAATTTTCCCTAAGAACTTGTTTGACTGTATTTCATAAGTGTTGGTATGTTGTCTCATTATTGTAATTGCCTTGGATGAAATTATCAATTGTTTTTAAAATTTGTTGTTTTATCCACTCATTCTTTAGGGTTAGATTACTTAATTTCCATTTTGATTTTAGTCTACCTTTCCCTAGTCCTTTACTAAATGTAATTTTTTATTGCATCATAATCTGAAATTTATAATTTCTTTTTTTCTGAATTTGATTGTAAAATTCTATTTACCTCCTTAGCTTCTTTCTTGTTTATTTCATGGATAGATTTATCTAATTCTGATAGAAGGACGTTGAGATTACCCACTAGTATATTTTGCTGTCTGTTTCTTTTTGTAGATCACTTAACTTCTCCTCTAAGAATTTGGATGCTATACCACTTGGTGCACATATATTGAATATTAGTATTACTTCATTATCAGTGGAATTCTTTGACAAGATATAGTTTCCTTCCTTATTTATTTTAATTAGATCTGTTTTTTTGTTTTTGCTTAATCTGAAATCAGGAGCCTTTTTTTTAAAACCTCAGTTAAAGCATAATAAATTCTGCTTCAGCCTTTTACCTTTATTCTATATATATTTCTTTACTTCCAATGTGTTTTTTGTAAACAACATATTGTAGGATTCAGGCTTTTAATCTAGCCTGCCATCTGCTTATGTTTTGTGGGAGATTTACAGTTAAAATTACTAATTGTATATTTCCCACCATCCTATTTTTCCCATTATACTTTTCTCTCTCCATTCCCCTTTCTCTCCTCATCAGTGTTTTGTTTCTGACCACTACCTTCCTCAATCTGCTCTCCCTTTTTTCAGTCTCTCTTTTTTCTTTATGCTTTCCCCTTCTTATTTTGCTTCCTTTTATTAGCCACCCTCCCTTTTCTTTTCTCCTTTCCCCTCCTACTTCTCTGTAGGGTGAGACAAGTTTCTATAGCAAACTAAATATGTATGGCATTCCTTCTTTAAGCAAAATTTCATGAGATTAAGGTTCAATTACTGTTCATGTCCCTCCCTTCTTGCTCTCAAGTGTAATAGGTCTTTTTTGTGTCTTCATGTGATATAATTTACCCTATTTTACCTCTCCTTCTAGTACAAGTACTCTCTTTTTCTAGTACAATCCCTTTTCCACCCCTAGTTTCTTTTATATCATAACATTAAAGTCAACTTATACCTGCATGTTCTATGTATACATCTAGCAAAGATATCGTTTTCAAGATTTACACATATCTTCTTCACATAAAGAAATGTAAACATTTTAACCTTTAAAAAACATAGTATTGCCCTGTTCCCTTTTGACATTTTTATGTTTCTTGGAGTTCTGTAATTGAAGGTCAAATTTTCTGTTTAATACTGATTTTTTCATCAAAAATAATTGAAAATAACTTGTTTTATTGAATGTCCATCTTTTCCCCTGAAAGATAAAGCTTAGTTTTGCTGGGAGTTGATTCTTAGCTACATTTAGTTAAAGTAGAAACTCGTTTGGCCTCTGGAATACCATATTCCAGGCCCTTCAGTCTTTTAAAGCAGAAGCTGCCAAGTCCTGGGGAATCCTGATTGTGGCTCCTCAATATTTGAATTGTTTCTTTCTGGCTGCTTGCAATACCTTAATCTGATAATTCTTGAATTTAGCTACAATATTCCTTGGAGTTTTCTTTTTTTGAGATCTCTTTCAGGGGTGATCAGTGGGTTCTTTCAATGACTATTCAATGATAATAATTTCTGGAAAGATGTTGTCTAGACTCTTTTTTTTTTTTTTTCGTCATTTCAGGAAATCCAATAATTTTTAGATTATCTGCCCTGGATTTATTTTCCAGGTCATTTGTTTTTCTAATGAGGAATTTTTTTTCTATTTTCCCCCATTTTTTGTTTTATTTTCCTTATTATTAAAGTCTTGTTGAGTCAGGCATATCCATTTGTCCAATTCTAATTTTTGGTGAATTATTTTCTTCAGTTAGCTTTTTACCTCCTTTTGCATTTTTCCAATTGTACTCTTAAAGGAGTTGTTTTGTTCATTAATTTTTTTTTTCCATTTCAACAATTTTATTTTTTAAGTAGTTTTCTTTTACCATTTCACCAAATCTATTTTTTAAGAAGTGATTTTCTTTAGTATATATATTTCCCCATTTCATCAAATGTATTTTTAAGGAGTTTCCTTCAGTCATTTTCTGTGTTACATTTCCCAAACTCTCCTGCAAGCTCTCATTTCCTTTCCCCACTTTTCTTCTAATTCTCTTTTAAGAACTTTTTTGAATTCTTCCAAGATTGCCTTGTGAGTTGGAGACCAGTTCAAATATCACTTTGAAGCTTCATCTGGAGGTGTTTTGCCTTTAGTATCCTCAGGGTTTTAGTTCTGTTCTTCCCTGTCTCCATAAAAACTATCTATGGTCAGGGTTCTTTTTACCTTTTTTTGCTCATTTTTAAAGGTTGAGATCTTCTCTTAGGATACAGGGTAGATTGTCTCAATCTTCCTCTGCAGTGCAAGGGACTTCTCACTGCCCTGGGCTGGTTTTGCTGCTGAATTCCTCCCTTAGCTAGGTGAGCCTGGCCATGTTCCACTTGTTAGGCTGGGACTCAGGGACTCACTATTTTCCTTCTCTAATTGTGTTGGAGGTCTCACAGCTAGTCTGATGATCCATTGGCTTCTGAACCAAGATAGAGTAGCCAGTACTACTGTATTTTGTCTAAGAGCCTCCCACTATATTCCAGATGTGGTGCTTATCTACCCTGGGCCTTTCTGCACTGTTCCTGGGCTGAGTCATGCTCCTCCCTTGCTCAATTGAGAGAGACCTTTCCTGAAGTCCTTCCAAGATATCTTCTGTTGGAAAATTGTTTCATTGAATATTTATGGGTTCTGTCACTGCAAAATCAATTCAGGTATTGATTCTGAAAGAAACCAGGAAGAGCTCAGGCAAGGTCCTGTTTACTCTCTGCCATTTTGCTTATAATCTTATATCACATATTTATTTAGGTATTTGTTCATGTCTAATGTCCATATTCACATTTTGTAACTTAAAGACTTCTCTAATACTTTATACCCCTCTCAAAGTGTTCATTTTCTTTGTCCCTCTTCTGTAATTTATTTCTAATAGAATATGAAGTTCTTGAAGATAGGGTTTATTTATTTAATTTTTTCATTTTTGCTTATTATCATTGATTATTTTGTTTTGTTGTTCATAGTAAATACTCAAGAAATACTTATCTTTCCTATATGGAACTCTGACATACACATACACATATATACATTCACCCATATACATTATATATTCATATAAAATGTGCAAATATGCATATGCATATACATATACATATGTATATATACATATGCCTTATTCCCTTTATGTTCCATTTGAACAATGGGACATAATAATTACTGACTTGTATATAATATTATATAGTTTTCAAAGTGCTTTCTATTTTCTCATGAGAGCTAATGAGAAGTTAAAGTAAGAAGTGAAGAAGTCATAGGGAAGAGATGTCAAAGAAATGGCAACTTTCCTGCTAAATCAGGACTTCTTAACCTTTTTGTGTATGTCATAGCACAATGCCTAACATGTTTAATATTAAATGTGTTTAATGAATGTTGATTGATTGATTGTCATGGACCTTTTTGATAGTGTAGTAAAGGCTATGGACTCTTTCTCAGAATGTTTTTTAAATATTTAAAATGCATCATTATTACAAAGGAAACCAATTATTTTGAGTTACAGTCATCAAAATATTAAAATAAAAGGTTTGTAGATCTCAAGTTAAGTACTCTAGTAATAGATTAGAAGGATCTTACATCCAGTTATAGAAACTTTGACTAAATATTCACTGATAGTTGTAAATTTATCTTACCTTTGTGGTTTGTTTATTAATTTTTATTAAGTGTTCTATCCAGATATGGCTTCTTTTTCAGGAGTGCCTAGAATTTTTTTTATAAATATTCATCCTTTCTCTTGAAAAACATCTCCAATGTTTCTGGGTAAGTAATTTGAGAATAAAGTTCTGTATTTCTTGATTTATGGTATGTAAAATTTTATTTCTTCTGTTCTTCCTTTCCTGAATGAGAAAACTTTTGTCGTTTTGGTTGGAATTTTGGGTATATAATGGTTTTCTCTTGAATCTTTGCAATGTCATCTCTGTTACTGAAATTTTGGAATTTAGTCACATGATGTGTGACTGAGTTGGATTTGGTATTCTCTTTTTGATGGAGGTTGAGGTCCCTTTAAGATTCCTTTCTGATTTCCAACCCCCTCATGGCTGAAGAAGCTAGGATCTTTTGATTCACAAGTCCTGGTCAAAAAGCACCCTTTTTGAATTCCAAAGATATCTGGGCTTTCTCAGCCTCCACTATCTGCTCAGGTTTCCCCAACCCCCACAAACAGCTTCTTCCTTATTTAAGGACCCATTGAATTCTATTCAAATTCTAAGCCTGACTAAAGCTCAGGCTGGAGGCCAGCCTGGGACTCCACCCATGGGCCCCTTCAGATTGTCCAAAGCCCCCCTATTATAAAAAGAGCCAGACTAAAGTCCACTCTTTGCAGAGGTCCCAAACATGGCATCCTTATGCTGGTCATGTCAAGGATTTCTGCCCACTGGAGCCACCCTGGTTCTGGTGTTTTCCTACCTTTTAATTTTACTTCCAAACCCTACAATAAACCTTTTTTTTTTTTTTTTTTTTTTTTTAAATTAATCTAGGTTTTTGGGTCAGTAAATTCCTTTACGGGAGACTCTGTGCCTTCACTAGGCTATTCTTGCGCCAAACCAAAAAGGGTTCCCCCTTTCCTAACTCTCATCAATTTCCCTATTGTTTTTTAATTTTTGACATTCTATGGATTCTGATGTATATTTTAACTCTGACTTGATATAATTTCAGGATTTTTTTTTTGGGCAAGGGGTAGCATAATTTCTTTAAATTTGTCTTTCAGATATTGTCTTTATTTCTCTCTGTGTGTGTGAGTGTGTGTGTGTGTGTGTGTAGAGGGGAGGAGGAACAGACTAATACGTTTCAGGTTTTATATATATATTTGCTGAGGCAATTGGGGTTGTGATTTATCCAGGGTCACATAGCTAGGAAGTGTTAAGTGTCTGAGGTCAGATTTGAACTCAGGTCTCCTGACTTCAAGATTGGTGCTTTAACCACTGTACCAACTAGCTGCCCCTTTCACTTATATTTTTGAGCTGTATTCTGTAGGTTTATTGTTTTTGTACAGTTCTTATCTCTTTCTAGTTGTGTTGATTTTTAATTTTTTAAAATATCTATTTTTGATGGTTGTCTTTTTTTGCCTTCTATTGGGAAGATCATTTATCACTAAATGTGCTTTTATTAAGATTCTTCACCAGTTGTTTTAAAGTGCTAAGATTCATATCCATCCTTTTTTATTGTCAGTTTCCTACCTTATTGATTTCAAATTTATCTTATCTTACTAATGCTATATATTTTGCTTAGTGGGCTAATTAATTGTGTTGAACTATGCTATAAAATACTCAGGTTTATGTCTAGAATGCCTGATGGTATGATTTCTTTTTTTCTTCCTTGTAATGTCCTGATGTCTTCTTTTTAGTCTATTTTACTTTTTAATATTTATTCATAAATAAGAGGGCTTTCCCCTTCCTTTCTTGCTTCTTTCAATTTCTACTTTCAATATCAACTAAAATCCCATCTTTTACAGAAACCTTTCCCAACCCCCCTTAATGATAATGCCTTTGGAGATTATTTTTAATTTATCATATCTATATATAAAATCTATAACTTTACATATATATATATGTTATTTGTATATAATAGCTACATGCTTTGTTTCCAATTAGATATGAATTACTTAAGAAGTGAAACTTTTATTTGTATTTTTTTATATCACAGTGATTAACACAGTATATGGTATATAGTTGGTACTTCATAAATGCTTATTGATTTGAGGAATTTTCCTATTTTGGAAAATTTTATAATTCTTTGGTTTTTTTATTCTATTTGTTTCTATTTTGGGGGGAATAATGAAGGGTTCCTGGGCTTTCTTATGACTTCTCATTTCACCATCTTGCCAGAGATATTCAGAGATGATTTACCAAAATTGAATCAATAAGAGATTATATTGCATAGAGTAAACAAACATGAGCTTGGACAGACTTTGGAGAATAAATATAGAATGGCCTAGAGTTCTACAGTCTATGGGGTCATGAAGAATTAATCATGAGCAAACTGAACAACAAAGGATAGCATGATAAATGGACATATGAAATAATAGAATATAGAAATATGTAAAGACCAAGGACTCTTTTAAAAATTGTGTTACTTGTGTATTTAATAGTGATGATAATCATTTCAGGTGTGGCAAATGTTCTTTAAAAGAGCTATATCACTGCATCAAAGATTCATAGGATTTAACACTTAAAACCTTCTAGGTAATCTAATCCACATGACATACAAAAGGGAATATCCTCTGTAACATGTATAACATGTGCTCATATTCTATAGCTCCAGTGCTATGATCTCCAAAATCAAATTGACACAGCTCACTAATTCTTATTTTAAATAATTTTTTCTTTACATGAAATTGAAGTGTGTCTCTTTGTGGTTTCTTCCCATTTATTCCATTTTTGTCATCTGAGAAGGAATAATATATATATATATGTATATATATATATATATATATATATTTAACACAGAAACATTCAATTATCTGAAGAGAAGTATTGTGTGTCTCTTCTCTTCTCCTAGCTAAATGATCTTATTTCCCTTCACCAAAGTTTATGTGGTTGTATTGATGATTGAATAAAGCAATCAATGGATCTCAAACTGAGATTCCAATACTCTCAGCTGGCACAGACATTTTCTCTACTCTGACTAAAGCATTAACAGTGGGATTTGATCATTTATCTCCATCTTCTTTCCCTATTTTCTGTTTCATTTTAGACTAGAAAAATGCCCCAAAGGGATGATTAAGAAGAGAAACATTAGGGGATCTCAGTAATCCATGAAATGTATTAGTTACTGAGTGATTGAGAGTTAAGAACTTGCAGTTTATGAAACTTTAGAGATATGGGAAATAATAATAGGATGGTACTTTTTTTCTTACCAATTGTGTAAGGGGCAGGGCATAGAGAATTAGGCTGAGAATCAAAGATAATTGAATTTAAAATTTACTTTTGAAGCTAAGTGTTTGACAACAGACATGCCAGATAACTTTTCTATATCACAATTCTCAAATCTATAGATAGACTGGGCATAATAAGATCTCTTACCTCGAAGAAGGTTGTATTGCAAGTATCAAATGATATGTTTGTAAGGTAGTTTCCAACTCTTGATTTTTTTTTTCCTTTTTAGCTATGTGAGTTGTAAATGTCTTATTTAATTAACTCAATTAGAACTGTTCATGGACATAATAAGTCTTGTCATCTCAAGGGACTCATTAATTTCATTGCAAAATTAACCTAACACATTGGGAACAGATTTAGATCTATGTAAATACCACCATATATAAATATAATCAAATTGGAGGGATTTCTTTTTTTTCCCTTTCTTTTCCTCTAAATTTTTATTTATATAAACCTAAATATAAAATTAAAAAAAAAAAAGCAAAATAGAAAAAGAGAGAAAAGGAAAATAAAAAATCAAAGCAAAACATTATTATGTGCCCAGCAAGAATATCAGAGAGGATCAAAATATGTAACAATAAATTTCCATTTTAAGAAAACATATATAATAATAGAACATATTATGTTCATGACTGGCCATCTTTTCTTTGCTTCTTTTAGGTTTATTCTTTTGTTTTCTGTTGTACATTTTTAATTTTTTTTACTTTTGTTTTTTTATCTCAACATTAACATAATTACTGAGTTTGCTAGGCCATGATACATCATTCCATTATTATTATTATTATTATTTTTTACTTTAGCACTTTAATTTCCTATTTTTAAAATGTACCTAATGGCTGGAAAAGAAACTTTATCATTATGAGATGAACTAACACACACATAAAGACAAATACAATGCAGAAATTTATGTCATATCACTATAAGCAACTTGTATTTTATTCTGATTATTTTGTTGTTGATAGAATCAAGTTTGTTGCTCAGGTGCTATGAAAATTACTTTTGGGAAATGAAAATAACAGAATTTTTCAGCCCCAAATAAGAATTAGATATATAATCTGATATATATATATAATAGATATATAATATATAATCATAAATCTGACCATAGCAAATAAGTGAAGATTTTAATCCTTTAATCAGTTCTATCCTAGAGGGAAATGATTACATTTCAAATTAGTGATGAACTCTTATAGAAATAACTATGTAAGAAAACTCATATTTCTAAATCAACCCAAACCCTTTCCATTTCTTTCTATTTCTGAGATATTATAAGATAACATATATACTTGAAAAGATGGGGGGAAAGTTTCTAAAAAGTCATGGGATTTCCTTGAATTTTGATTGGTTCAAAAATAAATAAATAAATAAAAATAAAGCCTTTTGGTGCAGCTAGGTGGTGTAGTTAATAGAGCACCAGCCCTGAAATAAGGAGAACCTGAATTCAAATATGGCCTCAGACACTTAGTACTTCCTAGCTGTATAACCCTGGGTAAGTCACTTAACTGCAATTACCTCAGCAAAACAAATTAATTAATTAATAAGAATTTTTATTGGTTCCAATATTAAATCAATATTTCTTCCCCTTTCTTCCAAAGATGGATTCAGTAAAAACCTATATGATCAAAAGCAGAATTACCATTGACATTTTTCAAATCCTAGAGGAGTTAGACTAAGGTGAGTTCTCTGAAGATTCAAAAAGTAAGGATTTTTTGTTCATATTCCCATAAGTAGTATTCTGCATGTTTGATTAATTTCTGATTCCAATGAAATCTACTTCGAAGTAGACTGGTATTGGCAAGGCGGTACTGGACAAACTCTATCAGATTCTATCAAGGTGGACAAAATAGTTCTTATACATTAAGTATCTATTGTCCGAGGGTTAGCCAAGTTCACTTTAGAAATAGTTATTATTAAAAGGTTGGCTAGGAGTTAGTTGATAGATGTTTGATACGTGAAATGTGTGAAGACCATTTATGAAGGTGTGCAGTAGTTTCAACTTGTACTGATAAAGAAAATAATGCAAATTACCTATATCAATGAAAAACAGAAGAAACTATTCTGTAAAATTTGTATAAAGATATTAAACTTTCAATTCTGTGGACCCATATGGTTGGCTAGCCCCAATAGACATTTAAAAGGATTTGAATGTATAAGATTATTGCATTCAGAATATTTCAAATCTTTTGGGACTGCTCTTAAGGAAGGCTACTAACATATTCTTCATGAGATCTTCCTTGTAATGAAGAAGAAACTTGGATTCAAAGAATCAAGAACTAATCTCAGATGAAAATCATAATGTCTCCCAAACACAGACAAAATTAGCAGCTAATTGTTAGACAAAAAAAGAAAACAATTAAAAAAAAACACAAACAAAATCCTTTAAGCCCTCAAGATTTTTTTTTTTTTAATTTACCACATAATAATGAAAAACAATGAGCAGAGTACATTTCATTGGGGACTTGACTGACATGAAGACGACTATATCATAGCTATAAAAGTAATTTTCAGATTATTTCTGAATATAAATAAGATTAATTCAAATGAGAGTAGAGAAAAAGTAGTGGCTTTGTAATAGATAACCCCCATAAAGCCATGTCTAGTCTATGTTATAATTTTTGTTGAATTAGATCTGGAGTTTTTCATTCTTCATCCACTTGCAAGAGAGAACTGAGTAAGGTTATATGACCTTTCTATCTCTATCTAATGCTTAAAAAATCCTGATTTAATTTGTCAGTTATTTCTAGTTTCTTTCTTTTACAGTCTAAGTTACAAAGTAGTGGAATATGAAGTCAATTAAAATTTACAGCTAAAAGAATATGTGAGATGACATTCTTCTGTTTCACATTGTATACTGGATAGAATGCTTGCTACATTCCATCCTCACAGAAAGACTTTCATGAGAAACTAGCACATTCTGAATCTATCCTCATGACAATGGCTTTTTTAAAAGAAAAAAAGATGACACATACTTAGTGACTCCTTGTTGCAATTTAAATCTGTCAATTTTTTTGTTTCAAATACAGCCATAAAAATCAGCAGTAAGAGAACAGTTACATATACTAATAATCAAATGGAAACTTTTACCACTTCTTACTTAATGTCTCTTTAGAACATGCCTCATTTCATTAAAATTTTAAGTCAATTTGATGGAAAGAAATTAAATACACATACTAAACAAACAAAACCAAAATAAGTCACAAAGACTTATCCAATGTATAAATAATTGGCTTACAAGGGTCTCAGACCTTCCTGAAGGGCTCACTTAAGAAAACAAACTAATTTAGAAGTTAGAGGGAAAATAACTGTGATGAAAATGAAATAATTATTTGAACATAGTAATGTAGGTGAATTCAAGCAAAAAGAAGGGGAAAAAAGTTGAATTTCAGCATCTTATTAATCATTCTTTCCTTAAACTGTGTGAGTTGTAGTTGCCTGATTGGGTTAACTCAATTAGAACTGTTCATGGACATAATAAATCTCTTCATCTTAAGGGAGTCATTAATTTTATTGCAAAATTAACCCAACACCATGGGAGCAGATCTAGAGCTCAACAGATTTTCTTAAACTAATCTACTTGATATTTTGATAGGGCTCTTGTAAAATGTTCACAGTCCAGTAAGTTTTAACCTTGAACACACTAAAACTAATAGCCTGTCGTGATAATCTCAGTATAATTACTCTGGTAATCTAGTTCAATGTATATCACAATTTGCTGCATTATCTGAAACTCTCATATCATCTACCATCCTCTCTCTACTGTCTTCACTTTAATAAGGGAGGATGGTGTTCAGTACCATGCTTTCTATGTTCTGATAACCTTACATATTTAATTATAATTGAGAGTCAAGTGACTTGTTCAGGGCATGCATTTTAATTAGCCTTAAACTAAGTAGTGAGGCCATTTGTCTAGATTTGCTTTCATCACATTAAGTGGGACTCAACAGTCAGGTTTGTGTCATCAATGGAAGATATTTATTTTGAAGGTATATATATATATATATATATATATATATATATATATATATATATATATATATATATATGATGTCCACTTTCATTTGTAGGACTCAGCATTTCATTAATATTTTATTTCTAAGTCCAAATGAGAGTTCCAGATGATATGTAGCTGCCGTGTTTCATAGCATTATGATAATGTTAAACTAATACCTCAAATAAAACATAAACCTTGGAAAGATGGGACAAAAAGGTTCTAGCTTTGAAACTGATAAGCAGGTAGAAGATTGCAAATCATAATGATTACATCTTAATTACATTTGAATAGAAATAGAAAGGACATAATGAAAGCCATTGAATAGAAAGACAAATTATTCAGAATTGAAGGACTCTATAGACACCAAATAAGTGAGAAAATGGAGGCAATTATCTGAATAGCCAATTACCTGGATCAACCAAAATACCTTTTATTTTAATCATTTAAACACATCCAATCAAACTGGACCTAGGTTATCCAGGGAAACTTTTTCAATAGTTCACTTGGATTTTTGTCTGTAGACACAACTTTATTTTGATAGCTGGCCACAAATTAGGCCAGCTCTAATATTTATTTCAAAAACAATTATCCTATGATCAGTGTTGGTTTCAGAAGGTTAACACTGGAACACGTGGATTTTCTATTGGTAGGGAGACAGTAAATTATTCCTTCAGAATGTTACATGCTCTGACAATCACTGAGATGCTGCATTCATAAGTTTTACTTAACTATCTATCTATCTATCTATCTATCTATCTATCTATCTATCTATCTATCTATCTATCTTTCTATCATCCTATGGAAGAGTTATTGGGAAGAGATTGTGGTATAAAAATACATCAATAAAACATTTAAAAATTGGCATACTATATGACCTTTGCACTTTTTTCACCACATTTAACAGCTTTAATATTCTCACTTTCTCCATTCTCAAATAAATGGGCTAAATGAATATAAAACTTAGTCTTTTGAAATGATAACAGAGAAAGGATATATTTGTACCAGAGAAGAATTCAGACAATTCTCTAGAAGATAATTCTGATTAAGACCATTATCACCTAGTAATTTGAAAACTTAAATCCCAGTTTTTAATGAAGTAATTATTTATGATATCTATCCAGATAACTTGTTTATCTGAAAACAAAAGAGGGACACTATTAATTGAAGGAATTCTAAAAGGTCATCAAGAATATAATGAGGAATGACATATTTGCCACATTCAACCATAATACTGTGGACAATAGACAGAACTTAAATGTAAGTCAAAAAATATTCTGTTTCTTATTAACTGTCTGATTGTCATTAAGTACATTCTCATTATAGTTAGATCCTAGATATACATGCTAATGGTTTTTTCAAGGTTACACTAGGAAACATGTAATTTCTTGTTCACGCAATCAGTTTAAAGTCAGTTTAAAGTACCTAAATGGGATCAGCAATTTTAACCCAGGGGAATGATAACCTTAAAGTTAATGATAGCTCCATGGGAAGGATACTTTAGAAGGCATTTAAAAATATACTATTATACCAGGACAGCATAAAAATTCTTCTTTCGGAAACAATGATATGTTAGAAACTATATAGAATCTAAACTGTTCAGTAGAAAAAATATAGACAGTGATCTTTTCTGGAGCAATCCAGTAAGTTGCTCTAGGAATGGTGATTGTAGCTTATTCAGTTTTCTACTCATTGTCTCTGAATTGCAGCTTAACAGTTCCTTCCAATGCTACAAAGTAACATTCATAAAGACCAATTCTTAGAGAAATTGAGAATAAGTTATCTTGTCAGCCTTGTTGAATAAGTTACAATGTAATGTGATAAAATATCATTGGTCTAGAAGTTAGAAAAGTTAGGTTCTAGCATCAGCTCCACTTTTAACTAGATGTGTAACTTTGAGCAAATCAATTTCCTTTTCTGGACATGGATATCCTTATTTTAAAATTGAAGGGAATTCCCTAAACAAAATCTCTTCTGGTTCTACTATTCAATAATTCTAGATTAAAGGTAGGATTCATCATGAGTGCTTGATTTGTAATAAATAACTTTTCTTTACAGATGACACTGTTTTGAGGGGTTGGAAGCCTGTTGATCTTCTGGGAATGAAGAAACTGATTGATAGGAAATTATGCCCTTGATACATATTACCTATGTAGTCCTGGCAGTCACTTAATCTTTAGTACCCTAGGCAAGTCTGAAATTTGAAACTTCATAATAGTTGCAAATTTAATAATGATGATGATTGTGATAAATGATGTTGATAAATCAAAAACACCTGAATATATCAGAGAATTTATTGTGTTTAATTAAATACTTTAAAATATATCACACTTAGATTTTTGGGAGTCAAGATGTCAGAGTAAGCAGGAAATCACCATAAGTCTCTTATATTCACCTTCAATCAACCATAAAATAGCAACTCCCCTCCCCCCCAAAAAAAATCCTGGTATAATAGAATTCAAAAAAGGATGGGGTAAAATAATCTTTTAGCCTAAATAACTTGTAAGGTTTGCAGGAAAGGTTGTATCACTCAGGTAAAAGGAGAGCACAGTCCAGGAAAAGAAACATCCCAGCAAGCCATGAGCAAGCCCAACCTCAGCAAACTAGGAGGAAATCCCAAGTCTAATGCAGTAGAGGAGGTAATTGGGAATATCAGAACTCCCTACATACCCCAATATATCCATGGGAAGGGCAAATTCCAGCCCTAAGAACAATCATTTGTTTCAGCCTATCCTGGGGCAAACAAGTAGATGCCAAATATATATATATATATATACACACACACACATACATACACACATATATGTATATATACATATACATACATATGTACATATATAAAATATATATACACACTCACACATATATGCATACATATACATTATATATATACATATAAATATATAAAATATATTCGTTTAAGCAAAAGGGCAGACAATAGAACTGGGACACCAATATAATCCAGCATAGCCCAGCACATGGGTAGCTGTCAGCCCCAGTATTATCAAGTCTGGGGAAACAGCAGATGCTAATGCAGGAACACCCTACAGACCTAAACTCACTCCAGACACCAGCACGGGGGCCTAGTCTCCAACAGTGTCAGCCACGCTCTCTCACACCAGCACAGCACCAGGCATGAGGGTCCCTTGTGCAACATCAGTGCAGCACCAAATAAACAGCCAGGGCCTACAGCCCCTGACTAAAAGAAAGGAAAAAGGCTAGAAAAGATAAGCAAAAAAATAGCAAAAACAGAATGTGCCTGTAGAAAATTATTATGGTGACAGGGAAGATCAAGGCACAAACTTAGAAGAGGACAAGAATGTGAAAACTTCTATGGGCAAAGCCCCCCTCAAAAATGTAAAGTCGTCTCAAGCCCAGAAAGAACTCATTGAAGCACTCAAAAAGGAGCTTAAAATCAAGAGAGGTAGAAGAAAAATTAGGAAAAGAAATTAGACTTATGTAAGAGAATTATGGAAAAAGAGTCAATAGCTTAGGAAAAAAACAAAAAACAGCTCATTAAAAATAATATAATTGGCTTAATGGAAAAGAAGATACAAAAATCCCCTGAGAAAATAACTCCTTAAAAAGTACAATTGACCAATTGAAAAAGGAAATACAGAAACAAAATATAGCATTCTTAAAATTGTACTTACAAATTACTCAAGTCATAGCTTTTAAAATAAGACTGATTAATCATTATTTTAATTTGTGAAAATAGAATTAGAATTTAGTATATATATATATATATATATATATATATATATATATATATATATATATATATATATATATATATATATATATATATATATATATATATATATATATATATATATATATATATATATATATATATATATATATATATATATATATATATTTGGATTGCATGTCCCCTATGTCATAAATTGGACCAGGAGAACACAAGTTTTTCTTGCCTTCCTGAGACAACATAAGGTTAGTACAGGGACAATTCAATAAAGGAGAAATAACCATGGAAATGCTAAAATTGCAAATGTAGTTCTCAGCAATCAAAGGTCTTCTTTTTATGTTATGACATTATGCCAATAAGGCAGAAGAATTCATGTATACAAAATGTTTTGAAAAAAGCTAAAGCTATATTCTTTGTAGCTGTGAATATGTAGTTATTGATTTTTCTTTGTCACAAGAGAACTCTAACAGAGCGGTTAATTTAAAAATAAGTATTTATTCAGAACTTAAAATCTTCAAAATTTTATATTTACTTCTTTAATAATCCTGATGTGTGCATGTGTGTGAGTGTGTGTGTATGTAGGTGTGTGTGATGGGAGGTATGATTATGAAACAATGAGTAGTAAGTGACAGAATTACATGATACAGGGGAAAAAATATTTACTCAGGAGTCAGAGGGCCTGGATCCAAATCTCACCTTAGCTACTTATAACCTCTGTGATCCTAGATCAGTCATTTCATGAATAATTTTGCTGAGCTGATTTTTTCTCAATTCTTTAATACTTGATTAAAAGGATTAATTAATTTATCAGGTACGAGGTGGAGGGGCGGGGAGAGAAAGTAATAAATTAGAAAATGATGATGGTATCTAAAGAAAAAAATCAATAAAGATTGAAAACCAAAAAAAAAAAAAAAAAAATAGAGAAATGTCTTTCACCATTCATTTTATTTTCAAAAACAAAATCTTAAACCAGATCTACTCACTGCCTCACTTCAAACTTGAATTTCTAAATCTCAACTATATTTTACAAATTATTTTTGTTAAAAGTTATGTTCTCACTTATGAATTTTTAGATTACTGAGAAGAATAAGATATGTATGGTTTATAACTATCAACATTACATCTAAAATGGCTAGAACAGGTCTGCAAGCCACTAATGTATAAATAAACTAGAAATCAAGTTGCATCAGAAGCCTTGTAATTTATATATTATAACTGCAGAAGAAACAGCAGCTGAAAAATTATGTGGTGGTGAACAAACGACTAAAGTAATAGCACTGCATCACTTACCTTAACAAATATCTTGTAGACATGTCCTGAAGGAGCAGATCATCCATTAGAGGGAATGGCAAAAAATTTTAGCAGAGAATTTATCAACTGGGTAATCTTATTATTTAGTAGCAATTTTTCTTAGGATTTTTGATCATCCTCAGTACAAAAAAAATAGAATTATATGGAAACTGCCCATTTCTCAAAGTGAATTACAGATATAAAGGAATGATATCCAAATAAAAAGGAATGACTGAACCAGAGAACATAGTTCCATGCTTAGCCCTCTAAATATATGTGTATATATCTATACAAAGAGATTGACAATTAGATTAGCTGTTAAGAATGCATCTTATAATGTTTTGATAATATCACCACTTGAAAATATTCCATGAGGCAAACTTTACCAAGTACAAATGACATACCTCTTTAAAATATTCTAAATCTGTTCCTATGAATGCATAAAAAGAAGACATACACATTGGGGAAAGGAGAAAGAGGTAAATGAACATGTTCTTGAGCTTCTTCTCATCATGACACATTCTCCATATTCTTAAAATGATGAATTATGATATTAGATCTTTACTGAAAGATGATCATTTGGTATTTAATATATTATGATGTGAAGAGACTCAAGAATTTTCTAAGACCATTCATTCATTCATGTTTTTTTCCTTTTCCCAATGGGTATGTCTTTTTTTTTTTTATGAATTCATAGGAATAGGTTTAGAAGAATATTTTAAATAAAAAGAATATTTAAAGAACATTTGCATTTATACTTAGTACAGTTTAGTTCATGGAAGTTTTTCAAGTGGTTATATTGTCAAAACTGAATTCACATGCTTTTTCTGATAGATTATACTTGTATGTTTTTGTCTAACTAACCTAACTTTCCAGCATCCCTGGCACATAAAATTTAAATGAGTCAAACATTTGTATATGGAGTTCTTCATTGTGATCGACTCATATGACCCTCCTACATATACACATAGTTTAAAAAATAGAATTGATCTTTAAATGAACTGAAATCAAGAAGATGGAAAATTCTTTACAAAAGCTATAATTTTTGTGGGATTCTATAATAAGGGACACTCACACATTTATGCTTCCTTCAATTGGACAAAATAATGGCACATACTTTTTGGTTTTGAAAATATCAAATAATTGAAGACAATGTAATTCACTTAAATCATTGGGTGAATGAAATGGACAAGGAAATAGACATATAATTACTTTTCTTTTATTTCAGGCATCCCATAATACATTATATATAAATATTTGTGTATTTGTATATTTGAGATCCGAGTGGCATTCTGAAATTCTTTGTTCACTTCTTTCCCACTAAAGCCCACTTAGGCACCTATAGCCAGAGGTGTTTTTGAATGCCACTTGTATCAGCTAATGAGAGATGACTGCCAAATTTTCAGAGAGAATATTTATAGCTTGAAAATCACCATATGCTATAAATTAAGATCTGCTTTATTATTCTGTCTGGGCTTAAGAAATTGATGGAGAAAATGATAATAATGAAGATTAAACTTAAAAATATGTCCTATAAAGTTGTTGGTATTGCTGTTATTCATTTGTTTGTTTTTTAAGAGCTAGCTGCTAAACCCAAAAGACTATATTGTTGCTTGCAGCCATTTTGAAATACAGAACTTAACTTGTACTAAAGTCTTGTTATAATTATATATAACATATGTAAACATATAATATGTCTCTTCAATAATTGAGAGAAGTTCCAAGAGATCCACTCTTTCCGCAGTTTCTCCTCCTCATGTCTGTCCAATAATAGGTACTGTAATATTCTCTGGCAGATTTTTTTTTGTCTGAGTATTTTCTATAGTCTGATCTTTCCTAAAAGAATCCAGATGTATCTGGCAAGGTACAAAATTTAAATTTAAATTAATACAAAGAGTTAAGCCTTTATCTGAATGTCAGGGATTTTTTTTTTTTTTTTTTAACCTAGGGGCTCTGCTTGTGTTAATAAATTACTAATATTTTAGTCTGTTACAGACTCAATAAAATAGCAGAGAAATGAACCACCTGAAGGCTATTATATTTCCCCTTGGCAAAAATTGAGTTAATTGTTATGAAATGTGACTGATTAACTCTTCAGAGTAGGGGGACAGGGAACACAAGAGTGATAAGAAATGAAAAAAAAAAAAAAAAACATACTTTAATTCAATATCCATGAAAGAGTTGCACAAGGCTGGAAAGGGTTTAAGTTCCCCACTTTTCCAGAAGAAAACTCTAACTTCCATTCTAACTGACATTTGACAGTAATATATTATTTTAGCGATTTAGAAAATAGGACATACTGCAATTTGGGAAATACACATTCAGTGGTAGTGTGTAATTTACTAGTTTTGCCAATAGAAAAACTTTTGAGGACTAAATAAAACCCCACAAAAATTAGAGTTTCAATGGAAAAAATGGATAAACCTCCAAATTTAATGATCTGAGAAAAATTTTTCCAAAATGTCAAAAATACAGAGCTTTTGTGAGAAAATATGACTCAAATTTGTAATTGGAGACATCTCAAAGAGCTACTTTATGAGTAAAGTCTACCTTTGTAGTCTACATCAGTACAAATATATATTTTATTTCATTTTATAGAAATATGTCTGCATGAAGATTTTTCTGAGAGTTGATTTGCTCATGATCATATAACCAATATGTAACAGAAGCAATCTTTACTCACCTTCACAAGTAGCCTTCTACTTTCTATGATGTACATCAATCTTTCTATGTACCTAACTTTTCTCTCTGAGTTTGTCTCTCTGTCTCAGTCTCTGTCTCTCTCAATATCATCCAGAGATGCATATAAATATGCCTTTATAATCTTTAACTTTTCCTTCTCTAACATATGTTTTTTAAAAAAGGTAGATGAGAGGAAAGATTGGATTTATATGAACACAACTGCACAGTTTCCTATATGTGTTTTATTTTCTCTATTTAATCTCTGTCTACTATGGAGACAACTTAAATGAGAGAGAATATTAGAATAAGGAAGAAGGTAAGAAGCAGAAAGAAATACTTGCTTTTTTCTTCCCAGGCCAGAGGATATTCCTTCTCTAGGATGGTAAAGACAATCATGGCAACCTCATGTATAATAAAGTCAAATTTTCTCCAAATTATAGCAAGTATTTTAAAGCTATGACAAATATATTATATTCATTTCCAGAATATAATATATTTGTCATAGCTTTAAAATACCCATTTCCAGGGTTCTTTTTCCCAGGAAGTTTTATAATTATGTATAAGGCAATCATTTTTTTAATTTAAAAATTACCCAACACAAGGACTTAAATATGTAGAATTTCATTTAAATAAGTCAGTCAACAATTTTTTATAAAGTATTGAACACTTCATTGTAGAAACATAGGCAAAATGACTATTATAACCAAAATGAAAAATACTGTTCAATTTAAAAAATGTACTTAAACAAGAACCTGAAAAAGTTTATGATATGCATAACATTGTTCAAGCAAAATTGCACTAGTATTACATAAATCAATAGTTTATAAAGGCCTCAATATGGCAAAGTTTAGAAATAGGTAGTATGCATGCACATAGTACAACAAAAAATCTCTTTATAAAACAGCAGTTTTTTAATGCTTGTACAAAGGGAATAAAGAGCAACCACAAACATATTTCATCTGTTATGTTAATACATTATGACAGCTAAAAGTCGGTCATGTCTATCAGAGGAACAAAAATCCCTCCATACCATGTGAATAAATCTTTTGTGCCTTTAAAGATATTTGTATAAAAATGCTATCCTTTTTATATGTAATTTTAAGTCATAGTTCTTTCAGCTGAAATTTTGGGGAAAAATAGGTGAGTGGGCTCTATATACTTTTATAGAATGGAAAACTATGGATACCAGAATAATTAGTCCAACTTTGACACTTTCTACCTTTGATTATGGATTGCTGATGGTTATTCCAGAAGTATTCTGCTGAAGTCCTTTAGCAATAAGTGTTTTTAAGGGGCACATAAAGAATTGGTCTAAATGTACCTTGAACATCTTAACAACATTGCCTACTGAAAAAGTTGCTTTGTCTTGTATTCATGGTCTGGCAAAAACAATTCACATGCTTTCACAAAACTGGAATTCTGTTGTCAATATATGTGCTTATGCTTTCTCTCTTATTTATTGTTTCCAGTGTGGCAAGTGGTCAATCATCTACAAAATTCAGGTGACTATGTGAACCAATTCATAATACATGACTAGGTAATGCCCTCTTGTGCTCTCGAGTGGCTACTGTACTAAAGGCCTAATGGAGATCAGAAGGTCTTGTTCCATAGCAAGTAAAGCCATTTAGCTTTTAAGATAGCATTGCTACGTTCTTCCAGTATTGTTTAAGTATAAATGTTGATTATATAGCATATGTGTTTAGGATAGCACACACAATTTAAGAAAGCATAGTAGTCTGTATTCATGCAGATTATGAGAATTTATCTTTTTTCCATCTTAAGTCTCATTTATCTTTTCATGATCTAAGGCAAATTTCAAAAGCAGGTCATGTTGGAATTTTCAAGATTATATACTTTTATTCAGGCTTTGAAATAAAATCCTAATGGGCGCAAATAAGAAAGTACACCACCCAATCATTCTTTCACCATTTGAAACAGAAAAAAAATAACACACTGTATTACAGCTTTCAGACTATATCATGGAAAAGTGCAGATTTCATCTTTGTTGACTAAGTAGAACCAAAAAAGTTCATACAAAATAGATTGCTCATATTCACACTACAAATTCAAAGGTGTGTCATATCAGCAGCATTGTTGTAAATTGTACTGTAGTGCAGTTTCTATTTTTTTTTTTTTGTAAAAATACCATACAAATGGTCAATCAATAGTCATCAGCAGAAAAGAAATCAACAACGAAAAACTCATAAAACAATTAAACCAAGAAGGGAGAAACAAAAGAGGTAATGCTGATGCCAAAACAATTATAATACTGTTGGAACATACAAAAGTAATCCTTATATTTTATACATTTATACAGAATATAAAAGGTATCAGAACATTATGCCACTGTCTCCCTTATCCCAATTTCTATTTTCTTTGGAAGAAGTTCTTTTCTTTCATCAACACTTCCTAAGGAATTTCGACAGTTTTGTCCATCCATATATAACTTTGCATACACTGGATTGGAGTAATTTGTTGGCTGATGGGAGAGAAAGAAATAAATTATCATTTAATCAACTCCATTTCAACAATAACAACAAATTAGGTCCCTAATAGGAATAAAACACCATGCTAGGTATACAAAGATGAAAATGGGATCATTCTTGTCCTCAATGAGTTTATATTTATGATATAATGGACACAGGTATATATAAAGCAAATACACAATCATTTCAAGTGCTTGTTGGCAGGAGTAAGAGATTAGCAAAGATGATGTTTATATTCTGTTTTCAAGGAATATAGGATTTCTAATTTGATCTTATTGAACAAGTTATTTGCTCATCCTTTATAAAGATAATTAATACTTTAAAATTTAAGTGAAGATAAATGCAGTGTAATTTAAATGTGATAAGGCTTATTTAGGTAAAATCACAAATCGCTGAAAATAGCCTTTCTTTTTTTTTCAGCAAATTGATAAATCTTAAAGTTCAATATATTTTATAAATTTGAGAACATTTTAATGAATGTTCCTGTAAAATCTCTGTGGCAACTAGACTTGGAGTAGGGAAACAAATTGAGTCTTTCAAGTCCTAGAATAGTAATTTGGTAAGTGGTATCAATACTTGAAGGCTTTATGGTGACATTTTTATGATTTCCTGTTTCATTTTAAAATACATTATTTAAACTCAAAATTCAATCAACTATTTCAATGTTTTGTCAGTATGACACCAACCATTCAGTCACTTGGACCCAGAAAGAGGTTTTAAATCTTGGTTTTTTCCTCTAACCTGCATCTTTGGACGGAGTCTTATATGCTACTTATATGTGAAGTTAAGAAGAAAGAATACTTTTTATCTTAATTTTCTTGTTTTTATAATGACTAATTTTGCAACTAAAACAATAGATTATACAACTGATACAAACAGAGGCACTAAACTGGTATCTAAGCAATGGTTGGTTGGCTATAGTACCTGTTGTCATTAAATCCAGCCAACAACTGCAAAAACAGAAAAGTCATTTATTCACTTATTATTTTGCATTTTCTTATCATCAAATTAAAAAAAATCAGGACATCTGTATTGATAAAGGAACGGCTTTGTAGCCAAAGCTGTTATAATTCTAGGCAGACTCTTATTGTTTTATTCTTATTTATAAAAGTAATTTGCCGGGCTGTTTCCAAAGTATTATAAAGGACACATTAAAACTGACTCACAGAAACATTTTTAGCTCCAAAATTGTTATAAGTACATCATAACTTCACTAAAATTTATAGATTTACTTTACAGAATAATTTTTTTCAGCAGCTAGGTGGCACAATGGATAGACCACTTGACCTGAAGTCAGAAAGTCAGAAAGACTTCAGTTCAAATCTAGCTTTATATGCTTACTTGGTTTGGGATGTTTGGCAAGTCACTCAATTTCTGTTTGAATTTCCTTATCTGTAAAATGGGAATAATAATAGAATCTACCTCCTATAAATGTTGTGAGGATAAAATTAGATTTAATTATAAATTGCTATGCTTGTACTATTATTATGCCTGATGCATAGAATGTGTTTTTTAAATGCTAAATCATACTTATTATTTTTTTAATAATAGTTTTTATTTACCAGATATATGCATGGGTAATTTTACAATTTACAATCGCCAAACCTTTTGTTCTAATTTTTCCCCTCCTTCTCCCCCCCCCCTCCAGATGGCAGGTTGACCAATACATGTTAAATATGTTAAAGTATAAATTAAATACAATTTATGTATACATGTCCAAACAGTTGTTTTGTTGAACAAAAAGAATCGGACTTTGAAAAAGTGTACAATTAGCCTGTGAAGGAAATCCAAAATGCAGGTGGACAAAAATAGAGTGATTGGGAATTCTATGTAATGATTCATAGTCATCTCCCAGAATTCTTTCACTGGGTGTAGCTGGTTCAGTTCATTACTGCTCTATTGGAACTGATTTGGTTCATCTCATTGTTGAAGAGGGCCACATCATACTTATTATTTTCAACAATCATTTACAAAACACCTGCTAGGTACCAATTTTTTGCTAAGTTATAGAAACAGAAATCTCAAAATGGAAATAAATATGTTAATCTTTCATGTTTAAGTTTCTGGCTGCATATATATATATATATATATATATATATATATGTATATATAATTATTTTATTTAGAAAAAGGATCAATAATAACAATGCTTTATATTTTATGCCAAGCTTAATCCATGCACTTTGTCCT
This sequence comes from Sminthopsis crassicaudata, assembly GCF_048593235.1. Classification (NCBI taxonomy): domain Eukaryota; kingdom Metazoa; phylum Chordata; class Mammalia; order Dasyuromorphia; family Dasyuridae; genus Sminthopsis; species Sminthopsis crassicaudata. Next base: position 381,604,676 of record NC_133619.1, read on the forward strand.
AATAAGATCATTACAACCATTTGATGCAAATGAGATAAGAAACAAATAATGACATCATAAAATATGGAAATGAGGAATAGATGATTCTCTTCTAAAGTATGCAGTATGCTTCTATGGAGTTTGGTTACATGAACTTAATCTATAATAATATATATATGAATACTAAAGATTAAGCATTTTAATTTTTTATTTTAAATTTCTGCCCCCATATTCTAAATTTTTAAGAAATGAGACATAATTTTTCTTCAATATTATACATTTGTAAATGCCAATTATAGGATTTTCTTATTACTACAGAAGTCTCATTTTTCTTTAGTGAGTTGTGGAAAATCTTAAAATCTCCATTAATATAAAGAAGAACTAGTTCTAAGCAATTAAAATCTCTATATTTTGGAATAATTTTTCAATTAAAAAGTCAAAAAAGAGCTATGAGTTTACAAAGTCAAACAGTCTTGGCTTATGAAGAGGAATGGAAATGGAAAGATGAATTTTTGTCTCTCACCCCTGTGGTTAGTGGTCCTTTCAAATCAGAGTTTAAGTAGATGGGTGGCGCTGTGTGGGGAAGCTTGAAAGCACTGGGTCCTCCCCCTATATATCTGGCCTGCATATAAATAAATAAATTTAGTTTCTGGTCTTTAAACAATTTATCTCCCCTCCAATTTACATTTAAAAATTCTTTATTTTTCCATCACAAAAATAACATTTTTATCCTTAGACCATTATTGCTTTTTATCATTCTATCATTCAAATATCAATATTCACCAATTGCTTCAAATGTAAACATGTTTGCTATCTCCAACCCACTTTTAGAGATATTGATCCCCAAGAGATTTTTTTTTTTTCAATTTTTATTTTATCCTCCTAGGAAATAATGTACCCATTTATAGATCTGAGAATTATGTGCTTTCATCTCCTAATTAAAACCTCTTCACTTTGGGAAGTCCTGCTAGTAGAACCATTTTGGATAATCAGCCATTTAATTAACCCTTCTGGATAATCAGCCATTTAATTAACTCTGACAGCTTTTACTCAAACTGCATCTGAACATCACCTCTGTGAGGAGCTCTCATCTTATTTTTTAAGAAAAAGAAGTGCTAGAACAGATTGGTTAGAACTAGGCCAAAGAGGTAGAATTGCCCTTGAACTTGATGCTGTTGGTTAAAATTAATCAAGTTCAAAGGTCTGCTTAGTCAGCTTGATACCCATATCCCATATCCTATTAGTGACATGAAAGAAAGAAATGAGAAAATTGTATGGAAATAAGGAAGACTAGTGCTGTGTCAGAATGAGAGAGAGGGGGGAGGAAAGGAAAGAGGAAGGGAGAGAGGAAGGGAAAGAGGACTAGAGACAGAGAGACAGACAGAGAGAAGGAGAGAGGGAGAGAGAGACAGAGAAACAGAGACAGAGACAAAAAGAGAAACAGAGAAAGATAAAGAGACAGAGACACTAGACTCAGAGAAAGTTAGAAAGTCTCCCTTCTTAAATCTAAAATGTATTGAGTCTATTTTTATTTACTTTATTAACAATTTTAAAAATGTATAATAAAAGGCATGCATATGATAAACTATCTAATCCATTTCATTGACTAGGTAAAAATACACAAAGAAATGAAAGTTTCTTCCGGATATTACCTCCTTCTTTGCACAGAAAACATATAAAAGAATTGTAATGGAAAAATCAATGCACTGGGAACTAGGAAACCTGGCTTGCTGTTTTAGGCTTAAGGTCATTGTTTCTCTGGTCCCCAATGGCTCAAAGAGTCTGGACCGAATGATTGGCAAATCATTTCTGTTGTTTCTGACAGCTGTAGAATAGGTTAACAGTCCAGAGTTCAAATAATCCCTTTCCATAATATTTGGAGGAACTTCAATCTCATTTTGTGAGCTTCTATTTTAAATATGTCCAAAGGCCAATCAAGGACAATTTTTTTTGTTTGTTTGTTTTTTGTTACTAAAGCAAATGAGAAATTGTCAGAAAAATTTTTACATAGGCTTCCTACATACTTGAGATTTCAGTCTTATAGAGCTATTCTCATTGAAGAGTCTAATAATTGGCACATTTTAATCAATGAAGAATTAATGACAGGAAAAATTAGAATCCTTCCTCTCACTGAAAAAGTGTCAATTTGATTCTTCAAATGATAATATATTGTGATTATAAGTACTGTAGTATTTTAATCCCTAAGTACACTAGAATGAGTTCATAAAGTATGGTATCTCAGATGTCTCTTTACTTCTTGGAAAAATTATCTAATGAAAACACTTAGGTTACCTGTCCTGCCAATTTTAAATGTCAAGAATATTAAAAATTAATATTACTTGTGTTTGTACCTGGAAAGCATTTAAAATTCAGGTACTGATAATGTAATTAAGGATTACTGACACTGATTTTCAATTGGATGTCGTCTCTTCCAATAACAAGGCATTCTACATTAAGATAATATCTTAGAGATAAGAGACAAATGATCTATTTCAAGTTCAATTCAATTTATGGACATAGAACCAATTGCCATTTGATCAATTCAGTTAATTAGGAATGTTAATTTGTCACCTGGATAAAGGAAGACTGGGAAGATTATGTTATGAGTTCTATAATAGTATACCATAAAACCAAAGATTTTTTGATTTAGAATAATGCCTTGCAACATAGTATTTGCCCCAAATGTTTATTATTTTCAATAGAAATTTATAATTTTAATTAGTGAATCCCTACAAATTTTCCTTTGGAAGAAAACTATAACACTCAACAATTCTTAACATTATTTGATATCTTCAATTGAAAAGGAAGTGTCTTTAAATTCAGAAATGTAGAAAAAGTTATGGTCCCACGAATATAAAACCACATTTTTTACTCTCTAAAGAAAATGATGTTACCTTTGCTGGATCCATTATGAAATCAGGATCTAAAAGACTTCCATCATTATGATCATGATCAACTTCATACATATTATATGATGGATTGCCAATCTCCACATTAATTCCTCCATTGATAATAGGTTGTCTTCTAATTGTTTTTGTCCTATAATGACAGCAACAACAGAATTGGGCATACCTTTAAAACATCACAAGCAAGATGGACAGAAGTATTTTATTTTAAATATTTAATGAGTTTATTTTTACATCTAAGCATTTAATATAGTCTTGGAAAGAATGTTTTGAAACATTTGTACCTAGTAAATGATGAGTTATTTGTTAATTAGGGAAAATATAATAATTCTAATAAAACATTAAGGATATTCTTAGTTTTTCCAAGTTAGTTATTCAAAAGACATCCATATTTGTATTTATCTTTCTCAAAAAGGGCTACCAAAATAGACTGTCTACTTCATTATTACTACCAAATAGCAGTGAAGGAAAATTTATAAAAGAATGATGTTACTATCCAAATTATATGAATAAGTTCTTTATTTTATTTTATTTTTTTTCTATAACAATACTACAGGCACTATTCTGACTAAGATTTCTCCTAGCTTCTGTTTACCTTTGTGGTGGTGTAGTCATTACAATTCTAAATTAGTCATTCTCAACTTTTTTTTTTCTTTTTTGCATATATATATATATATATATATATATATATATATATATGTATGCATATGTATGCATACCTGTTTTTATGCGTGTTTGTAAGGTAATATCTTAAAAGCTATAAGCTATTTAAGCTTAAAACTGCCCTAAGACTTTGGAACATTCTGTGTAATGCCTGGGCAATCAAAATCTGACCAGAAGGCCAAATACAATTTACCCTGAGGTAAAGCCTATGTGAGATTCTTAGCAAAATATACTTAGACAACTACCTAATTTCTACTAAACATGAACTAGTAGCCAGTTTAGCCTAACCATGTGGAGACCACTACATTTATATAACTGACTGCTGCCAGGGACCATGCTAACAGTTTTCAGTCAGTGAGTACATTGTGAATTAACCTGACTTCTATGATCATTCAAATGAATCAGTGCAGTCCACATGTATCAACATTTGATTATGTGGTTTACTACTGAAAAAATATGGCTGTTCCAGATATTATAAGATTCTGGGTAGTCCACTTATGGCCTATCTTTGGTGATCTAGGAACAAAAGGAGGTTTATACAGAGCAGATTAATGGATAATTTAGCTGGATAATCTCGCCAGATCTTGCCAGAATCTCCATTCCAAGAAGGGGACTAACAACAGGATCTGGCCAAATTATTGTTATTTCAAATGAGTCTGAGCTGATGCTAAAACCAAAAATGAAAATCACATTATAATACGACAGAGGATAATTAAAATATTAGAGATATAAAGAGTTTGCTTATATGAACTAAATCACCTCATTCTGATTATGAAAAGGAAATTAGAAAGCAGGTTCATTCATTTTATGTACATATATATATATATATATACATGTTCATACATGTTTGCAATTTACCTGTAATTTTTTAGTCATAGAACAATACACCTTACCGTCTTTTTCTCTTACAAAGTAGTAAACCAATTACTAAAGTAGTAATTAGTGTCACCAAGAGGACAAGAGGAACAATGATCGCAATACTTCCTGCAAAAGATTAAAAAGAAATATCTATGTAAAAATAGATAAATTTAAAGGTTTTATAAAGAGGTCTAAAATAAAATCTAAGGTTGATACAAATAAAATTACACTAAAGAATTTCAAAAAATAAACATGCTGATGACCTTGATTCACTGCTATATGAAAGGGGGAAAAATACAAATATGTCCAGGACTTTGTTACTGTTAGATAAATCAAACCTCTTTCATTCTTGAAGTTTTCTAAACTATTCTTTGTTTCACCTGCTGGAATTCTGAAGATATGTAGCAGACTTCTGTAGGACAGATGCCTTTTAAGAAACTACCTCATCCTAAATAATTCCTTCCATTTTTATTCAGTGAATATTCCAATTTATTTCCTTATACCAGTGCCTAGTATGACACATTGTTCCTTCTACAAAAGCTATTGAATGTTTCAGTCTCTGCATATTCCTATAAATATACATATTATTTAGTGTTTGCTATAACAAAAAGACTGGAAGCTTTAAATGAATTAAACAAATGGGGGGGTCAGTGCTAATGATTTTTCACACTTTATACTTTTCCTGAATCTCTGCCCTCAACCCTTGTGATATTTGTGGAATTTTAATTCATTAACCAAGTGTATACTGAAGAAAGTGATGCTGAATATTACATTTTCAAAAAAAAAATATTTAGGGACTGATTCTCAAAATATCATAAAGAACTTAAGAATTCAAAGGAATGGAAACATCATGAATAGGTCTTTTATCATCACCATCCCTTTCTGGGGAAAGAAAAGAAAGAAAAAAGAAAAGGAGGAAAAGAAGTAAGATAAAAAGAAGGAAAGCAAAAGGGAGGAATAAAATCCTTGAGTCCAAGAATGCTTAGAGACTGGGTTCAATTCCTTTTTTTTTTCATTCTTACTATGTGATCCTGGGCTTAATATTTCTGGATCTCAGTTTCTTCATTTGTAAAAATGAAACAATTGGGGTGATAAGGTCAAAAAGAGATAGCCCAACAGACAAATAAGTAACAGGAAATTCCTGTCTGAGGAGAGGCTAAAGGAGATAACTTGAGACACAATAGAATTTTAAAAATTCTTGTCTTATTTACAAATCTCTCCAGAACCTCTTGGATAATATCTCTATACAAACTTTGTTTTGTGACCCTGGTTATGTATAAAATGAATTTCTAAAATTGAATTCCTCGAACTCGGTTTCCTTGCGTTGTGCCCACCAACTTGTTCTGGTGTCCCAGCCCTTTCCAGGCATCTTTCTAGAAGCCAAATGCCTGTCTATCCCTTTACTATCGATAAAGACTTTGTTTTAACACAGCATTGAGTAGCGAATTCATTCACTAACTAGACCTGGCCTTGGTACTTTGGGGAAGGAGAGAGCGAGGTAATCACACCATCAGAAAAGAGCTGATCCATCTAGGCTTAGAGCCTCAGTTTCTCCTCATCAGGGGTAATAGAGAGAGAGATCCCTTATATCTCTAGATCTATGATTACAATAATAAAGCAGCTTCACCTGCATAAAAATCTTTATGAAAGTATTCTGTGCAAACTCAAGTGGTCTTTTAAATGATAGCATAAAAAATTTTAAAGAACACAAAATTCTGTTGTTTTCAGATGGCTTTTAATTCAGTAGTACAAAATTGTAAGTGCTTCTCAGGTAAGAATTTTTTGTATATTTCAAATTTTCAAATGATTTTATGATAGTTCTAACTACAGAGACTATCTTCTTTTCACCAAGATAATTATTATTGATGTCAACGAAGGTATTAGGAGGATTCTCTCTCTCTCTCTCTCTCTCTTCCTTTTCTTCTTATGAATATTCCTCCCTCTCTTCTTTCTCCTCCTCTCCTTTTCCACTATCTCCTTCCCTTCCTCTCCCTCCCTTTCTCCCTCTCTGAAAGCTGTAACAACTGACATTTTATTAGTTGCATTAAATCTAGGATATTATAGAGTCTCCTCAGTAAAATCCATAGGAAGTTTAAAGATATATTCTAATCATCTACACTAGAAAATAGAAAATTTCCAAATGTACAACCTGTAGCTACAGGGACAATGTGTTGAATAGGTAGTCTGGATAGACTTGTAGTCAGAAGACTTGACTATGAATTCTAGCTCTGCTATTCATTATTTGTCTAAAGCTGAGTAAGCACTCAATGGCCATGAGATTCAGTTTTTTCAACTGTAGAATTAAGGAGTTGGAGCTTTGAGATCTCATTCAGTTCCACATCTATGATGCAATGATACAAGATAAAGATTGAAGAAGAGTTGGAACTAAAGATAAGGAAGATGAAATTTGACTCTATTGATTTTGAGAAATTGTCAGTGATCCTGTTGAGGTTTAGATTTTGGGGTTCCTGGTTAGGGAACCAGAATGATGAGATTAGGGTTCCTGGTGGCCAGGGAGTTAAATGATGAGGTTAGTAGCAGGTTGGAGGTTGAGGGAACCAAATAAAGAGGTTTGGCTCTCCTAAATCCCCCTAGGATTCAGTGCAGGGTAGGGGTTGTGGGAATCCCCTTCTGGTAGGGCAGAGGTCCTTCATAAAGGAATTTATGAACCTGAAAAGCTAGAATGGTAAAAGAAGTTTTTTATTGGCATTGGGAAATCAATCAGCCTTTGCTATGCACGAATAGAAAGACTGAATTCCTTGGTTGGTAATGTCCTGACAGAAAAGTAAAGTTTCTAGTAGAGGAGTCCTGGCAGAGAAGTAAAGTTTCTAGCAGAGAAATTCTGAAAGAGAGAGATATAAAGTCTTGTTAGGGAAATAGGTGAGAAAGATAGAGGGTAACACTGAAATAGAAAATCATTCAGCAGCAGAGGTTGCTGCCATGCCAGGGATAGAGATTCCTTGGTATATTAGGTCCTTTGCAAGGACTGAGCCCCGAATTGGCTCATTTTATGGCTACAAGCTGGGGGTTGCTATTGATGGGGACTGGTGAAGCTTGAGCTGGAATTAGGATAGAGAATCTTGGAATTGAATGAGTGTCTCTGGGCTGATCTTCCATTCAATGGAAAGCTTAATCAGTAGTGAGTGTTATTATTGGGGGTGGTGGCCTGTCTCAGGATAATAGAATGAAGCTGTTTGTCCTTTTTCCCTAGGGTGGGGTCCTTTACAGAGGCCAGGATTCAAAGAGACATACATCAAAATGCAATGTGCATTTAATCTAATTTTCCCTCAAAATAATCCTTTGTATTGCAAAAAAATACATGTTCTCTTTGTACAATTCCTTAAATGATAAAGCTTACATATCTGTTTTAGTTAGTCATATTATAGAAAGGAAAAGAAACTGCTAACTTGTATAATGAATGCTAATGAATTGTTTTTGAGAAAACTAAGTTTTTAGGACATTGCGATATATTGGTAATTAATGATGGTACAAAATTTGGCAGGTAGCATAGTAATTGACATTCACAGATTTTAAATATCAATGAACAGCTTGGTTACTTCATAAACCATGACTTCAGTTGATTTATTATGAAACTTATAAATATCCTTTATTAATTTTTCACTAAAATATGATTTAAGGAATGTTTAAAAATACCAGTTGTGAAGAATATTTTTTCCATTAGACATTAATCTAAAGTATTTAGGAAGCTGCTTAGGATTCATCTTCAATGGTGTGTTATCTGTCGTTCTTATTTGCTGAAAAGCTCTTAATTAAACTAGAAAACAAAGGGCTCCCTTGCTCCTTCCCTACCATGATAGGTTTAATCTCATATTTGAAGAATCAAGAATGTTAAGTAGTGATCTAACTAGTCAAGATAACTTCAATGATGTTTAGTGTAGAAGAAAAAAACAATGTTCTTTATTGTATTTTTTTGTGATTATTTTAATGGGAAAAGAAAGAAAAATATCCATAGATATTGTAGCAATTAAAAGGAAGGTATTTATTGGAGCAGAAATGTAACTGCTTTAAATTATAAACATTATATCCTAAATTATAGTGATGGTGACAGATTTTTAATGGTCAACCTATTTGCCTTTTACCTACCCATCATAGGTTAGATAGTCTAAAACATCAGAGACAAATGCCTCTGTCAGTTTGGGAGCAATACCCTATCTCAGCAGGAGAACACAAAGACATTTTGTTTTTCCCAGGTGTGTTATTGCTAACCTTGACACTGAAAGGAGATAACTAGGTTGACTAACAGCATATAAGCTTCCTGAAATTATCCTGACAAAATTTCATTTTTGTCTTTATATCTGTAGCACCTAACACAATGGTTTATACATAAAAGACTACTTAATAAGTGCTTGTGGAACTAAATTGAATTGCCAATTTAATTGACTTTAATAATCAAATAAAATAATCTGCATCTTCCTTCAAAATATAGTATTCAAACAATCATAAGAGTACCCATCTTACAGCTCAAACTTAATAAAAGATTATTCTTAATACAAAGGAATATAAAATTTAATGCTGGAAAGGATCTTAGAAAACACATAAATTCAATTCCTTAGTTTACAGTTAAGTGAGGATTAGATGCAACTGTTAGGAATCAAATGGATAGTAAATAGGAGAAGCAGAATTTGAATATAAAGCTTTTGAAAAATCTGAATTCTTTTTTCTTTTTTTCTATACAACAGTTTTCCCCAAACAGCTTGCAGTAAATACTGTGTTTCACAAACCATTGAGTCACACTTTATGGAGGGTTAGGTTTTAAAGTCAGAACATATATTAAACATTTCATATAGTCAAAATCACCTTTGAAAATTCATTTAATTGCCCATAATATATAGTTTAGTAGTAACCATTGAAACTGGAAAGGGGCTAGTGTTTCATTAAAAGAAAGCAGTAGGTATTGGAGAACAGCTGGATCAGAGATGGTTGTTATGGAAACAATTGAATAGAAATTGTATTTTTCACTATGCTCAGCTAAACTATTGATTAGGGGAATGAAAACAAATACCTCTAAAGACTCATGTGGAAGGAAAGTTTATAATTGGTGGTGGTGGGGAAATACCCTTGAAAAGAATTCACACCTAAGCTTAATTCTCTCATACCACAAAAATATTTCTTCTTCCAGTCTTACTTTAGAGCAAAATAGGATATAGGGAAGTCCACAGAGACTTTTCTAGCTATCCTGGATACCTAAAGAGGATAACTGAGGCTGTTTTCTTGAATTTTATTAAGTCTAAGCAGAATATATAGACTGTCTTATGTATGATGAAGGTGAAATGGTACTCAAAGTTCAAGATACTCAAGCTAATTGAGGGGAATTGAAAATGGCTGAATGAATAATGGATTTACCTTTCCCATTTCATGCTAATGTTCATTGAATAAAATGGTCTGAATTTCTATTTCTATCTTTTTTTTTTTTTTTTTTTTTTTTTTTTTGGCCTGATGCATATAATTGGTTGAGTTTGTAACCCAAACCTCAAAGTCTGATGGTATGGGATGTTTTTATTCTTGTTGTTGTTGTTGTTTTCCTTATTAGCGATAAATGTCTTGAACCTTCATGAGAGGTGGAAGTGGAATTGTCAGAAGAGGGCAAAAGAAGAGGTTTCTTTAATTTCCTCAACTTTTCCAGTCTTTTGGGGGGATTCTGGCTTCTAGGATCAAGAAAGATGTGAGATTCCAATCTCTCTTGAAGGGCATGAAGGGAGAAAGTCTAAGAAAAGGCCAACATTTACCTTGAAATTGGACTTGATATCCCTTAGACTAATAATATTTAAGGAGGAATATAGAAATAAATCTAGCCTGGGTACCCCATTCTCTCAGGAGAACAGAATGGCCAGCTATTTTCAGAGTGGTTTAGAGTCCTTAGAAAAAGGTGGAAGGGAGGAGATGCTCAAAATGTACCTATTCCTGCTTCCTTTCAAGTCATACATTGAAGCAGCCTTTCTTCAAGTGGTAAATGTATATGGCAACTCCTTTTGTAGTTGCAATGTGAATTAGTAAAGTGTAATTGTTGGGATGATCATAGGTTTGAGTAGAAGGTGAATATTAGAGAATTGTGGCTTAATGGATAAAGGACTGGACCTAGAAGCCTATGGTCCTGGGCAAATTCTATACCAGATATCTAATAACTCTGTGACACTGACATGCCACTTTTCTTCTCTGTACTTCAGTGACTTCACATTTAAAGTGAAGGGATGAGGTTGGATGCAATGGCCTCTAAAATCACTTTTAGTTCTAGGTCAATGATCTTTAGGCTGGAGAAAAACAGAGGGTGCGATCCCTCTGTGAAAGTCATTGAAAAGTATGAAGAGCAGTTAATATTGGTTATTTAAAAGATTGGATTTTTTTTTTATTTCCTTAAAATTCTCTCATCACAACATTACTCATGTTCATCATCCCCAGAGCTATACACTATCACTTAAATTTCTTCCAATGAATGTGCCTTCTAATGTACAATGTTTTATCACTTCCCTACTTTTATGCTATTCATTTTTATTTTGAATTTATTTATATGTTTTTTGCATTTACCCTCTCTCGAAATGTAATTTTCTTAAGGGCAATGATTATATTGTAGGAACTTAATAAGTATCTGTTAAATTTTCATTGAATCTAACTTCAGAAAAACCCTGTCTACTTGGAAACATAACTTCAAGGAAAACAGATAATTTAGGCTAGAACTCTGACATGCTAAAAGTAAACATTCTTAATTATTATCAGAGAAGTACCTTTTCTAGTCAACATTAGCTTAATTCCAATTACCCTTAAATGGAGTCATCAGTAATTAGAACTAGAGGTACCTCAAAGATTACGGCTACTCTTCCTTCATTTTACATTTGCCAAAATATTTATGTTTATACACATGACTATATATGTTTAAATATACATATGTGTATACCTTTATAATGTATTCTGCATATATATATATATTTATTTAAATTTCTACAATAGTTTTAAGAAAATAAAGTCCTCAATTCTGCCATTCTCTCATTTCCTTTTGTGGGACACTTTTCTATTTTCTTACTACTCTCTTCTTCCATAGTTTTCTCTAAGATCACACTCTTTTAAACTATCCATTACTTTCCTAACACTTCTAATTGCCTCTTTTTTTCAGAGCAGATGATTTCAACTAAATGTTAAAATAATCTGATTTATAAACCATGTAGGAAATTAATTTTAGATACTTGTTTGTACTAAAGTGTGAATTTGTGATAGGTCTTTAATTTTCCCAGTGACAAATTTTTCTTTTTTCTTTCTTTGTTTCTTTCTTAATTTCTTTCTTTTCTTTTCTTTTTTCTTTCTTTTTTCTTTTTTTTTTTTTTTTTTGCTTGTTAACTATCTCACCACTCCCAACCAAATGCAAATTCTCTAAATGATAGCTTTTCATGCATTGTAGCAAATAGAAAAAAAGTGAACTTTATGTGGAGTTCAGGGCGGGGGGAATCACAAAATAATTTTGAGGAAGTAATAGGGCCATATAGGCATGTTGATCATACTTGAGAATTTCAAACTAGTATTAGCATTATACTAAGCTATTCCTATTTTTCATAGTTTCTTCCCTTTGTTCAGTTCTGAACTCAAAGAATTTTTTTTTCCTCTCTAAATGCCAAGCAGTTTTGCCAATTATTCTCATGGTATCAAAATTGGGGTCCTCACAGGAAGAGTGAGAGGTATGACTGGTCATTTATAAGGATCAATCAATTAAAATTTTTTTTTCTCTCTCTCTCTATATATATATGTTTATATATATATCTACATATATACACACACACACACTTATATATATATGATATTTATGTGTATGTGTGTGTATATATATATGTACACACACATATATATGATGTTCAATTGTTTTCAGTCATGTACAATTTTTTATGATCCCATTTGTGGAGTAGTTTGCATTTCCTTTTATTATATTATATCTCTATAATCTATATAACTTTAATACCTTAAAGCTATTAATAGCATGAAATATATATATATGTATATATATGTACATTATCTATACAGACATTTGTATATATGTATAATATGTTACTTTTGAATATTTTAGTGAGAATTTATTAATGTTTGCTTTAAAGTTTCCCAAGCTTTCATTTCATGTTCCAAATTGCTGACAAGATACATGGATTGGAAAACTTTATTTTAGGATATTTTATTTTGAAAACTTCTATGAAATATTTTAAGTTGACAAGGCGAAAAAATGACTACACAGTTAAATTTCAGTTTTAGATGGTGTTTAAGAGACAATAAAGCTTATCCTAGGACTAATGCTTTACAGAAAAGCTCTTAGAAGGTTGAATATATTTTAATTGCTCTTCAAAATTGACACCTTAAAAGTGATTAAATTACAAATCAGCTGTAGGTTTTATGAGCAAATGGATGTTAATTTTCTTCTCTTTGGGATTAATCAAATGAGAAGGTATTCTATACAGCACTTCAAGATGTATGTTTGGAATGGGGGAGGAAGCAAAGCAGTTTGCTTTAATTATAAAATATGACTTTTCTCCTTCCCCCAGTGATCTTTTCACATAATGTCAAGATATCCACAGTATTTGTAACCTAACATACATTTCCTTAGAAAAGCTTATGCTGGGTTTGCAAAAGTCAGCACTTTGCCACCTGCCATAGCTCAAAGTGAAATATAACTGCTTAAAGGGACATTCTCATGATGAATCAAATCATGAGGGAGAGCTAAATATGCTGCATTTCAAAAACACCTGGCCTGCAGTAGACCCCTCCAAATGACCCAGAAATGACTGTTTCCTCTGTCTAAAAATATTAAAAACAAAACAAAAAAAAACTGATTTGTATGATTTACAAGTCATTGAGGGCATTAATCTTAAACACTTACTTGTACTGATGTGATCAGACTTGCTGCTTTTTGGAGCTGGCCTTTCACACTGGGTGCCTGACCAGTTGGCAGAACATCTAAAAGGATCCAATGGAGAAAGTAAAATTAGTGGAGTCTGACATAGGACTCACAAATCCCCGAATAAAAAGACAATCACCAGACAAACTTATTCCTAATTTATAAAGAAACATCCTCTGAAGTTTCCTATATATTGTCAGCATGCTGAGAAGTTTCTTGAATTGGATTAAAACTAAAAAAATAGACATTTATATACCATAATTTATAATCATAACTTTTTATAAATTATTTTAAGATTCTAAGTTTTTACAAATCATTCAAATGCTGAAATTTGGCAATAGGGACAAATGTAGAAAGTGAAACTGACTTGAATATTATGGGTACACCTGAAATAGCAAAATTTAACATTTCATTTTGTGAGTTATACCTTCTAATGTGACTTTCTTTCCCACTAGGGAGGAGGGCAGTAATGTATTATAAAATTTAACTCATACTTAGAAAATGATGAATTTCCTGATGATGCAACTCTGTACTTTTTGCAGACTTTCAGGCAAGGGAAGATTGCCTTGGTACTCTCCCATCACTAAAACCTCTGCTACTATTCCAGAATCAAGAAAATATGACTAGGCTATTTGATAGATTTTGGGGCATTATACTTAAGACTTTTAGAAATAGCTCTAGAAATGGATGAAATACAATTCAAAAATGATTTTTTAAAACATAGTAACTGAAAAATTCACTATCAGCATTAAAATCAAAAGAAATTTTGGAACAGGATCTTTCACATTATGAATAATACCTATTGTTAAGTGCGAAAGTCATGTGGGTACATCTCAGATTGAAACTGCTGTCTTTACCAGAGATTCAATTCAATTGGCTTCTTTTCTTACCAACAGTATCATCAAACTATCTCCATATCAATATCTGTTTCTACAGTTAATTTTGAATGTGAAATTACAGTCCTAAAAAACAATTTCCATTACCATAGTCAAGGTTGATAAAAGGAATAACCACTTCCAAGTCTGACTAGTCTATCACTGCATGAATGGATTGTGATAACTGGGTCAGCCAAAATAATCCATCTTTCTATCATTCCATGTGCTCACAGGATGAATATAAATCATGTGCAATTTACATAAAAGTGAGAGTTCATATTAGTATAATTTTCCCCAAAACATGGGTATATTTTATAAAATAATTGATAGTAACACATTAAAGAAAAAATATCAATTTTTCATAAGAAAAACATTTCAGCATAGCTGACAACAATAGGACTGAATAAAATAGGGTTATTTTATTAATAATGATAACTATAAAACTATGAATATGGAGTATGATTTAAATGGAAATTAATATTTTTATTTATATTAGGAAGTCAAACAATATTCATGCATTCTCCCATTCTTTATTTCAACCTGTGCCTTTCCTCCTTCTTATGTGGAATTCCCATAAAGTAAATCCATTCAATATATTATAGATGTTTCAATTTTAAAAAAAATATATAGCAAAGCCAGTTATATTCACAAACTGCCATGGTGAAATTAGGGATTTTCAGAGTATTTGATTAAAATAACTTCATAGGAATGTAAAAAAAAAATCATCAATAGTGGGTTCTAAAACTAAATGATATAGGGAAATTACATCAATTTTCCACTTCATAATGCTTGTTCAGACATAGGTTTTAGACAAATAATGCCAGAAAGTTGAGGCAATTATCCTGAATGTAGAAAAATATACATGTCTGTACAATCATTTAGAGAATCTCTCTCTGGGTATCTGTGTCTGTCTCTGTTTCTCTCTCTCTCTCTCTCTCTCTCTCTCTCACACACACACACACACACACACACACACATACACATCTACTTCAATTTTTACTTTACTTTCTGATTTATCTTGCATTATTTGTCTATTTAAAATGATTTCTGTAAAGATTTCTATCCATGCAACAAAATCCAAATCAGAATATATCTCATAAAAGGCAATGGATTCAGGCACATATCATTCCACAGATGAGAAACTTCTACGTTCATTACTATGTGACCTTTGTATGACAGATATGAAGTGGAATTGTTCAGTAATTGGAGGATTAAAGGCTAACTTGAATAGCTTATGCTATGCCATGGTCAACCATACTAAAGCACATTGTTTTTAAAGTACAAAGTTTTTAAAATGTGTCTGTACAGCCAAAGATTAGCAGAAAGAAGTTGTCTCTAAGAGGGCATTGTCTGTGTGATACTTATTTCAACCTGTGGACTTATTTTAAGAGTATATAGGTGGCATTTGTAGATATCTTGATTAAGTTGCTAATAACTAAGATATTCCAGCCTATCAATAATTGAATACTTTTCCACTTACAGATTTTAAATGGAGGAAACATTTTTAAAGTTTTCTCCAGAGGGAATATTTTAATTATTAAAGATTAGAAATAACTCTTTGAGATTGAACTGGATATGTAATTAACTTTTTCAGGTATATTTAAGTCTGTCTGTCTATCCAGACATGTGTATGTATGTGTATATATATATATATATATATATATATATATATATATATATATAAAAAACATAAAATGTATATATAAAAGTATATGTGCATAAACATATAATGCATATGTACTTTAATTAAGTGATAATTCCCTTTCAATCTTTTATATCCTCCATATAACATAATGTTTTATGATGCTAAGACTGAATAAGATATGTTCTATTCTGCATATGTTCCATTAAAAAATAATCCCTTCTGAGATATTAAATCAAATGGAAATCATTATTCTTATTTCCTGCCTTACAAAATTATTACTTATGGAATTTGCTGCTCGACAAGTTCTTCTTATGTCAGATTTAAGACTGAATCTTTCTACCATCTTTATGCAAACTATAAATCTTCATAGTCTTTATAGACTACAAAGATAAAAATCATTAATGACAGACTATCTTATGATGGGAAATTTTTTAGATTCTTACAAATGTTTCTATTTAGCTCTTTATTCAAATTTCTCCTGGCCATTTTCCACTTTCACTGTTATATGTAATCACCAGGTTTATTATTGTTGTTTGTTCATTTCTCCACCAGTATCCTTGCAATCAATTCTTCCTGGTATAATAAAAAGTCATTGCCTGTCTTTCCCAACCCTCTTTCTCTTATTTCCTCCTTCTGCCACCCTTATCTTTCCTCCTTCCTCCCTTCCCCCTCTCTCTTTCCTTCTCTTACTTCCCTTTCTTTCTTTTCTTCCTCTCTTGTCTATGATTCTCTGTGTCTTTTTCTCTGAAACTCTGGAAATATGCTTTGTTGATATCTTTCATTTCTTTTCTGGGGAAGCTAGGTAGAGAATTGGAGAGAGTACTAGTTATGTAATTAGGAAGACTGATCTTCCTGAGTTCAAATCTGAACTCCAATGCTTGCTAGCTGCAAGATCCTGGACAACTGATTTAACCCTGTTTGCCTCAGTTTCTGCATCTGTGAGCTGGAGAAGGAATTGTCAATTATCTTTGCTAAGAAAGCTTCAAAAGGGGTCATCAAGAGTCAGACATAAAATGAACAAAAAACAACAAAATTTTCTTTTCTAAACATCTGGCTGTAGATGCCTCTTTTGACAAGAGACCAGCTTACTTTTACTAATAGTGTTTTGTGCATAATAAGTATTCTTTAAATACTGACTTTATTTAATGTTACCTTATTTCCTATTCTTTTATTTAAATAATTCTAGCCAACCTTCCCACTGTCCTTTGGTTCTACCATCAATGTTTCTTGGGCCTGAAATGCCTTCCATTCCTATTCCATTGCTTTTTAGAGTTTTTAAATTTCTAAAAGGAAAACTTTCTAGACTAAAAGGAAATAAATTCTTGTTTTTTCTCTTCCTCACTAATTCTGGGCCTCAGTTGTCTCATCTGGAAAATGAAGAGCTTGGATTAGATGGCCTTCAAAGTTCTTTCTAATTTTAGATCTATGATCAAAAGATCTAATATAAAGAAAGGAAAAGAGATTATTTTCAAGGAAATATATAATGAAAGCCAGCATGGACTAGAGGCCAAAATTCCACTTTACCTTCAAGGAGACCTGGGTTCAATTCTCACCAATGTCATATACTATATGTAGGCTCATAGTCAAATCAAAGACTTTAAGGTGAAAATAAACTGTGCATTTCAGATGTACCTTAGTGGACAGCTTAGTAGAAAGAAGTTTTGGACCTCTATACTGGAATGAAATCATAGATTAAGAACAGAATTAAAGAAAAAAAAAAGGAAAGGCAAGACAAAGAAAAAAAGATAAAAGGATGAAATAAAGGAAACATTTTCAATTTCCAGAATCATAAAAGCAATGTTAACATAGCAAGAAGACTACTGAGTGATGAGAATTTAAATTTGAATTCTGCCCTTGCCCTTGGAGGCTCAGTTTCCTAATCTAGACCATGGGAAAAATAATAATACTTCTAGAGCCAGACTTCCAAATCTGTAAGACTCAAATGAGATGATGAGGATGATTAGTATTATACCTAATAATAGCTAATATTTATATATCGCTTATTGTTTTCTAGGAATTCTTTACAAGCTAAGCTCTTTACAATTATTTCATTTATTCCTGGGAGGCAGGTTCTACTATTACTTCCTTTTCATAATTGAGGAAACTGAGGAAAACAGAATCTATCTGACTTCCTTGGAATCACACAGCTAATATCTGAGTTTGGATTTGGAATCTAGTCTCTCTGATTCCAGGCCCAATGTGCAATCAGTATCTAGATTCAACCCAGCTAACTAGATTATGGTACATGTTAATACAGAAAATTGTTATCAAATGCTTTGAAAATGTTCAAAACCATGTAAATATCTATTTAATAAATATAGTATCATTCATTAATAGCTGGGAATAACATGAAGGAAGTGTGGTATATTGCATAGAGAGCTGTACTTGGGGTCAAGTATACCTGGATTCAAAACATTTACTGTTTATATGACTTTAGATAAGTCACTTAAGATCTTTGGGCCTTACTTGCATTATAGCAATAACTTCATAGTAATGTTATGAAATGTAAATGAGATAAATGTATATAAAATGCTTTCCATACTGTGAATCTCTTCATAAATAACAGATATTATTACCGGGCCTAACTCTTTCATTTTACATATAAAAAATAAACAAGCAAGAACCAAAAATAAATAAATAAACAAACAAATAAACAAAACAAACAAACAAATAAACAAACAAATAAATAAATAAATAAAACAAACCCAACAACTTATGCCCAAAGAGGTAGGTGAATTGTCCAGGTATATGAAATGCAATTCCATAGTTTGTAAAGAGATAAACACCACAAGAAATGTGTCACTAACGAGCAGAACCAGAAGATCATTATACACTTCAACAATGATACTGTATGAGGATGTATTCTGATGGAAGTGGATGTCTTCAACATAGAGAAGAGCTAATCCAATTCCAATTGATTAATGATGGACAGAATGAGCTACATCCAGAAAAGGAACACTGGGAAATGAGTGTAAACTGTTATTTTTACCTTCTGAATCCAATTCTTCCTGTGCAACAAAAAATTCGGTTCTACACACATATATTATATCTAGAATATACTGTAATATATTTAACATATATAAGACTGCCTGCCATCTGGGGCAGGGGGTTGGGGGAGGAAGGGAAAAAATCTGAATAGAAGTAAGTGCAAGGGATAATGTTGTAAAAAATTAACCATGCATATGTACTGTCAAAAAAAAAAGTTATAATTATAAAATAAAATAAAAATTAAATTATAAAAAAAAAAGAAATGTGTCACTTTAGTAAAGGTCTAGTTAGTATATTAGTTAGGAAACTAGAAGAATTAGTGAAGAGTTATTAAAATTCAGAAGTAGTGTTTCTTATGAAATGAAAGTACCCTTCTTTTTAAATTAATAATTTATTTAATATAAATTGCTTTATGAATCATGTTGGGAGAGAAAAATAAGAACAAAAGGGGAAAACTGTGGGAGAGAAAAAAATACAGAAAAAAGCGAACATAGCATGTGTGATTTAGATTCAATCTCCATAGTTCTTTTTCTGGATGCAGATGGCATTTTTTTGTCCAAAGTCTATTGGGATTGCTTTGAATAGAGTATCCTTCTTTTCTTGGAAATTGACTTTTTGATCAGCAGTTCTCAAAATGCAGTTCAAAGGAGACTATAACGTCAAAAAGTATTTTTTATAATAATGTTGTTAAAATTCTCCCTTTTTTCAACTACTTAACTATATGAGGACTGGCATTTCTTCATGTAATTCAATAAACCTACATACTGTATTGCAACAGATTGAATGTAGAAGCAGATATGAGAATCCATCTGTCTTCTAGTAAATCAGATTGTAAAAAAGATTTGAAAAAATATGCAAAAAACAATACCACTTATCCCTTTTTTTTGTTTCTGAAAATATGTTGTGTTTTTCTATAAAAATTTATCATCAATCATTATCATCTATGTTAAACATGTAATGTATTTATCATTATTATTTTAGCAGAATAATTAAATATTTCAAAATTTGTCATTTAAAATTTTGATCATGATAAATATAAACAGCTGCAATTAACATAAACAAAAGATTGTTGATGGCCTTAATCATTTTTAAGAGTATGTAGGGTACATGAAATAAAAAATTTTAAGAACTTTTTGGTATATGTAAATCTTCTATGAATAAACTAGTAGAGATGACTTGGGTGACAAGTTGAATTATTCTTTTTCTTAACAATGAGAGGAAAACTCTAATAGTATTTTTTAAAAAATTAATTGAATTTTTAATATGATTTAATAATAGTCTCTCCTCTTCACTTTGGCTTGATATGGGTAATATGGTGTGGGGGGATGTGAGGTGAGGTTGGATGATTGAATTTATTTAGATAGTGACTAAATAGTAAGGTGTGTTTCCTAGCATCAAAAAGCCCACCAGTAATAAGCATTCTCTGTGTGTGAGATTTGGGAATTATAGATTGGCTAGTGACCTTTGTGTACCCATGGATAATATGTGCATATGGACAGGGAACCATAGATGTGAAGCTGAAAAACCTTTGGGATTTCATTCAGTTGTCATTTTATATATGAGGAAACTGAGTCCCAAATTGCTCCAATGATCATGCAAATATAGAATTCTACCTATTCATTTGTAGAAGGAAAGAAAGGAAGGAAGAGAAGGGTAAAATTCCTATTGTAACAGAATAAAGAACTCATCAATAGTAAAAGAAGGGAATGGGGTGATATATGCTCAAAGAAAGGGTCCAAGGGAATTTTGAACCTGAATAGACTAGCTATAATGGGGAACAAGGTCATGTTCTCAGTGACCCTGCTCAAAAAGTCTAAATAAAAAAATAAATAAATCAGCAAAGTTTATATTAAGGCATAAAGGAAACCTGTGCTGAGGACAAAGTACTCCTGGGTCAGTGTCATGAAAAATATGGTCCCCAAGTCTGGGTTCTCTTTCACTGGGTTCACAGCCTCCAGGAAACTAGTCTGAGCTAACTTCAAAACAAAATAATGAGATGAATATCTGTACCTCTTTTTATACAATATAAAGGTCATGAGACTTTTCTGACCAAAATGAAATCTAAAGGTGAACTGCAAGGCAGCTTGAAATTAAATTGATCCCACTCAATGTGTTCAGTGCTGCCCTTATTAACCATGATGGTGAAAGTATTCAGGAAGAAAAATGTTTTAATATACCCTTTCCTTTCTTCACACATGAAAATGGATGGGACCCAGTATTAGAAAAGTCCTGAAAGGCTTTTTTCTTGATGCCACACATATTCTCAGTACTATAGAAATCTCATTTGATGAAGATGAACAAGATTTATCACATGTGGTGCACAAGAATCAGGCAGTATGATTTTCCAAAAAAGAGACTACTTTGGAAAGAATTGAAAGCCTAAACTAAACTCAAAAGAGAATGTTAGTTTATATGTATTAGTTCACCAATTACCACCATTTTTTGGCATAGGGCACTTCTGCTTTCCATAACTTATCTATATTTTTACAAATGATTCCATCCTTTTCTCCTAAGATATGTTAGCTCTGAAAAACTCAGTGAAATTTGTACTAGTAAGCTGGATCTTTGAAAAAAAATCAAATAGTAATTTAAAATTCCCTTTTAACTTGTGATTGTTTTGCTCAACTACATTAGCTAGTTAATCAATTAATACTAGAGAAAATTACATCAATTCTAGCCTCTCTCTATATACAGAAAGGTAGTTTGGGGCTTGGCTTAACACATACCTTCATGAAATAGATTCCTCATTATTCTTTGTCAGACTCCCCCACCCTTTTCCCAAGATGTGCCCCTGAGATTTGAAGTGGATCTTTTACAATTAACTCTTAGATTCATGTTTTATCTGACAAGGTTATGATTTTTCAATATCAGAGTAGGTCTACCTTTAATTTATGAGATGCTCAATGAATGACTGTGAATGAGTGAATGAATGAATAAAAGCCAATGAGAGTTATCTGCTATCCAGTATAATTCAATTATCATTGAAGGTCAGACATTTACCTCACTCAACTTAGTATATTGTCTCTGATGCTGACATAAAGGAAAATATAAATGATTATTATTGTCCTTTTTGAGGTTAGCTACTACATTTATAGATATGTTTAAAACATTCTGGTTTCAAGTAATGGCCCATAATGGATTTTCCATCTATTCATCTGGACATTTTTGAAGCCACATAGTATTTTTTTCAAGTCTTAAAGAATAAGTTTAAATTACCCACTACAATTTTATCTTTTTGATTCACTAGGTATTTTCTTATGCTTCCTTCTCATTTTTTCTTGTCTAAATGCCTTACCTCCTCAACTTAAATCATAAGTTTCTGCAGTGCACAAACTGCAGTGCAGTAGTTGTGACTTAAGCAGCACTTATTTTATACAGTGTTTAGGATAATAACTCAAAAAAGCTGGAATCGCAATAAATATTTGTAATTTTTCATAAAATATCAGTCAGGAAAAGCTCTACAGGTCATTTAATACAAAATGCACTGACTAGTAATCATTTTTACATTTCTGCCATCAAATGGTCATCTGGTCTCCTACAGAACACATACTTCCTTTGAATAGCTCTGATAATAAATTGTTCCTTTCATTGATTCATCCTGATTTTTATCTCATCACTTCTACATTTTTAGACCAAATAAGTCTAATTAAACCTTTTCTACATGATAGTCCTTCAACTATCATAGAATCTCTCTTTCTCCAAGCTAAATATACTCTAGTTCCTTCAATGTAGTCTCATATGTCATGGCTTAAAGTCCTTTCACCACACTAGTTACTATCCTTCCTACACACTTAGTTTTTCAGTGTCCTTCAAAAAAATATAGCACAGAGAAAAATATCCAGTATTTCTGCTATAGTCCACTATAGTCCAGACAAAGTGGAAGACAAGAGGGATATAATTTTCTTAATTCTGAACTCTATATTCCCTTTAATATTGCCTAAGACTGTATTCTATTTTGGAAATCTTATTACACTATTATATTAGGCTTTCATACTATTAAAATCCCCCAAATTTTTACTTCCCTCATCCTATGCTTATGCAATTAATTTTCTGAAGCCAAGTGATGAACTTTAAATTTATATCAATTAAATTTATTCTTATTAGGGTCCATCATTTAAACCTATAAACTAATATATTAGCTCTCTCTTCTGGCTTCATGCCGTTTAGAAATTTGATTACCACCACCTATCTATACCTTTATCCTAAAAGGTTCTTAACCTGTAGCCCAATAACTTATAAAATACATGTTAGATAATTGTATATCAATACAATTATCCTTTGTAATCATATATGTATATATTTAAACTACATATATATATATATATTTAAACTACTCTTATTTATTTGATAAATATTAATATATTTATTTATTTAAACTGTATATTAAATTATATATTTAAAACTACTATTCGGAGCAATGGTTCATAGCCTTATCTGACTCTGAGGGGGTCCATGACTCACAAAAGGGTTAAGAGCATTTGAGCTGTCTTGATAAAAGTATTGAACAGAAGAGAGAGAAGGAAGGTCCCACATATACTATCTAAAGACCTCCCTTCTAAAATGATCATTTTGAGAACATCATTTAAACTATTTCCAAACATAGTTAACTGTATTTGTCATAAAGGTCACAATCTCTTCACTTCATTTACATTAAATACAATAAATGTGTGAATCACATATCATATTCAAAACACTGGGTTCAAAGAAAAAAAAAGAGTCTATACTCTAGGATATTACATTTTCCTGAATGGTTATATTTATACAACTATGTGATTTTATAAACTTAAAGAACCTCACCCACACAGATAGAAATTGATCTATGATTTAGCAGATGTCATAAGTAGATGACTGAACTACACAAATATTAAGAGACTTACTAATTAATCATACATACATCTTAAAATCAGATCTCCTTCCCTTAATCTGCACTATCTCCAATAAGATGTAATTAACAGTATTTTGAGAAGGAAGAGACCATAAGGCTAGCCTAGAGATTTAGAGGTGTGATGAAAGGTTAGACTAGTTAAACTCTAAGTGTGCTTCTACTCTGAAAAATCTAACAAATTTAAGGAAAATTACAGAGATCCATAGTTGAGAATAAAGGAGTTGTTGATTAGAAAAGTACTGAGAGTTAGAAAGAAAAATCAAAGAATGACCAAATACTTGGTTAGCAGCACAGAAATAACTTTCACAAAAAAAAAATGCATTACAAATATCTTCCTCCAAACAATGGAATATTCTCCTTTAGATATTCTCTCCAAAGTAATGTGTGAAAATACAAATTTACATAATTCCTAGTCCCATTCCACTTCAGGCTATATTCCTTATTTTGTCTGGATTTTCTTTTCCTTCAGCAACCCCCAAAACCTTCCTCTAGAAGCTCATTCTAGCTCTGACTTCACACACATTCTCTCTCCCACTAGTTTCTCTATCAACTAGTTCCTCCCAGAACCTCTCTTTTAAGGAGAGATGTTCAGACCAGCAATACCTTCATTCCTTTCCAGGTTGCACTCCTGACTCTCCCAGACTTTCTGTATGTTGCTACACTTATTACTTCATCTGTCCATCACATCATCATCGTTTCTACCCTTTCAACTTCCTTTTAAGTATTGCCCCATTAGTATGTAAGCTGCTTGAGGGTAGGTCTGTCTTTCAGTTGTATTCCCAGGGCTTAATACAGTATCTGCTACATACTAATTACTTAATAAATACTTATTGACTTGAGTTGACTTCATTCTTCTGCAGGAAGCTTTCTTTTTCTACTGAATTGTCTGTAGATATATTAAAGGTGCTTGATCAGAATATTATTCTCTCTACATTTTCTTAGAACAACAGCATTTCATTTCATACTCTCTCCAACTATGGTATAATTTGGGTGTCACGATCAGGTCTTATGGCTGCCCAAATTTTCTCAGGAGGTCATTGCTTTCTTATTTTTTTTGCTCTTTTTCTCATTCTGTCAATTCATTGTTCTGAATGTTAGAATGTTTAATTCTCAAAAGCCAATTCAGATACACAAAGGGAAATAATGGGGTAAAGATACTTGATTTTGTAGTACTTAATATACCGAAAATATAGTACATTCCATTGACATAATAATGATAATAATGATCTGATGATAATGATAATACAAGTCAAATTGCAGAAAAAAATGTAGTCATCTAGTTTCCTCTGCCCAGCTCAGGTGGAAACCAAAAAGGTCCATAAGAATATCACTAAGAGATTTTGCAAATACTTTACTAAAATCTAGGTATATCATATCCAAGCCACTTTCCTTATCCATCAGTGTAATAATCTTATCAGAAAGGAAATGAGGTTAGCCTTCCATGACTAATTCTTGATGAATTTATGTTGATATATAATGATAATCACTTTCCTTTCAAAATGTTATAAAATATTCTTTGAGTAACAACATAATATAGAACTTGGCCAGGAATCAAATCCAACCAACTTTATTAGTCCATATTAAAAAAAAAAATACACTTCTTTGTTGTTCTTGTTCTTCTTGTTCTTGTTCTTCTTCTGCTGCTGCTTCAAAGCAGAACATTTTCCTCCCATTTTCATTCCTATAGCATTTCTCCCATTGACCATTAATAACATTCTATCTAAACTCAGCCACACTCATAAATTTATATTATACTTCCCTGATCCTCCCATTCACTCATTATAAACTTTTAAAAGGAACTGTGTTGACTTCAATTCTTCATCAGTCAACCACTTGCTAAGCAGATTTGTATCCACCACTCTACTAACTTTTTTCTTCAAGATCACTTAATGGCCTTATTAGGTTTCCCAACCTTAGAGACTTCCAAATTTATATTTCCATCTCCCAACAGTGACTAGTACTCTTGTATATTTATCAATATTTGACAGGTACACCCCCCTAGATAGCTCATGACTTTCAACACAACCCAAAACATTCTCATCATTTTCCCCTTAAAATATGCCCTTTAAATTTCTGTGGATGACACCAGACACTACTTGGTGATGCTTTCCTATATACCTTTATTTAAAAAAAAAAGAGAGATTCTGGACCATATACAAGTGAAAACAGTAATTATATTACATTTATCAATGGGAAGGAATTTGAAAGATAAACCAAGAAATCCTATACTGCATTCTTCTTTTCTTTTCTCTTTTCTCGCCACTGGATTTTTCTTCTTCTTTGTTTCATTATCTTCTGTCTCTCCATATTGTGATAATTAGTGATTCTACCAAGGAGAATGATGTCAGAGGCTTTTCTTTTTTTGGCCAGGTTCCTATCTTTTTATCCCTAGAATCCTAGCAGATAGGTATTAACCAATGCCTGATGAATTGAACTGACTGGATTGAACTGTACTTCTATGTTTTCTCTATGACTTGACACGATGGCTTCTTGGTTGGAAAATACTAATTCTGCATATTATTTATTAGCAGAAGTTAATAATTAGGGACTTAAGTCATTGGAGATGGAGAATTTCACTTCCATGTTTTACAATGAATAAAAATGTAGGTCTAAGAATCCTTTATTTTGGGGAAATAACAATATACTAAATTGAAGGAAAAGTAGCAAATTAAAAATAATCCCATTGGAACTATTTTTTTAATAATCGAAAATGATTAGTAAATTGACCAGAAAAGTACGCCCAGGAAGAATAAAATAAAATATCATTTTAAAATGATATGTATGATGCACTAGGATTAAGCAGGAATATAAGACAAATATATAACAGATTAAAATATATTAAAAGGATATTTATTATAACTATGTGATTTATTTTTAAAACATTTGAAAGCAAAATTATCCCATAGTTTATGTTGTCTGGTTGGCCTGAAAGGGCCTTTGGACTGTGAAAAGACCGAAAAAATGAATTATTTTAAGCTTATAAAGTGATGGGCGAATTTTACCATATAAGCCTTAAGGAAATAATACAGTAAGAAGTTCTGAAAGGCAAGGAATTATATTTTGCTTAATAGATGATATGAATCAACTAAAAAGGAAAAGAAGCAATAATAAATTGGGTGTTACTTAATCTAGAGGATGTATTTGAAGATATAAAACAGCTATTTTGTTGGAAACAATAGTAACAATCTGGAAGCTAAAGGTAGTATAAAAGAAAATATATACTTATAAAGCAAATCTGAGGGGAAGTTGTTTACCCAGGATGTTAAAACAATTGGTCAATTAGATACTTAAATATTAAAATTCATTCAAAATAATGCAAAAACCCAGTCAAATTTATTATTTGCTGATATGGAGACAAAGATAACTGATTGATTGATTAGGAAATTTTTCAGGCAGTTTAAATGAACTTGACACTGCTAAACTCTAAAATTCATCTTTATCTGTGAAACAATGTTAAAACCTGGAAAAATTTTATAATGAGATTACCTTGGCACTTCCAGAAATAGATTATAGGGAATTCTTAAGTGAATTTGTTCATTACCTTTTCTTTTTTCTTCTCCTCTCCTTTTCTCTTTTCTCTTTTCCTTTTCCTTTTCTTTTCCTTTTCCTTTCCTTCCTCTCTTTCCCTTCTTCCTCCTTCCTTCTTCCCTTCCTTTCCTCCTTCCTTGCACCTTCCTTTCTTCCTCCCTTCCTCTTCTTCCCTCCTTCTCTTCTTCCCTTTTTTCCTCTCCCTCCCTCCCTCCTTTTCTGACTTCCTTCCTCCTTCCCTCCCTCCATTTTTTGGCTTCTTTCTTCTCTCTTACTCTTTTTCCCCCTCTTTTAGTTTTAGTAACAAGCACAGTAAAGTACTGGAAGTGGTTTATCAGGCATCTTCTGTTTATGTAAAAAAAGAACAATATCTCAAAAATGGATTGGAGTTATTTTTTTTTCATTTTAAAATATAATACTATAATAAAGTGTTCAGCAGTCTAGGGTAGATACAGTTTATAGGTTCACTTGCAGGTCACACTGTCCTGCTAATATGCTTAGGCCATGATTTCAGGAGACAGTTGAGCAAGTAACCCAAATCAATGAAAAATTCATCTTAGCTTTGTCCATTGGTATTTCTTTCCAAGCAGTTAAAATAAATCTTGCACAAACTCAGGGGAGTAGGCTTCAGTGAAGACTTAGAAGATATTTTCTAATTGTTCCCAATACCTAGAATATCCTCTCCTCACCTATGTTATCTTGTAATCCCCACCTAATATACTGCTTATTCCATCAAACCTTCTTTGACACCATCCAGCTGCTTTAAGTTATTAGCACTCATTTATTCTATTGTATTTGGTTTTCTGGTTATTTATGAACATGACTTATGTCCTTTACTGTACTGTACTGTAAGGATGACAGGCAGGTGGGGGGAAGGTAGTAAGGTAGAACTATTAGGAATAAAGTAAAAGATGCCTAGATTTGGATATCTCCTGAGTTCTGACCATGTCATTTCCTGTTGCTTCTAGGATAAAATAACCAGATTCTTTGTTTGGTATTAAAAGTTGTTTTTTTTTTATGGTTTGCTTCTAACTTGTCTTTCCAGACTTATTAAACATCACTTTTATGCATTAACTCTGTATTCCAACTAAAGTAGATCACTCTCACTTCCTTGTATTGTATTTGATACTCTGATTTCTAACTCTGTGTCCCTGGACCTCATGCTCTTCTACATGGCTGGAGTGTTTGACTACTTTACCTTTACCTTTTAGCATCCCTGACTTCTTTTAATGTTTAAGTGCCATTTTTTACACAAAGCTTATCTTGATGTTTTCCAGTGTTCAGTGTCCTTTATATAACACTGTATTATTTTTTTTTCTATTTTTATATATATTCATATAGGTGTAGTCATCTCCTCTGGTAAGGTTGCCATCTGCTTTACCTCTGGCTTAGTTCTCCCTGTTTAGCACAGGATCTCTAAACTAGCCTTACAGAGGAATGCTCCCAGGAGTTTATTAGCTCAGCTTTGAAACTCTTACATTAGGACAGACCTAGCTTAGTTGGTGAGTAAAAGAATGAAAACTCTCAACTAGTCCCTGCCTGTAGAGAGCTGTCACTACTATCACACTACTGAGCAGAAGATGTTTCTCTATGTTTATATTTATAAATGTAATATTTAGTACAGTGCCTGGTACCTGGTGGTATATATTATTCATTCTTTCATTCATGCATAAATGTAAGGGAACACTGGTAAATGTTTAACAAATGGTTCTCCAGAAGCATATATGTACATTTAATCTGCATTATTAACACTTTCTCAACTACTTTCTCATTTAGACAATCAAAAAAACAATAAATTAAGCCATAATATGTAGTATTTGATGATTTCTGAAAATTTTAACAATGAGCTTTAGCATAGTAGGACTTGGCTCCAATATACCTCTCTACATATGCATTAGTGATTTTGGAAAAAAAAAATTAATTTCTTGAGGACTGGAATGATTTCATTTTTGTCTCTATCAGCAGCACCTGTCCCAATACCTGTTACATAGCTGGCACTTAATACATACTTGTCAAATGAACAGACAAATGAATTCATATTTACTTAAACACTGTATTGGAAATTTTCCATTATAGCAGCAAACAGCTTTGCTACATATGTCTACATGTTTTACATCTTCTTGATGTTGCTTATCAAATGATCATTAAACAAAGTTATCTTTGTGATTGCATTTATCAAAGACTTTTTTATGATCTTAATAAGCATGAAAAACACATTTCTAGAAAAGAGCCAAAGCTATTTTTTGTTCTGTTGAGGGAATTGCTTTTTTACTTTTGTTTTTGTTTTACAATAAGAACACCAATACATATGTGAGGTGGGGGGGAGGGGGAAATCTTGTAGTCTCCTTCTTAAAAGAAATGTGAAAATGCAGTGGACAAGAGTTGGGACTTAGCCAGAAAATCCAGGCTCATTTCCCAAGTATAACACTTACTGCTGAAGAGAGCTTAGGCAAGCAGCAACCTCTCTGTACCTTAAGGAATGCTCTAGGATTTAGTTATTATTTCATGGAAAAGTTCTCCAACTGGTAGAGGATGTTTCAAAATTGGAGGGTCTTCAAATGATGAGATCATATGTTTTTTCTGAATAATGTTAAATATATATATATATGTATATATACATATATATATATGTATATATACATAAAATAGAGAAATATATAAATGGAAAAGGAACTAGTCCAGTCATATATGGTCAGTGAAAGATAACAGACACAATGGCATGCCAAAAGTCAGAAGACAAGAAGAAAGCCTTCAGTATGCTCAGTATATTCTCCATTCATTGATTCTCTAATACATTTATTTAAACATACATTCATTATTCATCCATTCATTCTGTAAAGATATAGGAAATGTGTGAACATGATTACCACAATGAAAAGACATAGATGGGTAATAAGCTCCTCTGATAAAGTACTCACATCAATGAAATTCTTCTAAATATTAATCTGACTATTATAATTATTTATTATGTTATAATAAGTATAATTCTTTCAATACTTATATTTTATAGTGCTTCTGTTTTCAAAAGATCTTTTCATATACTACCTTCCTCTGTGCTTATAACAACCTTCTTAGGCAGCTATTGTATTCCTCTTTCACAGGTGTAGAAGCTGAGTTACAGAGAAATTAAGCAACCTATTAAAGGTCACAAAGTTATCAAGTTCTCCAGACTCCTCTTCCAAATCTTTCCTGAAAAAGTCCTGAGATCTATTAATGCAATTTCAATTTGACAAAGTCCAAAAACTTACTGTTGGTATTTTCAATCAGGAAGCTTTTTCTTTTTGAGGAGAAAAGGCATGGTATACTATCTGAAAATCTGGTTATCAAAAAATTGGCGATATAGCATATCACCAATTTTTTGATAGCCAGACTTTCAGAACAGTCACAGTGTTTTCCTTGTATTATAGATCCGATAAAAATTTACTGAAGTGAATTAAACTGAAACCTAAAGCCACTCTCTGTTTCATGTTGATATGAAAAACAATACTCCAGAGATAGGCAAAGGTTTCACATGATTAAATAGGCAATATACTATCTTGGACTTCTGTTGTTTGGACAGAAACGTAGGAAGCAACTGATGGTTTCAGTTATGGCCCTCTCCTGTTTATACACTAATGTAGGAGCAAAAGCCACTATTTAAAAGCTTTATGAAGATTTGGTTTTAAAATGTGATAGAATAATTATTAGCTCAAAAAGAACACGGAGAAAAACCACTCAAACAATTTTATTCTGATATATATATATATATATAAGGAATATATATATATATATGTATATATACATATATATATATATATTTTTTTTTTACAGAACAGTACTTCTACAATAATAATTTCATAGATTCTCTGTTCCCAAGAGAAAACATGTGAATGTCAGTATTTCATTTACTTATTGTCTAAATGAGATGGCACCTATACATTCTGAAATCTCTGCACACAATAAAAATCTCTGCACAGAATAAAAAATTAGCTGATTGGAAAAAATGGAGAGGACATGCCTTGGAAATATCAAAGTATGTTAAAATGTGATTTTCATGATATACTGGGGATAGTATTAAGCTTAAGTCAGAAGACATGCATTCAAGACTCATTGTTTTACTGATCAAAGATATGGCCCTAGTAAAGTAATTTAATGGCTTTGTGCCACAGGTTTATTATCTGTAAATTTGAGATAAATAATATACTACCAAGTTTCAGGGTTATTGTAAGAAAAGAGTTTTGTAAAAGGAAAGTAATATATAAATGTAAATTGCTATTATTAGTAGTAATATCATTACTATTCCCTCAATTAATACTGATGAAGGAATAGGCATTAACATACTATCAAACAAAACATTCATTTGAAATATTTACATGAGGGAACCTTATACTGTACGTTTTAATAAATTAATCTAGCATCAGTTTTGATAATATAATCTCATTTTTTATAATATTGTATTTCCTGGAAATAAGTTAACCATGTTACCTTAGAGAGAATGAGGTTATTATGGATTCCTTCATGATTAATGGAAAAAGAAAATTTTAATTTAAATTTTCAAGAAATTGTATCTTATTAAATGCCCCAGGGATGTAAAAAGATGGCAGGTTTACTTTTGCTTTTAATTTATTACACTCTAGTTTTTTGTTAGAAGAGAACATTGCTTTTCCAAATCTTTGGCATTAAGGAAATAATAAGAAAATGTAATATCAAACTCAGAAAACAGTAGTCCCACATTAAAAACTACCAAATAATAGTTGTTGCTTGAACAGCTGTGCTTCTATTGAACTAAAAACACAAATAGGAGTGAAAACTTGAAGAGGAAAATGTGACAAGCATGTTCATTGTTTTCCCATGGCATGACTAAATTCATAGTGAAAGGTAGTACAAGTTACAACTTGTTACCTGAGTTTAGAAAGAATTGAATTTTGATGTGACAGGTTTTTCTTAGTTTTCCTATTATATTAAATGTCCTTCAGAAACATACCAAGGGGCATGAAAAGAAATCCTGGAAGTCCAGTGCTATGACCACTGTTGTCTGGACAACATTCACAGCCAGAACTATATCCTCACCCCCTTGAGAAGGTTGTGATCTGCTTGACATCACTCATGATAACTTCTAGGGGCTATTCTCCAATGTTCTCTGTAGGGCTGTTATCTAGACCCAGAGTCCACTTAGGGAGTGTTTCTGAGGACTTGTCAAAAAACAAAACACAAAATAGCTATTAGAGGTCAAGCAAGCTTATTTTCTTTCTGCAGTACCAAGAGCTTATGGAATTGTAGCCTTAGCCTGATAGTTCAACAGAGAGGAATAATTACTACATTCTATTTCTTAATATCAAAGCTAGACCTCATTAGCTTTCATCTAAAGACACAGTGAAAGCCACTCCTGTTAACTTGCATTTTTTGATATATGCCCATTTTTTCCAAAGGACTTTTTTGAAAAAAAAAAAAAAAGTTAATTTTTAAATGAAATGGGATGGATCAGAGAAACAAGAAAAACAAAATACAAATGATGAAATATTTGGAAGACAATAGCTTATAAAAGGAAAGAAGAGTATTCCTGATGCAATAGAGTTGAGAGAAAACTAATGAGTCTCCTTCATGGAATTTTCATGAAAGTATTTTTATATCAAGTAAAATTATATATATATAAAGTGATTGTAAATCTTACATTGCATTTAAATGGTACCTTATTGACTGAATAAGCTTTTACTAAACATTATAAGCCAGGCACTGTGCTCAGGACTGGAATATAAAGAAAGGTAAAATTCAGTCCCTACTTTCAAAGAGATCATAGTCTAATGAGGGGACAACATGCAAAAACTATGTACAAACAATGTGTATTCACCAATGAGTTATAATCAAATGAAACTAATTATCAGAAGGAAGACAGAAGTATTAAAGGGGAAATGGGAAATATGGGGAGATTTTAGCTAGTTCTTGAAGGAAGTTAGAATAACTAGGAGGTGAATATGAGGAAAAAGTTTCTGGGCATAGAGGACTGTTGGTGAAAAATACCCTGAATCAGGAGATGGAGTGTTTTATTTGAGAAACAAAAGTGGCCATTTAGTAGATCACAGAGTAAAGGGAGGCTTATTTGTGTGTGTGTGTGTGTGTGTGTGTGTGTGTGTGTGTGTGTGTGTGTGTGTGTTTGTGATAAGATATAAGAAGACTGAAAAGTTGGAGAAACAAATTGTAAATGGCTTTGAATGCCAAACAGATGATTTTATATTTGATCCTGGAGGGTGATATGGAGCCAATGGAGTTTATTAATTATTATTTATGGGGTCAGGGGTAGCATGGTCAGCTAGGAAGCTAAATAAAGGATAGAATGAGTGTGAAGTACTCTGTGGCAGGAAGGAAAACCAGCAGGCTATTACAGTAGTAAGTATTGCAGTTGGGAGGGGGCAATGTCAGAGAAGAGAAGGGGCCACATATAAGAGATGTTATGATGGCAAAACCATCAGGCTTTCACAAGAGGTTGGATATAGGGGGAGAGAGAGAGAGGTGGGAACTGAGAATAACATCTAGACTGTGTGTATGGGTGACTAGAAGGATAATGGGCTATAGACCTTATTAGGGAAGTTGGAAAGGGGGAATAACTTTGAGGGAAAGATAATAAATTAAATTTTGGACATGCATTCAATGTATAGGATACCCTGTTTGAGCTGTCAGTCAGGCTGTTGACTGAAAACAGCTGAGAGGTTATGGTTAAATCAGTGGATCAGAGATTCATCTGCATAGAGCTGATAATTGAATCCATGGCAGTTGAATGACATCACTGAGTGAATTAGTTTAGAGGTTGAATAGAAAGGGCCCAGCACGGAGTCACAATGAACAGGCACAACCTGGATGGAGATACAGCAAAGAAGATTGAGGAGAAGTCTATAGGGTAGGAGGAGATACAGAAGAGATCACTGTCATGAAAACAAAAGAATATTATGGAGAAAATGGCGATCAAAAGTATTAAAGAGTGCAGAGAGGTAAAAAATAATTATAGTAATTATCATTATGATTTTACAATATAAAGAAGAAAAAACAAGTATCTGTCTTTCAGGAGAATGTCAAAGCCCACCAAATGATATGGAAGTAAAGATTTGAGAAAAAAGTTTTCTCGTGTCATGACCTATCTATTCCCGTATTCCCCAAATACATATTCTTTCTCTTCACATGGACAGCACCATTGTTCAAACCTTAATCATATCTCACCTCAACTATTCAAAATCTTTTAATTGGGCTTATTTCTCCAAGTGTCTCTCACTCCTTAATCCACCCTCCGTACAGCTTCAAAATTGATAATCCTAAAGCAAAAGTCTGAGCATATCAGTCTTTGGCTCAAAAACTCCTATGGGTCCCTAATACCTTGAAGATGAAATTCAAACCTTTTCTTGTCAATTAAAGCCTGAAATCTGTGTCTGGGATATTTCTTCATTCTTAATGTATATTGCTCTTCCTCATGCCCTCTCAGTCTAGCAAACCAGTCTAGTGATTGCTCTTTGTAGATGATCTTCCATGTGTCTATGCTGTTCCCATCCCCATGCTTGGAAACATTTTTATCACCTCACCCTCTTAGAAGCCTTAGTTTCTTTCAAAGTTCAGCTCAAGTCTTATCTCACACAGGAGAAAATAAAAGTTGATTCTGCTCCCTAAGGCATATAGGAAGGCAACATAGTTTGGTGGTTGAAGTGTCAGGCTTGGAACCTAAATGTTCATGTTCTGCCTCTGATACCTATGACTTTGGGCCAATCACTTCCAGGTAATTTTCTTAACACCAAAAGTTATAGAAAAGGTGTCAATCTGCATTAGGAGTGAAGATCCTTACTAGTATATTTCCATAGTGATATAATCATAGATCAAACAATAGATTTAAATTCCTTGATCCATGAATAGATTAGAGTCAGGAAAATATGAACTTGAATCCAGCCTGAAACATTACTGACTGTATGCTAAGGAAGTCACTTAACCTCTGTCTGCTTCCATTTTCTTATTTGTAAAATGGGTATAATATTACCTCCCAAATTTGTTGGGAAGATTAAATATGACATTTGTAAAGTGCTTGGCACAAAGAAGTAGAGAAATAGAAATTTAATTAACGCACATTTCCTGCTTTCCTTCCTGATTGAACATACTGCTTGTGACTCTGAACAAGTTAATATCTCAAAGTTCTAGGCAACACTCTAAAACTATAAATTGTAGAAAAGGTAGTGATCTATAGTGGATGAACAATTTTCCTCAATGGGAACTTTCCTATACTGATGAAATGATAGATTTAGTTCCTATCCAGTTACACACACACACACACACACACACACACACACACACACACACACACACTGTATATATACACATGCACAAGTATGCAGACTTATGTGTCTATGTATATATATATATATATATATATATATATATATATATATATATATATATATATATATATGTATGTATTATATACGCCTATAAATGCATACAATACATGGAGAGGGACAGAGAGGGAGACAGAGACAGAGATAGAGAAAAACACACACACAGAGTAAGTGAGTGTCTAGCGTTTAGAATCAGCAAGATATGTGTTTAGATCTCACCTCATACTTACTGGTTGTGTGACTTTGTCTTAGTGTCTGTCTGTCTTACTTTCTCCCTGTCTGTTTTTGTTTCTGTGTCTCTGTGTTTCAATGTCTGTCTGTCTCTCTCTCTCTGTATCAATGTCTGTCTGTCTGTCTCTCTTTTTTTTGCTCTCACATAAATATATGTATATATATACATATATATATATCATATCTCTCTTGACTATTGTGCAACTCCAACTTAATGTCTTACTAACACTTCAAATTCAACATACTCAATTGAATGAACTATCTTTCTTCCTTAAAATAAATTCTTCCTTCAAATCTTTTTATTTTTGTTGATTACACTGTCTAACCAGTTATCCAAGTTAAGTCTCAGTCATAATAATTGTTCCCATTTATATAACAGAATGCTTTCTTTATATCAGCCCTGTGAAAATATTATGATCACCTGGAGTAGAAATAGAGGCTTAGAGGGGTTAAATATTTTCCTCAGTATCACTCAACTAGTAAATATTGAGGTTAGGGCTCAGATCTAATTCTTTGGAATCTAATACCAGGTCTCTTTCCATGTATCCATATATCTTTCACCTTTCCTCTTAAGTTTCTCAAGACAATTATTTACTGAGCCCTTTGATTTCTAATTACATCATCTCTTGCATGCATTCTTTCCTTTACACTCACACTGCTACTACCCCAGTAGAAGCTCTTACCTTCTCTGATCTGTACTAAAAGAATAGCTAACTACTCTCTTCCTTCCAATCAACCCACACTTCATAATCCTTTTAAATTAATGGTCCTGATACACAGATTTGAAATATAAATCCTCTGCCCAAAACATTTGAGTGACTTCCTATTACAACCATTCACATCAGTATTTGTAGAAATACTTCTTTTCCTTCATAACACACTCATGCTTTTTTTTTTTTTTTTTTTTCCATTTTGTCACTCCCAAGGCCCTAAAACATAGCAAAGATTGCTTTGGTGATACTATGGGGTTGATCAACTTAATAGCTTTTTGGAAATGAATAAGCTTAAACTAGAAATTTATACAGCAGGAAAAACTAGGTTCCTGTAGTATCCTAATGGACACATTATATTCATAGGTGTCTGTGATGTCTCTACATAATTTTGACATTAACTTTATATGCTGTGGACAGCTCTATGAGAGCAGACATCTCCATGCTTGCCTAGAACAGTTTTCTGAAATATAATGAAAAAAAGAATTGAGCTGAGACACTTGTCACCTTTATATTAGTGATGATATCACTATAAATAAATCCTAGCAATCTCAAAAGAACTAAAATATTACTCATACTAATTTATAAAGTCAAATAATTTTAAAGTATTCGATTTATTACTATTTGTAATTGGCAGATTTCTCTCCAAATAAACATAGAAGGAAAATCCATGCCATATTCTGAATTTTTCTCTAAGCCCTTTTGTAGAATTTTATTCATACAGTAATAAGTGAAAATGGCCATCAAGAGGCAAAAGTGAAAGATTTCAAAGAACAAATTTATTTCTTAAATTGAAGACTACAGCCATTAAAACTTCTGTGTAGAAAACTTGTCACTTCCATATATCTGAAAGCTTTATAGCCTTTAAGATGTATACAAGTACAGCACAATTCAAATAGTTTCTTTCATTTTATGACAAGAGGAAATGTACTGACAGACAATAGCAAGCAAATCACTCTATCTTGTCTCTATAAAGTGACTTTGTTCTGTGAACTCTTTCTGGAAAACTACATATACCAACTTTTCCTTAAAGGCATGTCTATTCCATATATGGATGTAAAAGGCTGAAATCTTTATTTTCTATATTTTTAAAAAGCTGTCAGATCAAATTTCTTTCCACATTAATGTGGAGAGAGGGCTGTTATATATAGTATCAAGGTACATTGATACTTCTTTAGGTAGAAGGTACAGAATCATTCCTCTTTCACACCAGGAGAGTAACTGGCAGGGTCACAGACTAGAGCTGTGGAAAATGTACATATGAAGAATTGTCTCCTCAGCATCATGGCTTTTCTATGCTTTCTCTCTCACAAACATAATACATACTGGTGATAATTTGTGTGCTAGTATATTAGAGGATTGCTCCAAGAATGTGGAAGGTCTTTACCTGCCCTATTAAAATTTCCTTTTTCTTCTACCTAATCTGAATTTCTCATATTAAGAAAACTTTTTTTTTTTTTTTTTTTTAGGTAGAAAATAAAGATAGAATTATTGTCTTCTGAAGCCTACTGCTAAAATGTACATATGTAAACTGGAAGTGAATAGACTTCTAACTCTGTTTCACTAGCATGTGCTCCTGGATAATTTCAATTATTTTACTAATGTTTTGAAAGAGCTATAGAGAATAGCTCATAGAAAGTATGATATGGAATAATGGAACAGTTATAAAAAAAAAAATTTGAAGAGGGGAGGGACATACAAAGAGCCTAAGGAAGTATTTGGAATAACTGGGGGCGTGGAGATGCAACGAAGAAGGTCAGACATTAAGGACAGTGTGTCAGTTTGTGCACTGCTAATAACAAACATTTCATTCATTTTTGCCTTTCTTACAAAGTGTCAACTTTTAATTTATCAATATTATGAAGTACATATTCGCTCCCGAGAGAATTTGTTTTTCAAGAATGTACAAAAACAGGGGATGGTCAAGGGAACAATATCTTAGAGTGGAAAAAGGCTGGATTTGGAATAAAAGATATTAAGTTCAAACCCATGTCTTTCCTTGATGGTTGACATTAGATAAATCACTTTATCTCTTTGAGATATATTTATAAAAAAGATGGGATTCAACCTTATCAAAATTTAGTGAAATCTTTTTAGCTTTATTAAAGGATGGGGAGAAATGGTTTCTCTCTGCTTCTTCAACATTAGGACTTTATTGAGAATGAAGGATAAAACTGAGAGATCACTGATAGATTTCCCAGCATACTTTTAATTAGAAGGGATTTTTTCCCATTTGGTGTTATTGAATTGTGAATGCTTTCTGGGGAAATATGATTATGATAGATCATATTTGAGTATTTAAGGACCTTTCAAACTTAATAATTATTGATTAAGAAATGGCACATTGATCAGCATTAACAAAGTTCATTATTAGGTATAAAAACAGGCAGACGACATGTAAAGTTGTAGTTGCAATGGTTTATCCTATTAAGGCTTAGAACAATGGCTAGACCTTCTAGTGCTATAATCAAGGGGTGCCAAGTATTGCTGACTACAGCATTTTGAATCAATGAGAATGCCTGACATGATATACCTAAAGCTTAACTGAACAATGGGGGTAAAAAAAGTTTCCTTTTGATGAGAATTGATAGTTCTCCAAAAGGTGGTTGCAATTTCTTAGAGGAAATATAGCAGATTAAAAATTAAATAACTAAAAAACTGTCCTAAAAGGAATCAGATTTTTAAAAATCTAGACAATTTCTTGAATAGTTTATATCATGATTAAATTTCCTTTTTTTAAGGGTGATACAAAGTTAATTTTAGAGGTCTATCTATAAGTCAGGGAAACCACATAATATCAATTACTTCATCAATGTTAGAATGGAAAATTAATTACCAGGTAGAAATCAACATACAAAATGATAATAACATTTCTTAATAACTTCTTTATTTCCATTATTTGTCAAAGAGAAATTTGTTATTTTCTGCAGATTAAATTATTCTATACTTTATTTATTTTTTTCCTTTTATACTCTTTGATGAAATTCTAGACATCTTAGCAACCTACATTTTTAAGCACACTCTCTGGCATTACTATCCAAAGGTTAAGTGTGTATTACACAGATGAGCCCCAAGATTAAGTACAAATTGTGAAATGTATGTGGATGTGCATGATCTGAACCAATGAACTGTGGCCTGAAATGATGTCACAAAATGTGCAGCAGTAAGTGGAAGGTTAAACCTACTTGCATCTCGGTTCATTAAACGCAGTTAAAGTGCAAATTCCCTCATTCTGACAGTAGTAATCACAGGGGTTCACTTTCTGGTCACAGCGCTGACTTTTAAACCCCATAGAGCATCTGCAGAATTTCAGTAAAATACAGCTAAATAAATATTCTGCCTTTTTTTGCCAAACATGTTTTAAAATCATTGCATACAAAGATGGTAACGTGAATCAAGAGCTCATTTCAAGTATGCTCAGTTCTCTTTCAACCACCCTCATAACCCTCTATCTTCAAAGAGTAAGGGGAATTAACTCAGGCATGGCTTGCCTAGACATCCAATTCTTTTGCCCAAGAAGTCAGGAATTTCTGACAGAAATCCTAAAAAGCCAAGTGGATGATAGCTTGTGATTACCAGGTCTCGCCAGCCAGAGAAAGGGCCAGGGGCCAGATAGAAACAGCAACAGCACTCCTCTTATATATTCACAAACCCAGACTCTGTTTAATGTATTCCTAACAAGCCAGAGATTTCATGGGTTGATATCTTATGGCATGGGTTTATATAATGCTTCATTCCAAAATTTGATACATATATCAAAAAGCATTATGCATTTAAAAAGATGTCTCATGTTCTTTTGAAAAGAATGGCTGTAAGTACCAAAACATTCATAATAGATGATTATCTCTGGAGTTGAAATGTATCTGAATACAACAGGGGAGTTAGTCCAATTTCCCCCTGTATTTCCAAGTTTAGATATCCACTAGTGTCTGAAATGGGCATGATGCTAAGAATTAAATGAATTCTTCATATCATTAGCAATATCAAATTGATAGATGAGGACATTCTGTCATACTTCAACTAAAGTTGGACCATGTTAGCATTTTAAAACTAAGATAGGTTCATAGAATACATTTATAAGTTATCTACCTTCCCCAAACCCCACTTCCCCAAGAAAAGAGAGAGGCAGTTGAGAGCTACCAAAAACAAACAGGCCCCATTGTGACACACTTGCAATATAAAATACTCACAAACACACAGGTATATTTGTCTCAGGGTCCAGCTGACATGTGCCACCATTGTAACAGTAGCCATCGCATAACTGACAGCTGGAGGCAATCTTTCCATTAGTGCAACTGCAGTGACAAACAACAACAAAAAAACCCATTGTTATCGCAATCATTATAGTTGAAAGCTGACAAATTCTGCTGCTGATGAAAATGTTCATCTTGGGATGGCAGTAGAAAGGTAGATAGAGTGAACTTTTAGTAGGCTAGTTAAAGGCACCAGTTTTTTAAATGAGAAAAAAAATGATTGCCCAATACTTTTTAAAAGCAATTTTCATATTTAACCCATTAGTTAACATCAATAATTCTATATTAGTTTTATTTGTCAAAAATAATGTCTAATTCTTGCTTTTCAGGGAGTCATCAGCATTAATATATTTCTTTCCTTAATGATAAAGTTTGGCTATATCCCTAGGAGGGATATAAGTTATATTTTACTGCTTGGAAAGTTGGGAATAGGACACCCCATTTTTTCTCTTTCTATTACTGACTTGGAAAGAACAATACAGAATCTGACATGAAAATGTTATGTTATTATTCCTTACTTCTTTCTAACAATTTTTTTTTTAAGATTACAGTAAGTAATAATAACTTGGCATTTGTATTGTGCTTCAAGGGTTCCAAAACCATATACAAATATGACTACATTGTATCCTCACAAGTAGCAAGTAAGTGCTATTATCTACAGTTTATAGTTGGGGAAATTGAGGAAGAAAAAGGTTGAGGGAGGTGCCCAGGATCACACAGTTAAGAGTCTAACACTGAATTTGAAGTCTTTCTGATACTATATTCAGTGTTTTACCTGCTATATCACATCTCTCTTTGTCTCTGCTTCTCATAACATATATAACACAAACATACATATACACACACACACACACACAAAGTGATTCTTTCTCTGTATTCCTAATTTATTCCAAATGAGGGAAATTTTTTTTTCATAACACATAATGAAAAAATGCCAAGTAATTTAAATCCTAAATAAAAGACAAAAGATCATAAGATTTTTTTGAAAGTATATGTTCCTATCATTCCCAGGCACAAAGAGTACTACTTATATGTTAAAATTGAAATTTTCATTACAATTTCTCTCTTAGGGGGTGTATAACCATGTTGTTTCTGATATATTACTATTTATGAGCTAATTACAAGTTATTTGGCAGGCAAAAAAAAAAGAATTCCCACATCAATTTATATCACAGAGATATTATTTCTGCATTTCAAAACCATAATCAACTTTGACTTCACTGATATATATTTAGTTTTCCATAGGAATATCAGAGTTCTGCTATAGTGATTTCATTTATGATGTTCAACAGAGAATCTGCCTTAGTGGACATAGCATGAGCTTGGGAGTTACAAAGCCTAATTTCCCATATCTAATCATAGCTTGAACAAGCTTAGATAAGTTATGCAGGATATTTTTGTTATGTTGTAATTTTAAGTCTTGTAATCTCTGATTGTTATCCTTGAAACAAGGATTCTTTGATGACTTTGGCAACTATTTTGATGCTAAGATGAAAGGCACCATACGAGAGAAAGCTAATTTTAGCCAACATATGTCTAGGATACTTAAATTGTCATTTATTTGTTTATTTATTTGTTTCGAGGACTGCCATATTCATTCATTCATCCAGAGTATTTCTCAAAGAACTTATGTTGGTAGCCACATTTCAAGGCAGCCATTATTTATTTATCATTAATGACTGCTATTTAAAAAATTTTAAATGCACAATACCAAAATGTCTTTAAGAGATTTAGAATTATGTACATTTTATGATTATGAATGTTTCTGCTATTTTTAAAAAAAATCAAGATCCATCTAAATTTCAAAGAAAAAAATTGCATTCTCTGATTAGTACTGTTTGGCTCATTAGTGCTATGAAGAACAGGAAATGGAGGCAAGATTATGGGATGGCTTCCTTTTGGACCAGGTTTTTCTGTGTAGTCTAAGTGGAATTCAGAAATGATATATTTTTCAGAATCCTTCTGTTTCTACAGAATAATTAAAAATATATTTACTTTTTTTTTCCTTCCTTTCTTCCTTCCCTCCCTTCCTTCTTCCTCTGCATATCTCTCTCTCTCTCTCTCTCTCTCTCTCTCTCTCTCTCTCTCTCTCTCTCTCTCTCTCTCTCTCTCTCTCTCTCTCTCTCTCTCTCTCTCTCTCTCTCTCTCTCTCTCTCTCCCCCTACCCTATTCACATTGCAGGGGGGTGGGGGAAGCCCTCAAAGGCATCTGAGGGAAGATTCTTTCTTTCATTCATTCCCTAAGAAGATGATTCGATGAGACAATAAAAGGAAGCAGGTTGATTTTTTATTTTTTGCATCAATGTCTTTTAAATTGTATTTCAAAGACCTGATAAAGTTGATGAATTAATTTGAGTACAATTAGGGTATTTGCTTGAAGAATCAAGCAAAATAATTTTTCTATGTGTTTATT
The DNA here is from genome assembly GCF_048593235.1 of Sminthopsis crassicaudata. Taxonomy (NCBI): domain Eukaryota; kingdom Metazoa; phylum Chordata; class Mammalia; order Dasyuromorphia; family Dasyuridae; genus Sminthopsis; species Sminthopsis crassicaudata. The sequence continues at coordinate 381,647,835 of NC_133619.1, forward strand.
AAAATCTAGCTTTTTAAATGAACTATCACTTTCATACCTTTATTTTGAAGTAATAATGTACTTTTTCTTATATGTGAGTGTATATACATATACATATGTGGAATTTATAGATGTTACTAAATGTCATCCATAACAATAACATCAGGCATGTTCATTGTGAAAGCAAAAATGAGAGTAAATAAAAAAGAAAAATCAGAATAAAACATCTTAGTCTTGACTGTAATAAAGTTTTATTAGTACTTGTTTGGCGAGACCTACATAACTCAGTGTTGACACAATCTCAGTGCAGGCACTTTAAATTGTGGCATGAAAACTTTATCACATGCTCTTTCCATCATATGTTTTTATTTATTATACTTAAATCCAAGGCAACTGATAGAGCCTAGCCCTTTAAAAGTTCTTCTTTAAAAATCTTTTCATAGAAAGTCTCTAGTGACATTTGATCCTAACCTCAGTGTTATAAACTTGTTTTATGATAGCTGATGAATAACATTAGCCTTTAGCCTTTCTGTAGTGGTGGGATCATCTATCTACTTCACTATTAAAGCCAAAGGCCAAAACAAAACATCATCTAAAAAATCAAAGCTTACTGTTTTTTTTTTTTTTTTTTCTTTCAGTCAAGTTTTTCAGGAAGTAGTGTTCCATGAGCATAAATTGTCTTAAATGATAATATCCAATGTATTGACAATCTTTCATCAAAACAAAAGTTTCAAAGGTCTATTTTATAGTTCCTTTAGCTATGTTCCTTACTAATTAAAAGACTTCAGCTAGCCCTTTAACATCTCTGAGCCTCAGTTTCAACATCTTTAAAATAAGTGAGTTGAGCCAAACAATTTATAAGTTCCTTTTTAGCTCTATAGTTTCTAATCTGATTATATTTCTTAAGTGCTTCCCAGAAAAACCTAGATATAGAAATAGAAAGACAATAAAGGACATCTAAATCAACCATATAATTTTACAGATGGAAAGCCAGAGAGCTGAAAATCCAGATATGTTATATGAATTACCCCTATGTCATAGATGTAGTAAATGGCAGACCAATATTCAAACTAAGATCCTGTCATTCCAGTTTAGCTCTCTTTTCATTGAAAAGATCTTATATTATTTTTTAAATTGCAAAACTCATACTGTTAACACAGAAACTAATGCAACTTTTAAAATTCAATAACCTTCCATATCAATTTTGTAATCTTATAATTTCACATTTTTTAGAGGCTCTCCCTACAAACATCCCATATAATGAATATTCTGACAATTTCCTTTACATGAGAGGATAATTAAATTTTATTTTGAGAAAATGTGCACTTTGATTTCATGACTAATTACTAAAAAAAAACAACAACAAAAACAATATGTTGCTTTCTGTCTGGAAGCTTACTCATTCACAAACATTTTATAGTGATATTAAGATTTATACTACATTTTGTTGTTTATTAATGGTTACAATATTTTGAATGCAACTAACTCCACTGAATTGAGTTGTGTGTGAACTTACTTGCATGTTATATCTTCACTGTCCTTGTTTATAATGCAGTGGCCACCATGGCACCTTAGGCACTTGTCAACTTCACATTTTGTTCCTTCATAGCGAGTTGGACAGACGCATTCTACATTTCCATCATCTGCAATGGTGCATGATTCAGAATTCACACAATAATGATGGCATACATCTAAAAAGAACACAGAATAAAAGATGACATTTTTAAGGGATTTTTTTTTCAAAAGCTAACAAATGGTACTACTTTCTTCCATAGTATAGACTTCTTTACTAAAAGAGTTCTAATATTGTGCATACTGAGAATCTTTAGATTTATAGCTCCCTGTCTTATATAAATTAGGTATTGCCCTTTCTGTACAATTTCTGCTTTCTGGAAGCTGGCACATGAATGAGATGAACACTGGATGTCAATTCTTGCTCTATGATTTAAAAAAAAAGGAAGTTCACCAATATTGATCGACCAACAGACAATTAGATCCAGTAAAACATGGAGTAATCTAACTTGGTAGTTTTTGTATAATTCAAAGTTGGGAAACAAAACAGAGGAAGATACAGATCTGAAACGCATAGTTATTATATTAAGTAATGAAAAGCAGGGTTACCCTATCAATATTGTGTTCAGAAATTGTAATTTCCTTTTAGGTATCTATTATGAAGCAATTTTAACAGATGCCATCAAGAGAAAAATAATAAAACTTTAAAAGTTTGATAGCTACCTGTTCTATTACACCACAGCAGTATATTCAGCTGTAGAAAGTTAAAATCGAATTCATTTTCTTCCATTTAATTTTTTCTTGTCCACTACATTATAATCAGAAAGAAATTAAATTGATTTGTTGGTAGTTTCACTTTTTTTTTTTTTACATTTATTGCCTTTTTAATTTTTCTAGTATTACACTGTTAAAGTTATGAGTTCCAGAGAACAGCTATGCTACTTTTCCCTTTGATATTATATGTGCAAGATTGTAATTGCTGATTTTAGCTTCACTAAAAATTATTTAGTGGCAATGGCTAAGAAGTTGTAACAGTCATGATTCTAAGAAAAAAGGCATAGGATCCTCTGATTTCCACCTTTTTGACTGCAGACTTGAAGAATCTAATACTTATTTCATTTTTAGCATCCACAAGGCAAATTTTTCTTGGAATAGCAAAATATACTCAAGAGCACAAGAACTGAGAGGCCTGTAAGGGAAGTGACATATAACCATTTAGCATTAGTAAAAATCATTTAATGATAATAGGTGACATTTATGTAACTTTTTGAAAATTGCAAAGGAAATTACATACATTATCACATTTGAACCCCATAGCAATCCTATAAAGTAGGATAAGAAGGATGAAAAAAGGTTTACACAGTCAAAATCTCTCAGCAGTAGAACTTGAATTTAGGGTTGAGGGTCATATTTCTAGTCATTAAATATTTTTGAAAATGGTCTAATTCAATACAAAGGGCTGATTTATATAATTTTATTATTTTGGTATAACTGTCAATTGTTTATATAACCCCTAATTATATTTATCTATCTATAATCAATTGTTTGATTGAATATTCTAACTGAAGTTATTTGCCACCAAGAGGACATTTTCTGGATTACTTAGACTAACCTATTTTTAGTAAAGAAACGACTTTTAACACTTTTATTCTTTTAAGCATACTTTATAGCATGGAATTATAAAACTACCTTCCATTCTTCTAAAGTTACCCGGTAAATCCAATAGAAAGTTGTTTCTTTTTTCCCCTTTCCCAATGGACTCATCATTCTTCTTGAAATGAACCTGTGTGTAAGTCACCCTTGATTTCCAAATGAAAGTCACAGTTTTTTTTTAATTGAACGTTTTGATATCTTTTGGCTTTTTATTTTAAATTTCCGAGTATATTCTTTTCTTCTTCCCTACAGAGAGAACTATCCCTTCTAACAAAAAATAAAATGGAAAGGAAAAGAGCAGTTTAGCAAAACTAAATAACACTCCATCTAGTTTAAAAGTATGAATAACATTTCTTATCCAACATATTGCATTTCTGCAAAGAAAGGAAGGAGATGTATTCTCATATCTCTTCTTCAGTGTTAAGCCCGGGCAATAAAATTATTCAGCATTTAATTCTGTTTGGTTTGTTTTTATTGTTCTTTCCATTTATACTACTCTGGACACCATGTATATTGATTCTCTGATTCTACTTACTGTTCTCTATATTTTTCTTGTCTAAAATTTCTTACTGTATAGTTATGTTCCATTTCATTTATGTATAACAATTGGTTTAACCATTCTTTAATTAATAGGCATCTACTTTGTCTTGGGCTCTTTGATGTAAAAAGTGTAGCTATAAAGATATTCATATGGGCTATTTCTATTTTTGACCTCCTTGGGTTATATGCATACCAGTGGGTCAAATAATATAGATACTTTTAAAAATAATTAGTTCTTTATTTTCCATTTCTCTCATTTGTTCTTTGACAATATAACCTCTCATTACTAAATATGTTTGCTTAGGATCATGGCACATCCACTGAGTGAATGGAATATAAAGAAAGATATCATAGAAAAATATGAAACATACAGAATTTGGTACTTTTACACTAATAAAACCACTCTAAATTTCACATTGTTAAATTGTGCTACTTTTGCTTTAGAAAAAGCAGAAAATATTTCTAGCTTGGAACTCCATCCACAGAGTTTCCATGGAATGTTATCTCATCTTTCTCAGTGCTGATTGCTTGTGAGTTCTAAAATACTGCTGTCTAGACCAAGTCACCAGAGATTTGATCATATGCCAAGATTCTTCCCAAGGTATGCCTATGGGAAACTCATGTCCTTGATGCCATTTGCTTGTTAGGTTCAAGATAAAAAACAGTTCTGAAAACTTCCCATAGTTATATATTTTCACCTAATTGTTTTATATACCATTGTAAGGGTTCCTAGGAAATAGCCTTTGTATGCAGATTTAATTACTTCTTTTCCCCCCCTCTAAAGCTCTCCTATTGACTTTAATTCCAATTGACAAAGACTTGTGAGCATTGGCATTTTAATAAAGAAAAGAGAGCTTCCTTAGAGGAGATCTTTCTTTTCGGTAGATGCAACATAAGCATTGGAGAGTAGTAAGTTGCAAAGTAATATAATTCCTCCAAATTTACTGCATTATTTTAGGTTTAACTCTGATGCATTCATTCTGAGGGTCTATTTATGAGAGAGTTTACAGAGCACATTAATATTGTATTTGGCTAAATTAGGAAATTCAACCAAACTGCAAGCTCTTGGCAATTATCTCAAAATCGTGACTGCTATGCTTAATAAGTAATAGGAATGTCATCATATTTTCTCCTTCTTACGCCTCTCAGCTAACTGTTCCCTATCCATTTGGAATTACAAATAGATATGTAAAAGTGGGAAATATATTCTGTTTTTTCTCTATCTTGTCTCTATGTACTCTCAGGTAATTACCACTTACTCTTATTCAGATTCTAAGTAGCTCTTGAGTTAGCTATCTAATAAAAGAGAGTGTTCTTATTAGTCCTTTCCAGCTTAGCAGGGAGACTTTTGTTTACTAAATTAACAAATCTTGAAACTGAGTAATATTATAGTTCCTTATTTTATGGCTTCATAATATATGCATGTGTATGCAAAAGAGCTAGACAGTTTTGACACATCCTTAAAATGGACAGAAAAGCTTACTACAGTCACACTTCATTAATTGTGTGTCATCAGGGAATGAGTTGTTTGTTCTCCCCAAAAGAATTTTTAGAGATAATTAAAACTTACCCTTTAATCATGAAAATTGCCTTTAAGGTATTGTAGCCCTAAATATATTTTGCAGTCTAAGTTAACCTTTCTTTAATGATTCAAAGTCATCATTATGTACATCAAGTAGCTTTGTGCTATTAGATGGCTTAGTTTGATGGCCCTGGCTATGAATAAGGAGACTAGATTGGAATGGAAATGGATAAACAAGTCCATACAGTTGATATGCATGTTGATACTGACTCTTCCTAATGGAGTCTCTTAGTAAGTTCTTTATATTATAGATTATTTTATTGTCAAGGAATCTGAGGTAGACAAAAGTTAAATGACTTTCCCACTCAAAGAGTTAGTGTTTGAAGTCATATTTGGACTTTGGGTGTACTCTTGGTCCTAACTTCCAAATTATTTTATTTTTTCATTATTCAATTCAAATCCCTCCTGTTATAATGGGAAATAAAAAAGAGCAGGAAAGTTAATTGAATTGCTGTAGATTTATATTTGAAAAGGACCTTGGAGATTTATCTAATCCAGGTCTCATTCTATAGAATCTATAGATTCGACATCTATATCTACAAATATCTAAAAAAGAGAATAAGAGGTGTGATTTGAACCCAGGTCCTCTGACTCCAGAGTCAGCAAGCACTCTTTCTCCGATACCATGTCAAACTAATGAAATGACAATGAAATGCATTGGGGGTCATATGCATCTGTTTTGAAATAGTAGAAGTAGTAATAGCTGGTGTGAGAAATGGATGGGCATTTGGTTTTCACAGAGTTATGAAAATTAAATTGAAAAAATGAAGCTTAAATTAGAAAATTGAATCCCACAAAAACATCAAAGAATAATCAGGGGTGAAGATTTTAGATTTGAACTGAAGCCTTCTGAACTTTGCCTCCTTAAGAATGTAAGCTTCTTGGGGGTAGAGACTGGCTTTTGTAACCTGGAGTAATGGTGGCCTAAGATTTGAAAAATGGCCCCTTGCCCGTCATGTTTATCTTGCCCCTTAAAAATGTAAGCTTCTTGAAGGCAAGTACAAGTATGTAATGAGAGGCAGAAATTCACAATCTCTATTTTCTGTAACACCCAATTAATGGAGAATGGAGTCAGGTCCTTGCTCTTCAGGATAGGAAATAAGACACTGCCTTTGTGGTTCCAAAAGTATGTCTACTACCTAGACACCCATTCTTGCAGAATGTAAAATAAATCTTTCCTATATTCATCAGTAAGTCAGTGAAGTTCTTGGTAAGATATTTTGTATCTTCCAACTGGCATTTGATTTTCTTTTTTTTTTCTGAATGAACTAGCATATCATCCATATAACAAGTAAACATTGACTGATAAAAGGTCACTATCTTGTATTCTGGTAGAAATGACATACAACTGATAATGTGCTATCGAAAAACACTATATATGTGTAACAGGTATTGGAAGTAAATAAATATTCAATCTTTATGTAATAGACATTTTGAACAATTTTTTCAATGAGGGAAAAAATAGATCAAGAATTCCCCTTTTGCCCTTCTCTCTACTATCACGTTATAAAGTAATAACAGTGACATCAGTGAGATTCTCATTTCCTTAGTCCTAGACACTGCTTCTCTTAATGCATTAGATTTTTTTGTTTTAGCTTATTAGCCACATTGTACTATTGATATATATTGAGCTTATGACCTTCTTTTAAATTCTCTTTAACTTCCCCTTTCCCCTCCCTACCAGGGAAACTTCTATAGTCATTTCTAGACCATCTTATACATTAGCAGTTGATATGTTTTTATCTAAGTATGACTTCATACTTCATATTTTAATAATTAGCATATTATATTCCTACATTCAAGCCTGGTTTTTTTTTTTTTTTTTTTTTTTTAGATCTCTGTCTAATCATAAAATACGTGAGCTATTCCTTCTAGTGTTTTGTTGGGTAAAATTTGATATTCCAATTATATGCAATACCATGTATTGCATATAATTTTATCCAAATCATTGGTTAAAAAAAAAAATTCACAAAGTCAAAGAAAGATGACTGAGACACTCTAGTAGAAATATCATTCCAAGTATTCATGAAACCATTAATGATGATTTTTGGTTCTTCCATCTTATCAGCTCTGAATTCATCTAAGCATATGATTGACTAGCCAACTCCTATCTTGCCTGAAAGGTTTTTGTGAGAGATTTTGTTAAATACTTTGCTAACCTTTAGGTAATTTATTGCTATAACATTTCCTTAGATGTACTCAGTCTAGTAACCCTGTCATGAAAAAGATATTATGTTAATATGACATAACTTGTTTTTGATGAAGCCATGCTTTTTCATTGTGATGAACATTTCATTTTTTAGATGGCACTACTCTTTTCTGAATACATTATGAATTTTACAAGGAATCTAAGTCAACTCATAACATCATAGTTTAGAGATGTTGTTCTTTTCTTTTAGAAATTTAGGAAAATATTCACCCTCCCCCTTTTTACTCTTAATTTTTACACACCTCTTAATTTTTACACACCTGAACAATAGTGGAGACTAAAGATAAAATTGAGAAGAGATTGGGGTATTTGGTTAACCCCTAGAAGGGAGATCAGCTCAAGTAAAATAAATACTACTTTCTGAGGAAAAAGTGGGAAACTGGATTTAGAGTCTCCCTATCTGGAACTTGTTCAGAGGATGAGGCAGAGAGTTTCCTGATTCTTGAATGAAGTTAGAGGTTAAGAGAGACCATGACAGAAAGGAGAAACTTTAAACTGACATTAAATTTGAGCTGCATATTGGACAAACCATAATTCTTTCCAAAAGAGAAAAAATAAATATTAAACAAAATATTAAATCTATTTTTCTATGATGGGTTCCATGAAAGAAATATTTTTTTAGAGAAAGTGTCTGGCACTGGAGGTGGCACAGTGGAAAGAGAATAAGCCCTGAACTCAGGAGGACCTGAATTCAAATCCTGCTTCAGACACTTAACACTTCCTAACTGTATGTGTGACTGGGCAAGTCACTTAACCTATATTGCCTCAGCAAAAAAAAAAAAGGAAAAAAAAAACCTAAACTCCTTGTGAAGAGTTTCAGTGATCTATAAGAGAATAATGATAGGGAAGCACAACTGCAAGAGGAATCTTTTGCAGAATAACCTGGGAGCTCTGGGAGCTCTCCAAACATGTATTGTACTGCAATATCCTTGAGGGAAGAGATTGTTTTGGTTTGTATCCCCAGTGCTTAGCACAAAGAAGGCACTTAATACATACTTATGACTGACTAATACTGTATAAGTAACCATTCCCACAGATTTCTAAGAAACTATGTGTGTCTTTCAGGCTTTCAAAGAATAAGAAGATAGCTCTCTGGAAGCTTGCAGGAACTAAATATTATTTCAAGGTAATGAGATTTCAAAAGTAATTTTTGGGAAAATGAGGAATATTGGTGAGTAGTAATATTTTCCAACATCTTATGTTTATTTTCTTCAATTTTTAAATAATGCTTTTCTTGATTAACATGTATTCTTATAAGAAGAGTTGATAATAGTGTTATAACAAAGTTTCTAGACTTTCTGAATGTGTGCAACAAATAAGACAGCAGAGAAATTTCTTAAAAATGTTTGCAGTTATTATATTTGATAGTATATGAGAACCTCTGACACAAAATACTTTTGACTTAGTTGTCAAAAAAGCCAGAAAATAAGCCAAGAATTAAACATTTGTTAGAAATCCATGGAAATATAGGAAAAAAGAGATAATTTTGTCTTGCTTGAAGACTAGTTCTTCAAGAACAAGAACAAGAAAACAGGGAGAAGTTTTAATTAATTAATTAATTTTTTTAGACCAAATTTAGAAAAAAAGGTAACAAAAATTAGAAATAGAGTATCTGACTGTACAAGGGAATATTTGGTCAATCTTAAAAAATACATATTTAGTTTTTTCATGATATAAATGAAGTGAAATGGGATTTTTTGCAAAAGAATTCAAGTATACAAAGTTCTGGATATCAAACATGGATGTATACATTAAAAACATGAATCTATGAATGAATGAACATCTATGTGAATATCTGGATTTGCCTATTTGTATCTTATGATAATGAATCTTTTTTTGTTCAGAAGCTAAAGCTAGTTAACAATACACTGCTGAAGAAACTATAAATGTTAGCCTGGAGAAGAGAAGGCTCATGGGGAACATAAGAACTGTGTTCAATGACTTTTGGGGCTAATATGTGAAAGGGAATTAGTATGGACTCAAACAACATTAGCTTTAAATACATACACACACATGGAACTAGCAATCTAAAGATGTACCCTACATTATTATTTCATTAAATGATAATTGTTAAATGGGGGCTAGAGAGGTGATACTTCTGATTTAGTCTTACATGCTGAATTATGGCCAAAAGATTGGCCCTAGCTTTTTAGAACTTTTGAGTGACTCACTATTTCTCTTGTCCTGAGCTTTCTTACCTAAAAAATAAAATAGCCTACATTATCTTTTTGGTCTCTTTGAGCTCTAATTTTATCTGAATTTGAATCACAAATATGTAATGTAAGATTATTCATATAAAAGATAAAGATATCTTGTTTAGCAAATGACCATTCTTTTTTGTATTTTAATGATAATTGTATTGCATTTTTATTCATGTATATGTGTAAACTTCTCTATAATAAAAATAACATATAATTTTTCTTTAAGAATGAAAAATTTCATAGAAGAATGGGATTCTCATAAGATATGCCAAAATGGAATGATAGACTATTTTATATGTGCAAAGAGGAAACCAGAGGAAAATGTGATATCAATCACAAGGAAGGCAATAGGGCAAAAAAGAAGAATGGATAGATTCAAATTATATTAATAGAAAAGATTATGAAGACAAAAGTTTTTAATTAGTCCAGAGAGATTGGTAGAAAATCAACTGGAAATTCTGGGTTTATTGAAGAATTTAGTATGAATCCATTGACATGATGTCAGGAGAGGAATAACAAAACAGTTCTGGGAAATAAACTATCAACAACAATAACAAGATGATTAACTATAGGGAAGATGAAAATGAAAATTTCTAGCATATAATTCAGGCCCAAAGAAGGAATTTGGTTAGCAACATGAAAAGAAAAAGACAGATGAATCAACAAATATTTATTGAGACCTACTGATTAATTACCATTTTGTTAAATGTTCTGGAGACAAATTTGGAGTACAAGTATTTTCCTCCATTAATAAATTAGTAGTTAAGGAAATAAAACTAAAAACATGAGATATATGAACTAAGACAGACTGTTGGTGAAGAAAAACAAGGCAATACTTGGCTAGACTGCAATGGTTTAAAATACAGATGGTGTTTTTGTGCATATTCTATTGAGTCATGCAGATCACAACCCATTGATGCTTTCTCATCCTTCTTGACTTTTATTCATATTCCCCCCTCAGGTCTTCTCCAAAGGAGCTACCAAAGTGCTGGAGGCCTGTCTTGGGATCTTCAAATATTCTGAAGGCACTAATGAAGCCCTCAGGCTATTTATATGTGATCCCTTCTCCCAAGACTTACAAATCTGTTCCATCTCTTTTTCCTTTTATATGCTGTATTCATCAAAAATTGGAAAAGTCCTAAAGATATCAAGTCAAATAAAGAAAAGCATTTCTTCTTTTGCAACTTTCCCTCTTATTGGTGCTAAGTATCTGACACTGAATGATAGAAAGATTGAAATATTCTGAATAAGATAAGAATGAACAATAATGAAATGTAATTAATCTGTGCTAAGAAAGTAGAAATTACCATGAAATTATATAATAATACTTTATATGCACCATATAAAAACTGTTATAACCTCTGCATAGTAATTATACTAAGAACTACATAACAGCACCAAACACAATCATGTAATCTAAAGGACAAAAATGACTATATAATTATAGTGTATTCATATGGTAATTAGTTAGAAAGTAATAGGAGAATAATTGTATGGCCATCTTTTGCAACATAAATGAATGAAGTAATTTGCAAGGGAGCCTGACTTTTTTTCTCCTAAGGAATCAGACATGCAAAGTATATGTGCTCCTAATCTTAAAGGTATATTTTAAAAATAACATCATAGAAAGTTATGTGAGTGCATGTGAGTCTATATAGATATTATATACTCTTATTACATATATTATACACAAAACACAGTGAGAGACATTTTTATAACAATTATGTGCTCTATTTCTCATACTAATAATGTTTTTTTCCTGTAACAACAAAGATTTTGCCTCCTATGTAGTAAAATATTCATAGCAATGATTTTTGTGGCAATAATAAATGTCCATTTATTGGACAAAATAATGGAAGATTGATTCAAAGTAAAAAATAACATATACAAAGAATTCAGAGAAACAGGAGAAACAGAGGAACTGATGTAGAGTGAACTAAGCAAATTAGAAAAACAGTAACAATGATTGACTACAATAATGTGAAGGGGGGAAAAAAGCAATAAAAAGACACTGAACACTCCAATGATCAAATAGGGAAGAGTTGAGAAAATTCATCTTCCCTTCATTGAAGAAGTGAAAAACAATGGGTATGGATATTGAATATATTTTCAGTTGTGGTAGATGTGTTGGTTTTGTTGAATTGTTTTTTTCCTCTTTTCTTTCTTTATAAACCCTTGTTACAAAGAATGGTTTATTGGGGTATAAAAGTGAGATTATATATTAATATATTCATAAATGAAAATGATAAAACAAAAATATGTCAGTAAATATACACTTAAAACCCTTTTTACTGGTTTGTGAAATAGGGGGATTTATCTATTCACTTAGTCATTTTCTGAAAGAGGATAATTCACTTAATAAAGATAATTTAAAAAAAAAAAAAGTTGAGCAAAGAGTGAGAATGCTCAAATAGGAAAGTGAACTAGTAGGGTGGAAGATTATTCTATGGTATAACTGTGGTGACAAATGGTAGTTATTTCCATCACTGAGGCATCTCAGTTTCAAATACTATTGTATACATTCTCTAATCACTTTACTCCAAGCTTTACTCATCTATAAAATGAAAGTGTTAGACTTAATGAACCTTAATATCCTTTCCACCTTTAAATATATGATCCTATGATCTTATTCCTTATATCAAACAGAAATATTTATCTTTCAAGAAATTATTTTCTTTACTTTGGGGAAAAAAAAACAATCAAACAAATAAATCTGCAAAGTTCTCCATGAACTCAAGCAAAGTGAAATGTAATAGCAATGTTCTGAGACGACCAACTGTAAATGACTTTGCTATTCTCAGCAGTACAATGATTCACAAATACTCTTAAGGACATGATGAAAAACCCAATCCATAGCCAGAGAAGAAACTGATTGGGTCTGAATACAGATCAAATCACATTCTCTCTTTTTATATTTTATTTTTCTTGAGAGTTTTTTTAAAACTGGGGTGGGAGATCTATGTTTTCTTTCACAGTATGACTTTTATGGAAATGTTTTTGCATAACTTCATAATGGTTTCTTAATGGGGGACTGAGCGTGGAGATTTAAGGGAGAGAATCTAGAACTCAAAAGCTTTAACTGCAAGTGTTAAAAGTTGTTTTAAATGTAACTGGGAAAATATTAAATAAATAAATTAATTTAAAAATAAATTTAAAACAAACAAAAAATTAAATTATTATTCTCCTGATATTCACTGTTTAGTAGAGCACTAATTTAAAAAAATTATAACAAGCTCCAAATGTTGATAGTTATCTATGCTGAAACACTAGCCAAGGAGTCTATTATAAAATATTTTAAAACTTAGAGGCAGTGCTATAATAGATGCCTACCAATACACCCAGCAGCAACTTTGCAATGACAGTCTTGAAACCCTTTAATGAGAATTTGGAGCAGTGATGAGAATGACATTGGATTAGGAATTATGAAAAATATTAGTAGGTAATTGATGTGATACTGAACAAATAATTAGAAAAGTATATGAAAAAGCCAATTATTTGCAGTTCAACAAGCTAGTTGTAGGCAATAGAGTGGTAAAATAAGAAAGGTCATACTCTTATAAAAGATTTATTATTTTGTGAAGTTTGAAACAGAATTATTTAACCAGTAGAATGTAGCTTCTTGAGAGTATAGCTGTTTTTGTTTGTTTGTTTGTTTTATACTTAGCAGATAGCACAGTGCCTGATCATTCAACTAGTACTTAATAAGTATTTCTGGAAAGTTTGTTTGTTTATTCCGGTAACATAATCATGTCATTTTACTGGGTTTCATTGTATTTTTCATCCAAAAAAAGAGAAAATTGGACTAGACCCTCTTTAATTTACTTACCAATTTAAATCCTAGGATGAAGACTTTCACAAGGTCCTTAACACTACCACACATAGAACATTCCTGGAATTGGTCTTTAAGGCATTATTCACTTTTGAGTTAGTTAATGTGTCTAATGAATTTTGTTTAGAAGCCTTAGCATTATATACACCAACATCTGTGCAATCAGGAACTCCCAGGCTAAAATAATGTTTATACCCTGAACTCCTAGTTCAGAAGTCCAGAACTCAGGGGATAGCTCCGGATTTCCATTCTAATGAAAAATGTATTAGTACAAAAGATTATTAACAGGGCACATGGTACAGAACACAATATATATTACAAAGAGAAACCTTAAAAACAACATTTTCAAGGATAAGAAGGAAAAACTCAGAGGTCTTAAAGTTGCCCCACTTAGTGTCTATAGATCAGAGATAAGACAACATCATTACCAAGACATCTTAGGTAATAAGAAACTGCTAGAGTATGCAAGAATCATAGATTCCACAGAACCACAGAACCAGATATCACCTTAAAAATGATTGGTCATTATTCTCTGTTGTTAAAGGCCTGATTTTTGTGGTAACATTTGAGAGGCAAATAATTTTCCAAAACAACACTATTGTTTTTATCTCCCTTTAGCATATAAGAAAATATAGAGATTTTTTTTTTCATTGTTTAAGAAGAAAATAGACTTCTGGAGGTGGAGTCAAAAAGGAGGAATGAAGCCAGGAAGCTGCTTAAGCTCTTCCAGTTTTGCTTGAAAACCACATGAAACAAAATTATGAATAGAGTCAGACAGAATGAAATCCACTTTCCAAAATAGATTGGAAAAACTTCAAGAAAGTTCAGTCTCATTGGGGTGAAAGGGATGTTCAGCCCAGCTCAGTAGGAGTCTGGTGGAAAAGCCAATGTGAAACCGTTGGTCTTGGCTCTGTAGCAAAGCAAACCAGTGGGGCAAACTCCACTCCTAGCTCAGAAGGCAAATTCTCTAAGAAATAAGACTTTTCATGGAAAGAGCAGGAAAAGCTACTCCATGGAAACACAAGGGGTTCCTGTGCTCAAAGCCAAGGCTCAGAATTGTGCAGGAAGCTTGGGACAGTGCCCCCTTTACCACAGGAGCAGAGCTTGACTATAACAGTAAAATAACAGAAAATACAAAAAGAAAAGGAAAGAAATGAGCAAGAAATAGAAAAGAACCTTCACAGTTGAAAGCTACTGTGGTTATAATGTAGACAAAAACTCCAATGCAGACAAATGTGCACAGAAGAAATCTCAAAGAATAATATGAATTGGTCTCAAGCCCAAAGACTCTTCTTGGAGATGCTCATAAAAGATTTTAAAAGGCATTTTAGAAAGGTGGAAGAAAAACTGAGACAAGAAATGAAAGATATACAAGAGAGAGTCAACAGTTTGGAAAAGGAAGGTAATTCCTCTAATTTTTAAATTGTTTCACCTGGATCTGTTTTCCAGGTTGGCTGTTTTTCCAATGAGATGTTTTATGTTTTCTTCCTTTTTTTTTCAATTTTTTAAAATTTGTTTGACTTGATTCTTGATGTCTCATAGATTCCTTAGCTTCCATTTTCCCCATTCTAGTTTTTAATGTGTGATTTTTTCAGTTAGCTTTTTTATCCTTTCTTTTCCAATTGATTCATTTTACTTTTGAAGGTGTTGTTTTCTTCAGTAGATTTGTTTTGCGTTTGGTCTATTGTATTTTTAAAGGAATCAAACTGCCAAAATATTATTTTATAGAAGTAGAGAAAGTAATAAAAAAATTCATCTGGAAAAAAAGGTCAAATAACCAAGAGATTTAATGGAAAAAAAAAATAAAAAGGATGGTGGCCTAGCAGTACCATACCTAAAACAACATTATAAAGCACTAGTGATCAAAACCATTTGGTACTGCATAAGAAATAGAGTGGTATATCAGTGTAATAGGATAGATATACATGACACAATAATCAATGAATATTATAATCTAGTATTTGGTAAACCCCAAACTATAGCTTCTGGAATAAGAATTCACTATATGACAAAAATTACAGGGAAAATTGGAAAATAATACATCAGAAACTCAGCATAAACCTAGATCTCATACTCCATATCAAAATGGGTACATGATTTGGGCATAAAGGAATAAGCAAATCAAGAAAGCAAGAGATAGTTTACCTAAGAGATCATTGGAGAAGGAAGGAATTTATGACCAAAAAAGAACTAGAGAACAGTATGAAAGGTAAAATGGACAATTATGATTACATTAAATTTTAAAAAGTTTTGCACAAACAAAACTAACAGAAACAAAGTTAAAAGAGAAGTACAAAGCTGGAAAAAAATCTCCATAGACAATTTTTCTTATAAATATCTCATTTCTAAAATATATAAAGAATAGTATGAAATATATAAGAATACAAATCATTCCTTAACTGATAAATGGTCAAAATATATGAACAGCCAATTTTCAGATGATGAAATTACAGCCATCTAAGTCATATGAAAAAAATGCTCTAAAGTACTATTCATTAAAGAAATGCAAATTAAAACAACTCTGAGATACCACCTCACACCTCTTAGATTGGCTAATAGGACAGGAAAAGATATATGTATAGTTATTGGAGGGAATGTGGGAAAAACTGGGATATTAATGTATTCTTTGTGGAGTTGTGAAATGAGCTAACCATTCTGGAGAATAATTTGGAACTGTGCCCAAAGGACTATAAAAGTGTCCAAATTCTTTGACCCAGCAGTGCTGCTTCTGCATCTGTATCCCAAAGAAATTGTAAAGGAAGGAAAATGACCCACATATACAAAAAATTTTGTGGTACCAAATAATTGAAACATGGGGAATGACTGAGTTGTAGTATTTGAAGATAATGGAATATTGTTGTTCTATAAAAAATGATGAACAAGCTGATTTTAAAAAGGCCTGGAAAGATTTACATGAACTGATGCTGAGTGAAGCAAACAGAACAGTTATTGTACACAATAACAGCAAGAATGTGTGATGATCAACTATGAAAGGCTTGGTTCTTCTCAGTGGTTCAGTGATCCATGGCAATCCCAATAAACTTTGGATAGAAAATGCCTTCAACATCCAGAAAAAGAATTATGGAGATGGAATATAAATCAACACATGCTTTGTTAATTTCTTTTTTTTTTTTTTCATTTTTTTTTAATCTCTCCCATGGTTTTTCTCTTTTAACTTGATTCATAAAGAAATGTCTTTAAAAAGTTAATATACATGTACAACCAGAAAAAAAAAAATTATAAAGGGGAAAAAAACAGAAGAAAATAAAAGTACTTGTTACTTTTCTTAAAATTCACTGCTATTTCTCTTTGAAAGACCTTTTTTTAGGGGAAGGGATGAAATAGGCATGGAAGAGAATTTTAGGATAGTATATTCAATTTATTGTAAAGTGTTAAATAGAGACAGTTTAGTAAATGCTTTTTAAAGAGAATAGTAAGTAGACAAATGTGAATACAGACGTGCAAGCTATATCCTTTAAAAATGTGGGGACAATTTCAATTATAGCTTCCTACAAACATAACTTTAACTAAGAAAATTAACATTTTCTAATTTATGACTGCAAAAAGGCAAAATCAGGGCAGATGGCACAGTGGCTAAGCATCAGCCTTGTAGTAAGAAGGAAAAAGTGGGAGAGAAAGGCAAAATGAAAATATAACTTTAAGGAAAATCAAACTCAAAGAACAAAGGTTTTAATGTATAATGAAGCAAAATTATATATATAATTTTCTAACTAGATGAGAATTTGTCATATAAGGAAATCAAAAAGTCTAAAGATTTGTTCATAGTAAATTTCTGTCTGACAATCCAGGAGTTAAAAACTCCTTACATAAAATTTCACCTACTGGTATACTTTTTAAAAATCCTAAATAAAATGTTAAATTTCAGTTGGAAGTCAGTCTATCAGACAACAAACATTCATTAAGTGTTTGCTATGTGCCAGGCACTTTACCAAGCATTGGGGATACAAAAAAACAAACAAACAAATAAATAAATAAATAAAAACATGGTGTCTGACCTCAAACAATTCACAAGATATATATAAATAATTACATATAGAGAGATGTATGTATAAACAAGATTTACAGATAAATATGTCATGCAGATTTATTTATATATCTTGTTTAGGTGTATATGTGTGTATGTGTGTATACACCTGTGTATGCATGTATACAAATAGACATACATATGAATAGTTGGAGATAATCTACAACTAAACTACAGTACTATTAAGGAGATGATTGAAAAAGATTACTTGTAGGTGAGAGTTCCCAGAGGGACCCAGATGGTTGAAATGAAAAACATGTGCATTCAAACGTGGGGGACATCCAATGAAAAAGTAAGGAGTCACTAGACAAATGTAAGTGAAAATAAAGACATTGTTTTCCCATCATTGTTCACAGTCCCTTGGAATCCAGACCTCAGAACCTAGCCCTAGTATAATATTAACCCCAAGGGACAGGGACTATTTTCATTCTTGCTTGTGCTATTGCTAGTGTCTTACATAGTGCCTTAAACACAGTAAGCATTTAATTTACAAGATTAGAAAAATGATTGAGGAACATTATAAAATACGTATTTTCAGGGACACAGGTGCTTCTCTAGATACCTGTCAATGAAAAGAAGGAAGCTTGAGCAATTGGTAGAGCTAAATCTGACATCTCAGACAAGGTAGAATAAACATTAAATAAAAGCAGTGAACATTCAATTTCTTCAGATAAAACTTGGTTTTCCTGACTCTGAGAAGTTTCATTAAGTGGAAAAACAGAAAAGGACACTACAAATAGTGGTGCAAAACTGTATAAAGAGTAATGAACTTTTAGTTGAATTCTTCATTTGATTCCATCAGTAATTCTCTCTCCATATGTATGCTATTTTCTTTCTCTGAACATCAACTCAATTTATACAGATAATAGCAATACTAAGTACCTATGTGATAGATACTTAAGAATAGTAACTACTTAATAAATACTTATTGATTGACAGAAGATACTTATAAGGTTACCTCCCATCTATTCAGTATGTATCTTATATGTAATAATTTATTTATATATTTGTCTCCACTCAATAATGTAAGTTTTTTGAAAGCTTATAGTTTTTGCTTTTCTTTGTGTCCTCAGGACTTAGCATAGCAACACTTACATAGCAAGCACTTAATGCATATTATTGTTTGATTGAATAATTGATGTTACTTACATATTTCAATAGAATGTTGACTGTTAGCAACTTACTTCCAAACTTGAGCTCTGAAGTACAATGACCCTCAGAAAGCTTACAAAACACTATAGGGGTGGCAAGACGTTCAGAGCAAATCATTTGATTGATAAATGGTAGCTTTTGATCAAGGTCAAAATGATGTGTTATAGAGTGTAAATTCAAAGGTACTCTAGAGAAAGTCAGAATCACTGAAGCATAGAATTACCAGGCTTCAAGGGAGAATTTGAGCTGGACCTTGAAAAATTTTTAGGGTGTGATAAAACAAAGAGAAGGGCATTCTTTAGTCTTTAGCACTACTGGGGTGGGGGGTGGGGGGAAGGCAAAGAAGAAAGAATTAATCCAAATTCCATTGGGAATGATAGAGAAATTTTCTAGAAATAAAGGTTCATATTCAGCAAGGATATAAGAATTTGTATGTATTTTTTATCATTCATACCCATGTAGCTGGTACATATAAAACCAATGGAGAAAAGGAAATCTCTGACAAACCATGACTCACAATTTTATACTTTTAAAAACCTAAAATATCCTGAAGTACTTTTTGATATCCTTGTTTGCACCATTCTTTTGTACTTTCTGTTTTTCCCCTTTGGCAGAGAGAGATAAAAATGGCAAACATGTGTATGTATTATCAAAAGAATTATTTCTATCCTAATTATGATAATAAGAACAAAAATAGTACAAAAGGTTAAAAAGATTATTATTTATTTTGAGTTCACTGAAATTTTGAGAATGTCAGCTGGCAAAATATAGGGTAGCAAATAGACAAAGATTTTTCTGACTTGTCAGATGCTCACTTCTTTTGGGTCTGGAATGCTAAGGAAGAACAGAATATTACTGTATAATAAAATTATTTTTTCTGTCCTTGAATACTATCTTGATCACTTTTTAAGACTGTATGAAATGACTTTAACTTTAGCTCTAGTTAATGGTAATTAATCTTCAAGATGATTAGGAAACATGAACAGAATTAAGGTAACTTATCTTTGGAATAATTTATTCTGAAATTATTTAAAAAATAATTAATTTCTGAAAGTTTTATAACCTATATCAAATTCAAGGTGATTCATTCATTGTTCACTTGTATGGATGCATCTGGACAATGAGAACTATAACGCTGCTAAAGTTTTCCAGGGGAATTAATGATATACTTAGATTAAAAAGTTGAATGAAAACTCACAAATTCAATCAATTATATGTATAGTTTCTTAATTCTAGACTTTTGGTACCATGCAGATAAAATACATGGGAAGCTATCTGAATTTTTCCATTTCTACCTAGAATATTTTTCCCCAAGATATGAATAAAAAGTTGAATTTGTTCAGGAAACTACTTAAAAAAAAATTAAAGCATAATTGTTTTCTTCAATGATAATGTTATATAGCTTACTTCATTATCATTGTTTCAACAAAGACAACTAATTTTAATATGGCTATCAGTTTCTCTAAAGAAACAATATAGAGTGAAATCTTCACCTTTTAGGACTGCTTTACCAAGGAATCCTTACACTGTACTTTTATTCTTCAAGTTATATAAAGAGAAACCTTTATTGTTTGACTTTCTGATGGAACTTAAGACTTTTCAATAGTTTAGATAGGCTTTTAATCAATCATTGTCTGCAGAAATTTATGTTATCCATTTCTCCTGATAGATAAATGGATTGACAGAAAGGGTAAAAGTTAACTTTTGGATAGATGAAGAAAAGAAAAGAAAGTAGGCAGATTGTTAAGGACCACACATGCCTAAGTATGAAATCCTGAAAGCATGTAAAGGGTTAAAGAGGACAGTACCATTAAGGGATGGGTAGGTTCTCTGAAAGCCCCCATAAACACACTTGAAGGAATTACAAATCAGTCTTTATGCAAATTTTGCTTGTGAATTGGGAATGAAATAAATCAAGTCAGAAGCAAGAAAGAAGAGGAGAGAGATCAGAGAATGCTACTGCCTCTTAGTCTCCTTGTATTGTTATCCCCTGGTACATGAAGGGATTTATTCTGTTGGTCAGAGTTAGAACCCCAGTGGCCACTAGCAGGTAGCTCTGGTAACAGCAGATCATATAGTGAAAATGAGAAAGAATAACAAAAACAATAGCTAGAATTTATGTCATTTTAAGACATGCATAGAGATTTACAAATATTTTCATTTGATCCTCATAAAAACCTCAAGTTAGATTCTATTATTAGTCTCATTATGTTGCTGTGCCACAGTTCTCTTTTAATGTCCTGATCCAGTTTCCCTAATTGTCCTATTCAGTTAATTTGCCTCAGGCTATAATCATTCCCTCTTAATGTTTGATAGGATAAAGGTCTTATATCTTAGACCTTAGGCTATAATCATTCCCTCTTAATGTTTGATGGGATAAAGTCTTTATCCATTTTAGACATTAGAATATCCGGAGCCTCTTCAGTACTTCCCATTATGTCATCCTAAGTGCCTCCCCCCCCCCCCTTAGGTCATCACCATCCAGGTACCTCCCCCATTATGTCATTGTTCTTGTTACCCTATAAAAGAATCCTGTATCCGATATTCACTGCTGGATTCTTTCAGACCATAGTCTTGTTTAGCTCTGGGACCAACCATGCATCCATTTAGTTCCAGTAAATCTCTCCATTTAATAAATTCTGTACTGAATACTCTCTAATCTCTGTCTTGCTCAATTTCTTCAGCATTACAATATAGATGAGGCAGCTAAGGTAATTAGAGATTAAGTGATTTACATAGGGTCACAGAGCTGGCAAGTATCTGAGGTCAAATTTTAACTTGGGGTCTTCCTAATTCTAGGTGCATGTGCAACTTACATTGTATCATCTAGCTGCTTCACAGATGGCACATTGGATACAGTGATACTTTTGGCATATTAAAAGAACAACATAAGTGCCTCTAACATGTGGGGCAGCTTCCCTATGAAGCTTTTTTTTTTTTTTTTTTTTTTTTTTTTTTTTTCAATTTGGACAATAGTACGAGATGAGATGGCATAAATAAGTTGTGACTTTCAGTCACAAACTAAATCACAGTTTTATCACAGCATCAAAGTCTCTGGTGAGCAACATACTGATAAAATAGGCTATGCTGAATGAATTTAGGATCAAGTGATTCATGAGAATTTATTTGGCTAATTGACTTTTGAACCAACATCCTAACACAATTTCCAAATTCATGAATTGCTATTAGGTCAAAGTTTGTCTGAAGAAAGATCTAGGAAGTGGGAGGTCATACTATATATTCTTTGTGAAAACTAATTTACAAGAACAAGGAAGTGATAGTGTCAATGTCTTCTGCCCTGAAGATCCTCCAGATGGAGTATTGTGCTTAATTCTGAGCAGCATATGTCAGGAAAGATATTGATAAGTTAACAAACATCAAGGGGAGGGCAGCAGGGACACCAATGGGTCATTTCATGAGAATCATTCGAGGACATATTAAGATTGGAAACCAAATAAGACAAAGGATCATGGAAGCTGTTATTTAATTTTTTTTGAAGGTTGTCATGTGGAAGATGGTTTAGATTGGTTCTCTTTGGCCCCAGAAGATTTAACTGGAAGCAATGTGTAACAGTTTCTGAGAACAATTTAGGCTCCAAGGAAATCATCCCAAAATAGATTAGTTCTTCCTTGTTTAGATTTATACAGATGAATGGGGGATGACTATTTTCTGGGCCACAGTAGAGGAGGATTAGTGTTCCTGAATAGGCTTTACTAGTTGGTAAAGAAGGTTGTTTTAAGCTATGAAATTATGTGAATTTCATCAAAGAAAACATTTATTAGTATGAAGGGGTCTCTCAACATATACTTAAGGATTTATTTGGAGTAGGGCCAAATATATCTTCTCTCATATAGATACCTGATATTAAGAGTGTGGAGAAAAATTAAAAATTGATCTATGATATTCAAATATATTTTTGTTGTTTTGTTTTACTCTGAGTGTTTCTCTATTAAGAAACTGATGATATTTAGAGTCTTGTCATTTTAATTCCTTCATTCCATCATTTAAGTCAAATCCTGTACTAGGGATCCAAAGTATTTTCTATAACTAACATAGGACAGAACAAGAAAACTTGACTTGCTATATATATGTAGGTAAAGTTAAATAATTTCCTGCCTTCCTTCTCTGGCCTCATTTCCCTTTTTCCCTTGCTTACATTTAGAAGCATCTTTCAATGATCCAGATGGCTTTGGAAGTTTTTGCTGTATTTATTGACCAATAATCCTTCTTGTCATAGAAAATGATCATAATAGACTTATTTATAATGATATTAATTATCAGACAAGCTTGTATCTTTCTCACCAGATACAATAATAGTATCCACTTTTCCTTGATAGAAACCTCATTCATTAAACATAAAAGTTGAAAAAGACAGGAGTCTAATTTTATTTCATTCTCTTTAAAGCATTTCAGGCTTCCTGAATTGTGGCATTATTCCAAAACATGTCAGGAGAGCACCCAAATCTGATATGAAATACCCTGTTTAAAAAGTAACCTTAAATTTACATTTAAATTAATTCTTTAAAAAATGATGTTTGCAGAAGCATTCAACTAGAAACAATTTGTTTGGTTTGGGGTAAGACTCAAGTAAATATTTTTGTTTAATATGTGTGTCTGTCTGTGCATGATTTATGTACTATATTGTTTTCAAAGACCCAATTGTGTTTGAAGATAATTATTTGTGGATCTATGCAGTTTGTTTAATACCAATTGGGCCAGAATCACAATTACTGCAGGATTTTGATTTTTTATTTAATACAAAGAATTGAATTTATTTTATAGTCTCCCAAATGAACATTTGTATAGTTTAAGTAAAAATTAATTTAAGACACCCACTTTTTTTTTTTTTTTTTAAATCTTACAGCTCTTAAAGTTAACAGTTGAAATACTATGAGCTACCCTGAAATGCATGGTAAATATTTTTGTATCACATTTCTTTGCGACATCATTCTTTTTTAGACTATTTTTCTTTTTTGTTTTCCACAGGTTAGGAAGGGGACACACAACTTTCTTTATTCTCAAAGTCATTTTGATTTTTAGCAAGCTGAGGAGATGATTATATCACTTCAATATTGGCATATTTAGGAGATGAAATGTTGCTTCTGAAATATTGTGAGATTATAATCAACTCAACTTCAAGATTTGTGCAGCTGGTATAGAAATAAGCTACTGCTATGTTGCCAGTGATGATAATTACACATTCTTCAAGCTTTTTCTCCTAATCCATATTTAGCAAAATCACAAGTCACAAAGTTACTGTATTGCTTCTAAGTATCCATATTTGCTTTGACAATCATTGTGTTGTTACTTGTTTGACGAATAATTTAAAGAAATAAAAATGGTAAGAGTACTTTTGAAAGTAAGTAAATAAATAGCATGTTCAGAATGCAAAATGTTCGTTTATGTTCTTGTCACACATATGTATTTGTTCCTGATAAGGAATTCCAAACTTGGCCTTCTGTTCACAGCATGTACATGGTAGAGGTTTCTTCAAGTCATCACAGTACATATTTTATCTTATTTATGACTTTTTTTCCATCTGTTTGGGGAAATCTATTTCAATCTTTCCATTAAATCTATTTTTAAATTTTGTTATTCTTTTCTGAGGGACATGAATATATTTGGTATCCTTCACTTCAGTTTTTCTTTTCCATTTCATTCAAAGGAAAATAAGTCTTTTTAACAAAAATCTTTCCTTAATTAATTCTGCTCTTACAGTATGATAGGTAAACTTTCTTCTTTAAAAGTGATCCTCAAAGACATTTTTCTCTAACCCTGGCAGTTTCTTCTAAGTCCACTGATATGAATGAAAAATTTGAAAGAATGGGGTTTATTTTGCTTTGTCATATTTCCACTAATCAGCCTTCTTCTATATCAATCATATCTGGTTCAAAATGAATCTATATTATCTCACACATTTCAAATTAAATGCCCTTCCTTTCTATGTTGAACATTTCACTGAAACAAAAAAAACAAAAAAACAAAAAAACAAAAAAAATCAAAACTGTTCAGGTAAAGGATTCCTTAAGTATTTAATGAGAAGATAGGCCTCAGAACAGTGTCCTTTTGATTTTCTCAATGATCTTCTTCCGAAGTTAGGGCAAATGTGGTTATAGGAGGAAAAGTAAAGAAGAAAAATCTAAGTGATCAAGGACAGTAGAATGGATTAATTTGTTTTACCAGTTCTTTCACTGGTATCGTTTTTCCTTCTAGGATACATAGTCTAGATTTTCCAGAGCAATCTCATTTGTGATTGTAAGAATTTCAATGAAAATCAATGCAACTGTTATGTAATGGATCAAATACAATAAAATTCAATAACAAATAAATCATTTAATAATAAAATACATACTAAAATTTAAAAATAATAAAACTTCACAATTGTGGTAACATAGCATTTTTATAGCACTTGTTGAGAGGATTAAAGCCATATTTCCCCTTTGATTACCCCTCTTTGAAAGTCCAGTTCCATGATGTTATCTTTTTTTCTTCTCTTAATTCCTATAGCATTTATATTCATAGAGTACAGCATTACAATTTTAGAGCTAGAGCAGAACTTAGAAGCAATCTAGTCCTATCGTTATTCTACAGAGAATTCAGGTGAGAATAAGAAATGTTAAATGATTTACTCAAGACTGCCTAAATAACAGAAGTGGCAGAAAATAATGTCAATTTTCCTCCCTCCCCCACATTGATTGCCAATATTCTTTCTTTTTTGTTTTTTTCATTTTTTTCTTTTAAAGGCTTTGCTTTGGAGAGCAAGAGAAAGGGACATAGAAAAATATAGACAATATTATAACAGAAGTTGTCCATAAAAATCTTTTTTTTTTTTGTTTTTGTTTTGTTTTGTTTCTGAGGCTGGGATTAAGTGACTTGCCTAGGGTCACACAGCTAGGAAGTGTTAAGTGTCTGAGACCAAATTTGAACTCAGGTCCTCCTGAATTCAGGGCTGGTGCTCTATCCACCTCGCCACCTAGCTGCCTCTGTCCATAAAAATCTATTTAAAATAGTAGTGATTGGTGATTGTTTCCCTGTCACTGAAGATTTTCCAGTAGAAGGTGGAATGCAATTCATCAGCAATTTGTAGAAAGTATTCTTTTCAGAGATGGGTTGTTCTAGATGAATCCTGAATTCCTTTCTAATCTCTGTTTTTTTTCTCCAACAAGCTTTAGAGCCTATTTTATGGAAGAGACTCTTTTTCAGACTCTTGACATCCTATAAGTTGCAAAATCTGGTTTGTTCTATTTCTACAATATATTCTATCTATCTCTTTTTCTTTCCTCATGCCATAAACACTCTATTTCAGGCTTTTGTTATTTCTTAACTAAACCATTTCACAGGCCTCCTAATTGATCTCACACTTTCAAGTCTCTTTACTCTCTAAACATGTTCCATTCAAGCAAATATTAAAAACACAAGCCTAACAATTTTCACTCACCTACTCAGGATATGTCATTGGTTCCCTATTTCTTGAAGCACAAAATACAGACTCCTCTTTGTGGCATTTAAAGTATTTCACAAATTGGCTCTTTTTTCTTTTTCAAAGCTGAACTCCTTAACTTCTATCTGAGCTCTCTAGGATCCATAATGTTTCACAGGTCAGCTTCATGCTTTTGTGGAGGGCTGTTCTGTCATTATTGGAAACTTCCTTTTTCTTCTTGTTGAATATGACTACTAGCTGCCTTCCAGGCTCAGTTCAAATGTTACATCCTTCAATAAGCCTTTCTTAATGCTCCAGTTGTATTTATTTTCTATATATACATTGTTTACTTTTCTGGATCTGTCATATACCGTAGACTAGCTAAGTAATGTGTGTGGATGTTTGTGTGTGTATCCCTTATACTGGCAAATGGTAGATTAGTATTCTAGCTCATACATTGATAATTACTTTTTCCCAAGCCATCCTTTAAAAAGTCTTTTAATAATAACTAGCACTTTGTTAGTCACAAAACTTCCCCAGTACTTATTTCGTAAAGTTTAAACCCTTGGCTGTAGAATTGATTTAGAACATACTCCTACTGTTATAAGATTTATAAAATCTAATTACTGATATAGGAAAATATTGGGTAGTTTTAAATATAATTAATTAGAATTATTATATAAGAACATAATTATTTAAAATGTATGTTTTAATACTTGAACCCATTAGAACCAAAAAGCATAAGGCATGACACAGATGTTTCTAAAGAGTGGAGTCATAATTGAAATTATAATTGTTTCCTGTGTAGGTTACTAAAGGACTTAGAAAACATCAGCAAAAGGACATTTAGGTTGCCATTTAATTTTGATACTTGTCTTTCAAACACAAAGTCAGTTTGTCTACATTGGCCTTTAGCCCTAATGTTATCACTATTAAATTATAAATAGCCTTCAGTATTTTTCCCTTCAGTTAATACTTTAGTTTAAATGCAAAATACTGTTCTTATTCATTTCTTTGATTTACAGCAAGAATCCCTGCTCCAGCAGAGCATGTAATACAGCTATGTTTGGTTTTGCACAACTTCCTTAAAGAAAACTTAATTTGATTTTTGTCATTATTTATCTCAGTCTCACCTCCCTGGGCTGCTGCTGTTCAAATTAATTTGCATTTCAGACCTAGGCATTTTACTTTGTCATTAGAGTTATGAAATGTTTTTACTCAGCACAACTAAGAACTGATGTTTTACCTCCCACTAATGGATCTTTAATTAGACATTATAATGAACCATTCTGTCATTCCTTCATTTCTAGTAAGAAGATTTGTAAATGCACAGTGATACAACCCTCTTCTTACTATGTTTTGTTAGCTATTGGATTAATAATTTTTACTGAACTGTCCAGTCATATTAGATGATTGCTTCCTTGCAAACTTATTTCCTCACCATTCCTCAAAGATGTTTGTTGACATTTTTATCAACAATGTTTGAGGCACAATCTTGCCAATGATATTAAGGCTTCTGGACTTTGAGCAAGTTACTTAACCTCTGTCTCAGGATTAATTGGATACTTTTAATAAAATGCTCTGCAGTACAAATGGTAAGGACTATGATTTCTAATGATGATAATGAAATGACTGTGAAACCATTTACAAAACAATAGGTCATCTCTGCCTCAGTGAATCTCAAAGCAAAGAATACATCAACCAGACCTATCCTTTCCAAGTATAGTTATAGGCTACAGTGATTGTAATGCATCATTCTACCCTCTGGCTTATTTCTAGCACACAACAACGTACATACATTCTTCACTGAAATGAAACTGAAGGCACTATTTTTAGAGTCTAATTTCTATTATACTCACTATTAAATAGGAGGAGGAAAAGTAATACAAAAGGTATTTGACTTTGGCACTGATTTTATTCTGTGATTTTCTAAAGTAATAATTAAAAAAAGAATTGCTATGACCTAATGTTTTAGAAGGAATGAAGAAGACACAATATTATATATTAGTTATAATTATGTCATTTATGGATGGTTGAAAGTTGCTTAAATAAGTTTTTATATCTTTTCTAAACATTTAACTGATACCTGAGCTGACTATAGACCACTTAAATAAGAATAGCTGGTAGTGTCATTTCTCATTTTCAGGGGGAAAAAAGATTGAGCCAACAATTGCTTAAGGTCCCATATTCATGCCATAAATAAAAAAGAGAAGAGAAGAAAACAAAAAATAAGGAAAAGATTGAAATATAGTCAGAGATTTCATATACTTAAACATCAAAATCAGACTAGACTGCAGAATGTTTTGATGGACATAGTCCCCACTTACAGTATTGGCATCTGTCTCCAGTGTATTCAGGCATGCACTGGCAATATGGTTGGTTTCCTGCAGTAACACTGCAAGATCCTCCATTTTGACAAAACTTCTCACAGACCATCTGATTGCAATTTGGTCCAGTAAAACCCAGAGCACAACTACATGTTGGCCTTCCTGTTGGAAAGAGATAAAAAAGGCAGAAGAAAAAATGAATGGTATGAGTCAACACAGTGTGATGGAAAGTCTATTTTAATTCCAGTTTCAGTAGTTATATGACTTAAATCACCAACCTTCCTAGGACTTGTGTCTTTTACACTTAGTTTAATCTCCCTTGAATAGTAGTTATGCCATTTTCCTCCTTGGGGCAACTAAGTGGCCCAGAAGCAGCGAAGCATATCTTCCTTAGTTCAAATCTGACCTCAGCACTTAGTAGCTCTGAGACTTTGGGCAAATCACTGGTTAATTGATTTAAGTGATTTCCTATCTATTTTGTTTCCTCCTCTTTTATAAAGTGAGATGGAGGAGAAATGCTCCAAAGTTTTTGTAAACAAAATCTCAAATGGTCAAACAAGACTGCAAAAAATGATTGAACATTTTAACCTTTTGATTATAAAGTTCTTAACACTGAGACCTGTGTACATTAAACGTACATTGGAAACTTTACATTGAAAGTGTATTCCATATGATAGGCACTTAATAAATATCTGTACAATTTAATTGGACCTCAATCACATCATTTTTGAAATAATGAACTCTTAAATATCTCTTTAGAATAAAATTTTCTTTGCTGTGTATCATAGAATCTTAGAATTGACATAATCATCAGAGGTCATTAAATCCAACCCATATTTGTCCTAGAATCTTATCTTTCTTACCCTCTCAACAAGTGATCCTTTATTCACTTCTCAAAGACCTTTAGTAAAAAGAAATTACTTTATTGTACCAATTGTTGTTGCTAAAATTTTTTTTCAGTTGTATCCAACTTTTCATGGTCTCATTTGGCATTTTCTTGGCAAAGATGTTTGCCATTTTCTTCTCTGCTCATTTTACAGATGAAGAAACTGAGGCAAACAGGATTAAGAGACTTGCCCAGGGTCACATACCTAGTAAGTGTCTGAAGTTGAATACCAAACCCAGTGCTCTATCCACTTACCACCTACGTGCCCCATTGTATATAACAGAATAGGAATACCACACTCCATGGGACTCTAGGCTCTATATTTTTTCTCATATTTGCCCATTTATTGTTTTTTCCCTACAGTTTTTGCTATGTTCACTTATTAGGAATAATATTATATCCTCCTTAGACTGTAAATTACAGAAGATTTAGATCTTATGTTCTAATGTCACAGTATCTCTCAGATCCTAATGTAAAGGTATAAGTTTATAAATATAATCAGTTAATAAGTAAGCTTTAAATGCATTTTCTATTAATTTATGATTTGCTAACCAATTTATAGTACTTTATTTTGAACACAAAAGATTATAACATGCTATCATGGTAATGCAAATACATTTTACAAATGTAATTGAAACAACATACAATAGTAAATCTGGGAGATCATAATACATATGTATATGTAGTTATATGTGTCAATATAACATGTGTGTATATGTGTGCATTTGCATGCTTTTTATTTCTTTTTTTTTTTGACACAAAGAACTCATAATTACATTGAATAGGGACATTATGTTTAGTGGTTATCAAGGCAATTTCACTGCTAAGTGACTAATGTTAAAATGTGAAGTATCTCATATCTACAAAAGTTTTAAAGACTGAGATGGAAAATGCAGTAAGGAGAATTTTTTCTATTGTGAAAATTCTCAGGAGAAAATAATATTAGTGTGATTAAATAAAAGGATTTGGAGATAGTGCAAGAGTAAAGAAATGAGGATTAGGAAGTAATCAGAAAAGGAAAAATGTTTAAGGACCAACTAAACAGTTTGAGCAGTTGATCAGCTAAATATTATGATTATTATTTTGTTGATCTTAAACAGAAGCCAGCTTTGTAGGAAATTCTGACTTCAATTGCCATTGAAGGGTGTGAACATATGTCTACTTGTTCATCAATTGTGAATACCTAAGGAATTCCCTATTTCATTTCATTCCCCAAAATGCATGATATACATTTAATTTTAATATACATTATTAATATTTTCACTAACATTTTTTTGAGAATAGACACTAAAAAAACCCCCAATGAATTAAGCTCTCACGTGTAACATTGCCCATTTCTGAGGCAGAAATGCTAGGACTAAAAATTTAACAATAGTCTGGAGAGCTTGTACAAACTGCCTCTGGCACTCTGGTTGTAATCCCAATCTAACCTTGATGACTGGTACACAGTATGTGCTTAATAAATATTTGTTGATCAACTAAAGGGATCCATATATCTAGAGCTGGGAGAAACCTCAGAGATTATAGAGTTCAGTCATTCCTTTTGTTTTATAAACAGGGAAACTGACACCAAGGGAGATAAAATGATTTCATATCATAAGAATCAGGTAAAATATTTGAACCCAGATCTGTGAACCCACGGATAATGTTCTTATATAGAGAAGGGAAATCTCATTTTCTGGTCAGCACAATGATCATATTCTAGTTTTTTTGGTCAGAGACAAGAGTTTCTTGGATAATAGCAGTCTTAGGAATACTATTGAGAAAAGCCTCAAATTGAACTCTTTAGAGAAAACTATCATTTCTGAACATTCATGTTCCTTGGAGAATGAAGATTGTCTTTATGGCCCTTGTAGCTAGTCATGACATGAGAAAAGTTAGGGGCAGAGATTGAAAACTTGCCACCTTTCACTATTCCTATGAGATATTCATGCATTAGAAAAGACTGCCTATTCAAAAACCCTGTAGTAACATTTTCCATTTAGGGGAATATAATCAAAGGGTGACAAATATAGGCTTTGGGTGAGAAAACTATGTAGAATGCTATAGGAGAACTAGAAACTCACCAGAATATTAAAGGTTTGCTCTAATAAAAACTGCAAGTTCAGTTTTGTCTAAAAATTAATTCTATGATTGCTGAAAGTGTTTTTTTTGCATCTGTTTCTCTCCATATAAATACATAGATACCTATGAAAACAATGCAAATATATATGTGTGTGTACAGATATACACATATAAAATATATATATGTATGCATGGATAGAGAGAAAGAAAGATAAAGCCTGGCACATAGCAGGTACTGAATAAATGCTAGTTGATTGAGAGAAACAGATGATCAGTGAAACTATTAAGTACAACAGGAAGTCACAAAATAAAGAGAGATATCTTTAGGTTGAGTGGGTCAGGAAAAGGGTATAATAATTCCTAGCATTTATAGAGTGTTTTAAGGTTTACAAAGAATTTTACCCACACAAACTCCTCACAACAACTTACTAACACCATTTTATATACAGGGAAGCTGAGGCACAGAGAAGTTTGTCAGGGTCATAATAGATTGCAAGTGTCTGACACAGGATCTGTTTTGGGCTTTCTTTTTCCAAGGCCTGCACTATATAAATTGTACCACCTGGCAGCTTTATTAAGGAGATAATACTTGAATTAAGTATGTCTGTGGATATCTCAAAGTTATTTTGTAGTATATCTTTTTTAATAGATAAAACCCAATATGAGAAAATAATATTTTTTAACACAAGTATAGAAGCACATGTTGCCAGGGGGTAGTTTCTTTTCCCCCTCTATTTCACAGGCACAAAAAGATGTACTTATATTCCATCTACAGCTGGTTTTAAACTAGTACAGAATGAGGGGGTAGTTGTCTGGCATATGCTTCATTTAAGTTTTCAGCCAAATTCTATTGAAGAAGCTTCTCTTTCTTTTCCTTTGAATAGAAATACTTTTTTTTTTTTTTTTTTCTTGACAAGGAGAAACCTTTCTGTGCAGGAGAATATCCACCTTGAAAGAATGTGTGATGATACTGCAGATCCTTTGTTTGCTGATGGGAAATGAACCATCTGTTGCAGAATTATGGAATGTGCTTGAGCTAATATTTTCAAGGCACTCTCAGCATCTACCCTAACATGTATTATTATGTTCATTTATAAAAGCCTTCTTAGGTAGATAGTTGAATGCTACTGCTACATTTTAAGAAGAAAATGCAATGTTAGAATCACGAATGCATAAGTTTGTAGTAGTCATTCATATCAGAGAAATGGGGAGCTGACTGCTTTGAAAAAACTTGCTCTAAGATAGAGGGTAAGTTTCTTTAAAGGGAGAGAAATAAAAGCAAATCCTAGTTTTTTCCTTTCTTAGACCATTTCTCTTGTCTACAATAGAAGTCTGATTAAGTGTCCTACTAATAGACATATTTGAATCCATCAGAAGCATTATATGAGAGACTGGGTCATGCCCTAAGGAACTTTGTATAAAAAGGAGCTCCTATCTCAATCTGAAAAGATGAAATTTTGAATTTTTGTATGTGAAAAATTGAAACAACCAGGGAATAATGGGAGAATTGAGTTGTTAAAGAGAAAAGAAATATTGAAGAGATCTTGGCTCTCTGGATATAGAAGAGAGGACCCAGGCTGAGAGAAGTCCTAAGCAAAGGTCAGCTCTTTCCTGTTAATATAATAAAGTCTGCGTTTTTGTTACCCAAATGTTTCCAATAAATTAAATGTTGTCTCACCCACAAAGAGCCTAAGGGTTAACTAGAGATAACTTATATTATATAGAGATAACTTAGAGTTAACTGCTTAGAAAATAGGAATTATTTTTTATCAATGCATTCCTTATAACAATTAAATAATAACATTTATATAGTATGTATAAAATATATTTCCTCAAAATAACCCCTCAGTCATTTTCATTATAGGATCATAGATTTAGAATTAAAAATGACCTTCAAGGCCATATAGTATAACTTGAGACCACAACAATAAGATGTGATTTACTAAGAAATGATTTTGTTTTTCATCAGAGGAATAAGAGAAATTAAGCAACTTGTCTAAGATTTAACAAGGTAATAAAAGGAAGAAATGCAATTTAATTCTCCTTCCAATCCAATGTTTTCTCAATTGTACTACACTATTCCTATTCTTATAGATAATTAACTACTGTTTAGACTTTTTCCATAATATGCTTATGATTTATTTATATATTTGCCATTAAAATATTTTTTTTGTTTCTTCAGTAATAAAAATAATTTTGGTTTGAATTACCAAAAAAATTGGCTATATAGATTTAGCACGTGTTTTGGGAAATGGACTTTGAAATTATGATAAACTAAACACAATGCATATTTCTGAGTTTAGGATAGAAAAATCAATCCTATACGAAGCTAAACTAATCACTTGATTCTTTGATATGTCAAATATAGGGATAGATTTGAGGGTTATTCTTTATGCTTAGAATTCTCTCCCTCCTAATTTCCCTCTCCTGATTTCCCGATGGGTTTGTTTAGACCTTAGCCAAAATCTGATTTTCTATAGGAAGCCTTTTTCAGTCGCTGTAAATGTTAGTGCCTTCTCTCTGATGAACACTCATGCACTCATACACACACACAAACATATTTATTTATTTATCATCTATGTAATTACATAGTTGTTTGCCTATTTTCTCCTCCATTAGACTACACTCTTGTAGAGCAGAGACTATTTTGTCTTTCTTTTTATCCCCAAAACTTAGTACAAAGTCTGGTACAGAAGTAGGTGCTTAATAAATACTTCTTGACTCATCTTGCCTTGTCTAGAAAAGGGGTTAAAAAAATTATGAGAAATAAGCAGATTACATGGTAGTCCCTAATGCACTTTTTCTTTTGTGAAATATGGATACATAGGGCTCATTTTTTTTTTTTTTTGTCTGATAATATCTAAAAGTGGATTAGCTCACTTTAATGGATTCTTCCAAATTCCTTTTCTTGATAATGATGACCCTATTGCTCTCACAACTCTATTTCATAATGTTATATTTGCCACTCTGGGTGCCTATTTTATCTCTTATTTTGTTTGTAGCGTCTTCTAAATAAACCTGTTTTGGGAGAGAGGGAGAGAGAAGGAGAGGGAGGGAGAGAAAGGGAGGAAGGGAGGGAGGGAGGGAGGAAGGGAGAGAGAGGGAGAGGGAGAGAGGATGGAAGGAAGGGAGGGAGAGAGAGAAAGAGAAGAGAGAGAGAGAAGAGAGAGAGGAGAGGAGAGGAGAGGAGAGGAGAGGAGAGGAGAGGAGAGGAGAGGAGAGGAGAGGAGAGGAGAGGAGAGGAGAGGAGGGAAAGAGGAAGGGAGAAAAGCTGAATATTATTATTTGTATGTTAATAAGAAGCTGAAGGGGAAGCTGGGTTCAGTAGATAGAATGCTAGGCCTAAAGTCAGGAAAATTATTACTCTTCTTGAGTTCATAACTGGTCTCAACCACTTCATTATCTGTGAAATCCTGAGCAAGTCACTTGACCCTGTTTGTCTCAATTTTCTCATGTATAAAATGAGTTGGAGAAGGAAATGGCAAACTATTTTAGTATCTTTGCTAAAAAAAAAAAAAACCCATCTGGAGTCATAAAGAATTGGAAAGAACTGAAAATGACTGAACAACAAAATAAGTTGAATTCAAAACTTGACTTAGTATCCTGACCTTGCAATGAGGTAGTGATTTGATCTTGTTAGCTTGTTATGTGCCTTCAATTTTTAAAAATCTTATTTAAAAGAAGCAAAAAATTTGAGATTCTAATAATTTGTTTTAGTGTATTTACTTCATAATTAGACAACATAACTTAAGAATATGAAGAACATCTTTTCGAGCTCTTTTTTTGAGAGTCAAATGATAATAAATTTATTTATACACACTTTTGTACAGTTAACAAAAGTGAATTAGCTAAAAAATTAATTTTTATGTAGGCAGCACTGAGGCATTGACCATGCTAATTCTTTTCATGAGACAGATACATAATTTGGGATCATCATTTGTATGCTCTTCTAAAAGAATTCATTTAAATTCATAACAACTCATTGTGTCCATACAAATAACACTGCTATTCAAGTTTAATTTGGTAGTGGTTAATTCAATTACTCACTATCATAAATTTAATCTACTAAAACATGTTTTGTTTTGTATTTTAATCACAGCAACTACTGAAACTTTTCTTAGGCCAAACCTTTTTTTTTTTTTTTTTTAATAGTATTTTATTTTTCTAAATACATATAAAGATAGTTTTCAACATTCATTTTTGTAAAATTTTGTGTTCTAGATTATCTTTCCTCCCTCACTTTCCTCCCCTCTCCCTAAGCTACCAAGCAATCTCATATAGGTTAAACATGTGTGATCTTTTTAAACATATTTCCATATTTGTCAAATTGTGTAAAAAAAAAAAATCAGACCAAAAATGGGGGGGGGGGCATGAAAAAGAAAGTCAAAACAAACAAACAAAATAAGATGAAAATACCATGCTTGGATCTACATCCATAGTTCTCTGGATGTGGATGGCACCCCCCCCCCCCCATCTCTAGTCCATTGGAATTGGCGCACTGTTTGAAAAAGCCAAGTCCGTTGGAGCTGATCATCACACAATCTTGCTGTCACTGAATCACATATATTCTTAAAGAAAATCATTTTAGCAGGAAAAAAATCAGTTTCAGCAAAGTTGAGTGGGGAACGATTTTTGGCAGGCAGACCAATTCAGAGACTGTTGTAATTGTCCAGTCAAGAGATGATGAGAACATGAACTAAGAAGGTGACTAAGTAAAGAAAAAGGATGGGATGTGTGAGATTGAGGGGTTAGAAATGATTGGCTATGAGAGATAAGGGAAAGTAAAGAGTTGAGGATAACATCCAAGTTATGAACCTGAGAGATTAGAAGAAAGATGATGGTATTTCTTTTGCAGAAATACCAAGTTTGAAGATGGGTTTGATTAGGCCAAATTTCATCATAAAAGATCTTTTTTTTTTTTCAAAATCTACAAATCTGAATAAGGAGAGGTGGGTTTGGAAGGAACTGAATAGTTCTAATCCAGATTATGCTATTTATCACCTTTTTGACCTTAGGCAAGACATTTAACTTCTGAGATTCAAGTCTTTTCAAATGTAAAATGTAGTAAAAAATTACTAGAGTCAAATAGATTATCATATATCTGTTCTTTCATACTCTTTTATGCTTTTTCTTTCCTCTGCTTTTTAAATCTTATCTTGTTACTCACTCTAATTTTGGATTTCCCTTTTCCCAGAAGGTCCTATTTCCCTGGGCTCCTAAAAGTGTAGCTTCTTTGAAGTTTGTAGAGAACAGATCTCTTTGAGTTGTGAAAAATCATGCTAGACTCTACAGGTTGGCAAAACCCCTCTCCATCTCCAACTCAGAATAATTCAAGTTTTTGATGCTTTCTTTTTTGTTAGAAAGATTTATTTTGCCACTTTTGTACTTATTATAATGTTTTCCAAGACTGAAACCGAGTCCTCATTTAGACATAATTTCACCAAGTTGACTACAGCTGTCAGGTCATCTTAAGTATCTCAAAGATTACAGAGCTCTATTCAGCAAAGCCTGACACCAAGAAAAGGAGAAAGAACTGTGAAGTTTATCCCATTCCTCCTTGGATTCTAACTAATATATTCTGACAAGTTTCAAATTATGGGTCAGAATCTATTTATACTTCTGGAAAGTTCATTATTCATTACTAGCCAGGGCTGTGATTGCTAAGAATTTGAAATATTTTTATCTTCAAAATGAATACCATTCAGATAATTCAGTCTTCAAATTATCCTAGAAAGGGCATGTAGTTTTTGTCTAAAAAGGAATGGCAGCAATTAAGAATTGCTCTGACCATAGGGCTTGTACATAGTTCAATAAATATTTGTCAAATTAAATTGACCACAACTTCTAGTTGAACCAATGTGATCTATCTATACAATAGCACAACTGAATAATAATTTCAGATTTCTGTTGCTCTCACTGACCTATAGACAGACTTTTTCCAGATGATTAAGATTTTCCAAAATCGTGATCAAATGTTCCTAAAATGATCTTGCCATCATTCATTGCCACTGCTTAAGTGATAATCAGGCTCCCTGGAGTCATAAAGAAGTATAACAGTTTGGCAAATCCTGAAATAGTATTGTTAAATATGCATGCCATGAGGCACTCTGGTATAATAAAGCAATCTTAGCAGCTTCATTCTTTTGGATTTGCATGCTACTGATTTATCTAGAATAGAATTTTGCCTTTTCTTTGTCTCTCCAGAATAGAGCATGGCTAATAATTTCTTGTTGACTGTTTTGACAGAGTAATGATATCCATTCATATTAAAGTATTGTATATCTTTTATCTTTTGACTAATATCTAATATAATGACCATTCTCTTAATGAAATGAAGAATTTTATTAATTGGGCACAAGCAAATGTAGCAAAAAATTATTATAAATAACCAAAAACTCTGTCCTTGAACTTCAATAGCTCTTGTATTTTAAATGACTGCTTTGGAACATAGAGCAGATTTTTTTAAAAGTCTATAATCTGCTTTCTGAGATTTAGATAAAGAACAATTTAGTCTTGAAATTCTAAATCAATAAGATAAAAGGTTATGATTGGGAACATGTTATGTACTCCTATAATCTAATGCCCTTGTGAAAATTTATCACTGGTCATTTTTCAACTAAGGAGAAGATGATAAATTTCCCAGCAACAATATATTTAATTTCATAAAATTTCACAAAAAATCAATAGCCTGATGAGGCTATTATTAAATGGGCTGTA
The DNA here is from genome assembly GCF_048593235.1 of Sminthopsis crassicaudata. Lineage (NCBI taxonomy): Eukaryota > Metazoa > Chordata > Mammalia > Dasyuromorphia > Dasyuridae > Sminthopsis > Sminthopsis crassicaudata. Next base: position 381,685,951 of record NC_133619.1, read on the forward strand.
ATACTGCAGTATTCATCTTGACAAATAAATTTGTGGAATTTTTTAGGTGGCATATTTTGGGATTATCTGGAATAGGGAGTTTACAATGGAACATTTCCAGTTATACTTCCTAGCTGAGTTAATCTGATATTTATTATAGCCCATGGCAAAGATTTAGGAGATTAGACTGCATTGCTATACAAAAATTAAAGTTACCACATCTAAAAATAAAATTGCTTAATAAATCGCAGTACTTATTATATGCTTGTTGAATGAATGAAAGAAGCAAAAGAGAGGGAAAAAAAAAAAACATTTGAAAATAGAGTTGCTAGACTACATCCAGTTTTATAACTTCAATGTTATATTCAATCCCTTATCTCATGTATCTAGTCAGTTGCCATATTTTGTTATTTTTACCTACACTACAACTCTCATACCCACTTTGTTGTGTTCACATCTGTGTCTCATCTGGATTATAGCAATAGACTCCTAATAGGTGTCTCTGCTTCAAGTAAATCTTTTTGCCAATCCATCTTCCACATAGCTATCAAAATGTTTTTTTTTTCCTTTTGTTTTAGAAACTAGAAAATAGTTATATTTTTAAAAATTAAATGAAGTAATTTTTCAAAAACAAAAGTTGCACATTTATGATTGGAAGGGAAGTTTTGGGCTACTTATAAATACCAAATTGTTTTCTTAAAGCTCAGATCTGACCATGCCAGTCTTTATGGACTTTAGGATTAAATACATGTTCATTTTGGCAATTAAAGACTTTCAATATTTGGCTTCTTTTTTTATCTTTTCCTAACATTAACCCTCCTCTTGTGTTCTAGAATAATGGCCAAGAGCCCTTCTTGCTCTTCTTCATACAGAATAGTCCATCTCCCACTTTCTGACTTTTGTGCCATTTTCCCTATACCTAAAATACTTCTTTTTTTATTTTAAAATCTATCTAAGATACTTCCTTTTTCTCAAGACTTGTCTGAGCCTTGCCCTGCAAGTCCCCTTCCACATGGCCTTCTGCATATGTAGCATATATTTTAAATATTCTTACTTATATGTGTATGAGTAATCTTCCAAGTAGAATGTAAATAGAATGTAAGCTTCTTGAGGGAAGGGACTTTTATTTTTTGTCATCATATTCCTAATGTCTAACAGAATGCCTGTCACATTCTAAGTTCTTAACAAATGCATTTCAACTGACTGAGCACAGGAAATATACCTTCTACAACATCTGCAGATCAGTTTAAACATACCAACCCCTCCTTGCTCAGTCAATTGTAAGTGACTGGGCTCAAGGGTATGAAGTTTGGATATAAATTCTGAAAAAAAATAAAAAGGGTTCCCTTAAGAGTTTACATTTTTTTAAAGAAAGCCCAAGAAAGTCCAACCACTTAATGGGTGATCTTGATTTTGTTGTTGTTTAGTCATTTTTTTTTTTTAGTCATATCTGACTCTTTATGACCTCATTTGTGGTTTTCTTGGCAAACATACTGAGAATGCTGTGCCATTTCCTTCTTTAGCTCATTTTTTTCGGATAAGGAAGCTAAGGCAAAAAGGGTTAAGTGACTTGTCCAGGGTCATACAATTAGCAAATTTCTCAGGTCAGGTATCATCTTGATTATTCATGTGATAACAAATTACTAGAATTTTACCATATTTACCATATGGTAAATTTTTTTTCTCTGTTTTTGAGAAATGAGCAACAAGTTTTTTTCTGAATTAGGGGAGAAGTGATATGGAATATACCTTCCCCTGCCTCAACCTCCATAACTTTTGCAGCATAAATAAGTTCTGCCAAATATTGTGAGATACAGTCATTATCTACTGTCTTATTCTGGATCCTAGAATAAATCTATAGGCTATGGGCTGAATCTACAAGCTGAGTGGACAGACAAAAAGAGAACTTAGATTGTGCTTTATTTTTACCAAGGAAAAAACTAACTTAAAATACAAGAATGGTGGGTTTTTTCTTTATTTAGAGATGGATTGTACCATAAGGACTAGTAAAGAAATGTTTATCTGAAAAATCAAACCATTGAAAGACAAAAAGAAGAAATGATACTTATCTTCTAATATTGGCAGGGCTGTGATGTGGGAAAGTGATAGTAGGATAAGAGATATAAAAAGAGGAAAATTTTACTTTAAACCAGAGAAAATTTCCTAATAACCAGAGCTACATAAAACTTGAAAGAACTTCTTTGTAAAGTTATTGGATTTTATTTTAATTTATTTAATTAAAATATTTATTTACTAGAGGCTTTCAAGCTATGTCCTGGATGACCACTGTTGAGTATGTTATAAAAGAGTAATGTTATTTAGGTATAGACAGTAGCTTACTTAACTTTGATCCTATGACTTCTTGGAGAGCACACAAATAAATTAAAAATTTCAAAACAATATTGAACAGGATTTTTTTTTAAGGGAGTAAAGGATGAGGCTAAGAAACAGTAAGGCCTGATTCTCAGTAAAATTCAAGGGCCGATTAATAATAACTCAGTAAAAATTTGAAATTTCATTTTTTATATTTTATGTTCTGATCTATCCCTGAAGTTTCCAATAGTACAATTTAATATGTGTGTGTGTGTAACTCAAGAAAGTTTGTGTGTGATATTCAGGAAGTAGACAAAGCATAAAGTAATTAGTTGGTATTTTTTTCCCTATGAGTAGCTAGATCTTGAATTCAGATCTGCCCTCAAACATTAATCAATTGTGTGACCCTATGCAAGTCACCTCAATTTGTTTGTCTTAGTTTTCTCATCTGTAAAATAAGTTGTAGAAGGAGTTGGCAACTACTCCAGATTCTTTGCCAAAAAAGCCTCAAGTGGGATCATGAAGAAACAACTAAACAATAACAAAATCTCTTTCCCAAAACTATATTCTTATTATGAAGACCCAATTGAGAGAACATTAATGGATTTTACAGGGAGTCAGAAGGGGATATACAATGAACAGGTTTTAGAAGGAAATAAGACAATGAGTTGGGGGAAAAGGAGCATCATGCAAAAGGCACATCATGTCAAAGTATCATTATTTCTATGAACATGGACAAATCACAACTTCTGAACCTGTTTCCTATTTTATAAAATGGGAATAATAATAATGATACTACTTACTTCACAGAACTTTTATAAGGAAAAAATAGCTTACAAATTGCAATATATTTTATAAATGTGAGCTGTTATTGTTAATAATGACAGTAAATATAAGATGGAATTAGACTCTACTTGGGATATCACAATAATTTATAAAAATGTTTTCCATACTATTTTCTCACAAGACCAATTTCTAAAGTTCTAGAGGCCAATATGCATGTTTTCCTCAATATTACAGGTATCAACAAATTGAATTTTTTGGGGCTCTCTGATTCAATTGTACGGTATATCTTCTTGAAAGAGCAGGTTGCGTTATTAAGATACAAGGCAAACACTAGGAAATGAGTGTAAACTGTTTGCACTTTTGTCTTTCTTCCCAGGTTATTTTCACCTTCTGAATCCAATTCTTCCTGTGCAACGAGAAATTCGGTTCTGCACACATATCTTGTATCTAGGATATACTATAACACAATTAAATGTATGGGACTGCCTGTCATCTAAGGGAGGGGGTAGAGGGAAGGAGGGGAAAATTCGGAACAGAAGTGAGTACAAGGAATAATGCTGTAAAAAATTACCCTTGCATATGTTCTGTCAAAAAAAATATCAAATTAATAAAAAAAACTTTAAAAAAAGATACAAGGCAAAGTACAATAGTCAATTAGAGATATAGGGGGAAAATCAATATCAATAGTTGAAATCAGTTTCTAAGAAGTTAATCATATAATCTGACTAAAGAATATCATCAGCTGATTTTCTTGGATATTTTTCAAGTAACTGGGTATACATAAGGGATAGTCACTCTTGTTGCACTTGGATACAATTTATGTATCAATTCACTTGACAGCCAGAAGCTAGAATTATACTTTTTGTTTTGAGAGAGCAAAATAAAGAACTATCATTGAGCCTTAAAATGACATAGTGGAAAGATCAATAGATTTGTGTTCATGCATTGCTTGTTGTTTAGTAGTTTTAGTTGAAATGGACAAAAGATTGGCCTCCTCTCCCTTCCCTCAGTTTTAAGTCAAAGGGCCTTGGGTGCACAGAGAAATGTTTGCTCAAGCTAGATTAAAGGAGGTATTTTGCACTTCAAAAATACTAGATCAACAATGAGGAGTATCTATTCCATAAGGATGGTTGCCTGATGATGTTCAATAACCCTGATCTCTTTCAAAATAATCTATGTCAAACATCTGCATTGTAAGCCCCCTATCTTTCTCCCTGTAAGTGGAAAGTCGAGTCACTGTTTAACATCAAATGTAACCACAAGATTGAGCCAGAGTGCTGATAAACCTGTCCCTACTTCTGTTTGAGATGGTACTCTACTGAGTCCATCCTGATCCTGGACAGTAATAAAAAGTCCTCTAAATCACCAACATCTTCGCTGCCTTGAATTTTATTGCCTGGGCTACTTCACGGTCACATCAGATTCTTTGTGACATCATTTGAGGTTTTTCTTGTCAAAATTCTGCAATGTTTTGCTATTTCCTTTTCTAACTCATTTTAAGATGAGGAAACCGAGGCAAACAGGGTTAAATGACTTGTTTAGGGTAGCAAAGCTAAAAAAGAATCTGAGGACTGATTTGAACTTGGGAAATGGAGTTTTTCTGACTTCAGGTCCAGCATTCTATTTACTGTTCCTCTCTGCTGCTCTCTCTATATATTTGGGTAACTTGAATTCATCCCAGTTCCATCATTTGTGGGCTATGGGGACATCATTTAACCTCTTTGACCTTCAGTTTCTATATTAGTTAAATGGGGAAAGTAATATTTGTCTTATATAACTCCATAACTCATAGACTTACTATGAAGAAAGGTCTTTGTAAACATTAAAGCTTATATGAATATAATTGTTATCAAAATAGTTTTAAATATCTAATAGGTCATTTAATTGTACTAGTTCTAATAGTTGATGTAGGGCTAATAGAATAGAATCACAGATTTTTTCCTGTTAAAGTCAGTCATTAGTAGACCCTGGATTTGTGAGTATACACAACTAATAAATAGAGGTAGCTTCTTTAAAGAATTCTAACAGAGTTTTTTTTTTTTTTTTTTTTAATAATCTTCCCTGATCAAGGACTTTTAGATGCAAAGGCATTCTTTGTTGTTTTTATTTGCTTCCTGCTCTTTGTACCTTACTTAAGACACCTAAGATGTTGGTTGATGTAAAAAGGGCTATTTCCTCAAGAGCCTTTATTTACCAGAAGTGACTCTCATAGAAATGTCTCAGCTGGCAACACAAGGATAAGTGAAGAGAATTGCCATAGGTATTGGTTTGCTGATGTCTGTTGTTTAGAGGAAACAACACAGTGCTTCTGCTAATAAATATGTGCAGAACTGCAACAGGGAGAAAAACCTTTCTGAAATAGGTCTCAGGTTTGGCAAGATCCTTTAGAATTCAACTTTGTAATTTAATTGTGTGTTTCTGGTAATTGTCAAGCTTGGAGCTGCACTTTATGAAATGAAATGATCTCATAAATTTGAGAAGGTAAGGTATAGGTGTAGGTTGGTATCCACTTAAAAAAAGTACTGGGAAAATAGCCAGCTTGAATTTTTCTTTGATGTAAATAGTTACTTCATTTGATTAAGCAAATTAGTGGAGCTGTAAATTTGACGAAATCTATTATGCCATTTTGCATAGTGAATAGAGTAGTGAGAGACTAAAAGCTTTGGTTCAATGCCTCAATTAGGTCGATAAGCCAAAGTGAGTAAAGAAATACTATAATGCTTCACATATAAACAGTATATTTATCATCGATCCGAAAGTAGTAATATTGAATTGGACACTAAAGGGATACTTATTGACTGGGAAAGGGCTATGCTATATGGATATAATGGAATGATGATACTAACAATAAGGTTGGGTTCATAGAAACCTTGGAAGATTTGTTGAACTGCTTTAAATCAAGTGAAGAGAACCAGGAAAACAACTGGTGTAATAAAAATAATTCTAAGACTATAAATTATGGGCAAAATGCCAATCATTATGAGCTCATTAAAAGAAAAAGTAAAATGAATAATGAAACCAAAGAGTGACTATACAAGTGTTCCTTATGATATAAAAAGTAGCTGGATATAGTAGAAATAAGACTAAATTTGGAGACAATATTTGGCTTTGCAACTTGACATTTCATTTTTCTCAGTCTCAATTTATTGTTATAGGGTTGGGTTATATCCATATATAATATAATTCAGAAATTCTAAAATTTAGGTCCATGGACTTTAGAGAACTATAAATTTTAATAACTGTATTTCAATATAATTGGTTTCTTTTGTGACTGTAAGTATATTCTCCTATTTATCAAAAAAAATCATTACAAGATGATTTCACTAGATTGTCAAAGGGGTTAACAACACACCAAAAATTTTTAAGAACACCTGAATTAGATGATCTTGAGGTGTTCTTTCAGACCTTAATCTTATATCCCTAGTTTAGGAAAGTTCTAGTTTTAGTGAAGATGCCTATTATCATCATTGTAGAATTTACCTTACCTTAAGGGATATTAGGACAAATATCCTAGTTCTAGGTTTGGATGATGACCTTCTTTCCTTATATTTTGCCTTTACTCTACAATTTGTCTCAAGATATCCTAAAGTGTATTGAAAACAGAAGTGACACCATCATAAAAGTTTGCTTTATTATCTTGCTTATATTATAGGACTTATTTCTTCCTGGATTATATAATTCTACTCTTTGCTTCCCTTTCCTCCCCCACAACATTATCTTTTTTCATTTTCCTATCATTCCTCTAGGACTAGGTTTCCATTGTCATAACACACAATGGTGATGTCAGAACTGTTGTGAGAGAAGTCTTCTTTCAGTCTTCCTTTTCTTGTCTTCATTTCCTATTTCATTAACCAAATACTGACTGTTTAATTGCTACATGCACAACTGTACCAATACTTAATCTGGTCAGTAATGCTATTTCTAATTGTTCCCTATCCTATAGAGTTGGAAGAGATGCATAGAGTGTTAGGTCCAGAGTTAGGAAGATATGAGTTCAAATCCAACTTTAGATACTAACTAGCTATGTGACCTGGGCAAATAATTTAACACTGTTTACTTCAGTTTCCTCATCTGTAAAATGTGCAAAAGCAGGAAATGGAAAATAACTCTGGTATTTTTTGTCAAGTAAACTCCAAATAGGCAGTATGGTCCATGGGGTTATGAAGAGTCAAACATAAATAAACAACAACAAACTGAAACAGGGGCTCAAATCTGGGAGAACAGAAATGTCTCCCTACTATCTCCTTTACTCCTAATTTAACAAATCTTAATTCATTTGTTGTTCCACTCTCTTAGGTGAATTTTTTCTGTGATTTTTTTTTTAAAGAAGAAAGCCTATGAAAAAATAAAACACTAGAAAATGAGAAATGCATTGCAAATTTATTTGTGCTATCTGTACAGTGTTTTTAATGAGGTGATAGAAACATTAAACCTTTCACTAGTTTCAAATTATTATTGCCAATTGCCCAGTTTATTATAAGTATCTTCTTAAGAAAGGTTTATGCAATTGAACTATATGGACCCTTGTTGATGTTTTCAATATATTCAATTATTTTCCTTTGCTGCTTGCCAATGTATGTGAAAATAGGTACATATCTTTTGTGATAATTTATTGTTAATGATAATTAGTGCAAAACTAACACCTTGCATACCAGGAAATTTTCATTCCTACATAAGAAATTTTAATTATGTCTCTCAGATGTGTGCTTTTAATTAACTGGTGACATTTTCTTTGTTCAATTATTATAGTTCTATACAACTGTCATAAACTTATAAATTTTAATTAAAACTGCCCCAAACCCTGGTTATATAATGTCCACATAGGAATTTGCCAAAAGGCTTAACTGTAAGTAAACCAACAATGAATAAATCCATGAATTGCCACTGGGATTTGTTTAACAAATTAACATTTGTGTGCAGATAATGAGGTTCTACAACCTATAATACTGAACAATACTTTTATGAAATCATAATTTAAAAAGTGAAAAATGTTTTCCAAATGACTTAATTGCCTATCACTTTATTATTAATTATTAGATGGTAGAAGAGCATAAAATACACATGGATCAACCTAGCCCTAGTTGGTTTCCTCATGTGCACTTATTTCTTTTATAATTTTGAAGGGATTAATTACAGTTCTAGAGTGTATTAATTCAAATCTGTAACTCAAAAATTCTGAAACCCAGTTAAAATTTCACATGGAAAATTACTATGGGAATTATGTAAGGTAAAGAAAGCAATTTATATGATGCACTATGCCATTTCCATATAACATTGCTCCTAATATTTTAAAAATATTAAACTTATTATATCCCTAGACATCGATTTAGAGATTGATTTCTTTCAATTAGTAAATTTATTCTGAGTCAGTTATTTGGGCTAACTTTCTGATTGAGCATTGTGGACAGAGAGTTGGACTAGATGGCTTCTGATATCATTTCCAATTTTAACCCTATTATTTTATGATTGTATTTATAATTGGACAGGATAGTGAAAGGGGTACTAGATTTGAAGTAAGGAGACCTGGGCTTCAGTTTCCTCAGCTATAAAAATGTAGCAATTTGACTATATTAACTCTAAGAATTCTTCCAACTCTAACTCTAGATTGTCAAGCAGTTAATATAATTTAAAATGTTGGAAAAACAAAAAACTGTCAAATTATTTCTCAAATTCTGATTATTTTGATGATAAAAAGAAAACTGATTGAATATCTAAAAATTCTCTTAGCACTCCATGCATATTGATAATATAAATATAATTATAGACTAAGCAAAATTATCTATTTAGGTGAAATAGTTATGCTCCTCAAAATAAAAATGTGGATGTATTTCACTCTATATGTGCTGCTTTGTCATAGTAATTGCATACTGAATAAAGGATGACCATAATCCACTTTTAAGTAACAGATATCTCCAACTGCATCATGAAAAATACTCTATATTTTATCTACAAATTATTCTATTCTGAATAAAAACACTTGCAATAGTTTGTTGCTGTTGGATTATTAAAATCTGAAACCTTCTTTTACTGAAGTATTAAGTTTTATCAATTAATATAGGTCAACTAACTATAAAATATATTCACATTAGAATGTACAGTTTGATGGCTGTGGGGTTTTTATTTCATGAAAAAAATACCAATTTGTATCTTTTGGTAAGTTGTGCACTAGAAGAAAGAAATAGGAGAAACATTTTTACTTTTAAGTATGGGGCTGTGATTTTATTGGGATTTCCCAGGGAAGGATTTCTGTTTAGCAAGATAGATTGATCCTTTCTCCATAAAGTTATATAGCATATGGTACTGACAAATTATGTAACCTCCCCGGGATTACAGATCTAGTATTTGTTTAAAAAAAACAAAACAAAACAAATCTTAGATCCATATTTTCATACCTTTAATGCCAGCTTTATTCTATTTTATCTTATCTCTTTTATGAGTAAAAGTATAAAGTGTAATTTGCTATTCAATATTTTTCCTTAAACAATGTTTTGGAAACATGTATAATATCCAAAGTTTATCTGAGAAATACAGACATAAGTCTAGTGTAACTTGGCATGTAGTAACATTCTATTTCCCAAATGTAGGATTTATCATAGTATGTTAAATGGTAATTTCTTCACAATTTTGTATTAGCATAAAGATTATACTAGATTTTTTGATAAATTCTCAAGCTATTAACATAGTATAATTAAGTTATAATCATGATCACTTTTTAGTTTAATTTCATTATTATGTGATTTAAATGTCAATAGACGGAAGCAGCAACCAAGGCAATAAATTAAATTAATTTCAATTGTCCAAATTGAAGATAACATTTAGAACAATCTGTTCTTACAGCAGGGTCAAGAATTATAATCCACTTCAAACAAGTAACATTTTCTTTAGGGTTTTCTCTAATAGGAAAAATATAAAGACAATATTTACCAAGAGCAGATGCTACACAAGTTCCTCCATTCTGACAGTAGTTAGTACAATGGTTGATTTCACATCTTTCTCCAGAATAACTGGGCCAACAATGACATCTTAGATCTCCTTTCTCATTTATAATGCATTTTCCTCCATTTTCACAAGTCAATTTACATGAATCATCTATTAAAAACATGAATATATGCTTCAATTAATGAGTGAAGAGAACAGGCAATTAAAAACTCCACAGATAGAACTTTGATTTTATAATACTAAATTATTTGGCCACAAGACAATTTTTTTTTGTTTTTAAATCAGAAAAAATAGTATTAAAGTATGTTGCATTGATATTCAACCTAGAGAAGAAAGAGAGAATAGTATTGTATCTAAACAATTGAAAGACTTATGTAGACGAAGGAATGCATTTGTTTTATGTCTTTAGAACTAGAACAACAAGTAGAGAAATTCTAAACATATTTTTTCAGTTCAATATGTAAAAAAGTGACCATGAGAGAAAAAAAATGGAATCAATCAAATTATGAGGTCATGAGTTCCCTGTCCTAAAATATATTGTAAGAAAGGCTGGAGGACTACTAGTAATTGATTTTATGAATGGTTATGTGCTTTGGACAGGTATTTGGAGTAAGTGATCACCCAGGATCTTTCCAAACCTAAAAACCTACAATTCTAAGACTAATACACATAGAAACACAGAAACACTGACACACTCACACTGCATGCAATCCTTTGATCTTTTCTGCTCTGAGATGTTTAATTTTGCTGCTCTATCATTTATTAAAATGTTAGGCAAAGAATATATAATACTTTTTCAAGATATAAGGTTTTGAATCTCAGTAAATTACTCAAGAATGGAATAGAATATGTCATCAACAGCTAGCATCCTTAATAAAGCCAGATAAAAATCAATAAAATATTATAATATTAGAAGATGTTTAAAGGCTTTTTGAGAATTATTCCTTATTAAGATCCATGTATCACAAGAGAAAAAATAATAGAATGATATAATAGGATAATATTTACATAAAACAATATTGCCATATGACAAATCAGAATCTTAGACATAGAGTTAGATCTGAGTGCAAATCCTATCTCATGCATTAATTAGCTCTGTTAACATGAGTAAAGCAATTAACTTTCTTGAACTTAGGTTTTCTTATTTAAAAAGTAGACACAATAATATTTCCATTCTCTACTTTAAAGAATTGCTGTTAAGATGCTAAGATCATAGAGCTAGAACTAGAATGGACCTCCAAAGTCAACTACTTTGATCACCTGGATTTTACAGAAAATAAAAAAATGACTCACCTAATGTCAAACAGGTATTTTGAAAAAAGTACCTTAGAAATTTTAAAGTACTTTAGAAACGTGTATTATGATATCTGTTTTGTTGTTGTAGTTCAGTCACTTCAATCATATCCTACTCTCTGTCATCCCATTTGAGGTTTTATGGGACAATTATTACAGTAGTTTGCCATTTCCTTCTCCAGATCATTTTAAAGATGAGGAAACTCAGGAAAATAAAGTTAAGTGAATTGACCAAAGTTAAGTGAATTGACCAGTCATATAGCTGGTAAGTGTCTCAGGCCAAATTTGAACTTAGATCTTCCTGACTCCAGGCCAAGTACTCTAACCACATCATCACCTAGCTGCCTTATTATTATATCCATAATTCCAAATTTTGAAAGGAAAAAAAAATATTTTGAATGGCTTCAATTTCCATGTTGACAAAATAATTTCAGGGAATTCTTTTACCACTAAGTACAATGTGAATATGGCCAATTTACAGGAACACTTTGAATTTTGTCTCAATCAAAAAGCCAATCAATAAGCACTTATTAAGAACCAACTGTGTGCCAGGCATATAGAACTGGCTTTGAGTCTTGGTTCAGCTGCTTACTATGTGATCTTGAGCAAGTTCTTTACATTTTTTAGACTCACTTTTATTATATGTGAGGAAGAATAATAATATGTACTCTAGTACTAGTACAAGTACTAGTAAGTACCATTTCATAGATCTTTGAAATTCATAAAGCACTTACTTTACATGAATAACCCTTTTTGAGCTTCATCAACCCATAAGAAACTTAACATATAGAAAACATTAGTATTAGTAATAATACAAATAATTCAGTGATACATTGGTAAAAAACTGGAAATTCTAGCCATTTGGATTATGCCATTGAATAGTCATCATTTTGATGAATTTATATTCAGTTAGAATCAGGAAAATAATGTCCAAATTGTGCTGTTACCATGTTTGTAACTATGAACTATAATGCTTTCTTTCAAGGATGTTGATTTAGTCTCATGAAAACAAATAAGCATTTGATAGAAAATCAGTACCATATCTTTTTCTAAAGTCAAGTCTTTACTATGTGTATAATTCAATGTACTTGAACAATTACTTTCTTTTCTTCTTTTTAATGTTATATATAAGTGAAATGGGAAACTGAGGACTTCTCAGAATAATCACTTGATAATTCCAGACTTAACACTAAAAGTCTATTAATCATTAGACTCTTGGAAGAAGAACAAAAAACTTGCTCTTATAGCAGAAATATCTGAGATAACCTCCTGGATCTTTATTTAACTGCTAAGAGAAGGATCTGACTATTTAATGGCCTGGAGAAGTCTGCAAACCAGCTAATCTCTATTTGTTGATTGAGAAAAGCCTGAGGTAAAACCAAATGTCCTTAAACTATTTTAATTGTTTATTAACCTTAGAAGCAGAACAAACTCTTTCTTTTGAAACAAGTCTTGTATAGCCAAGCCCATCTATATTCCAGAGACAAATAAAGGAATAAAGGTTGAGTTTGCCAATGATTTTAATAGGATTAACAGAAGTGGGTGGGTGAATAGTTTCTGTAATTTTTTTTTTTCTCTCATTGACCATTTAAATTATCTTTCTCTGAAATTTAAGTTAGAGGACTGTCTGTTACTATTACAATTACAGGAGATCCTAATAAAACTTCTGTTCTTCACTTTGAGATGTGTCTGAGTATTTTTGAATAGGGGTTTGCCTCCTACACATATATACACTTTCACTTTTTACATATTATCATAAAAGTAATATTGGGGGAGAAATATCAGAACAAAAGTGATAAACCACAAGAAGAAAAAAAAAAAGTGAAATTCGTATGCTTCAATCAGCATTAAGTCTCCATAATTCTCTCTCTGGTTGCAAATGGCATTTTCTATCTAAAGTTTATTGGAATTGCCTTGGATCACTGAATTGCTGAGAAAAACCAAATCTATCATAATTGATTATCACACATTCTTTTTGTTGCAATGTACAAAGTTTGCCTGATTCTGCTGAACAATTACTTTCGATTCTTATTCACTCCAATATATCTGTGCAATTGTATGCATCACAGAGGCATTAGAAATAAAAGTACATATTAATTACTTTCACTAAATCTAATTATTTAATTTATTGATACCACTCAAGGCATGAAGGATATTTCTAGCATCACAATGGAAGATGGTTTTGAAAATTGTAAACAACTCTTTATCTAATAATCAGGCTGTATAGGTGGACACTGGTAATTGGTAGGAAGAGAGATCATGTTCAGTACTCTTAGAACTGTTTTTGGTTGGTTTTATAGAGTGAGTTTCTTTACAAATATTTAGTACTATCATTCATTAACAAAGAGGGATGTCAATTGTCCTGATATATAGATGTGGCAAGATTTTTGTTTCTTTGTTTTTTTTGTTTGTTTGTTTGTTTGTTTTTTGTTTTGTTTTGTTTTTTCATGAGTGAATCTGTGAAAAGTGTTTTGTCTTTTTACATAACCCCTACCATCTAACTAATAAGAAGAATAAAACCAACTGAGAACCTTATTCTGCTGGTAAGGCACAAAGACAGGGAGATACACTGAAGCATTAATGTATTAATATTTAATAGTTACTATTCATCATATATTTCTAACTCACCCAGCAAGAAATTATCTAATATGCAATAACTACTTAGGACTATTTAAAAGGAAAGATTTTAGAGCTGGGGTATCATTATTCATGTTGGTATTATAATTAAGGAAGCATTTATATTTAATTTTAGTTTGGTTATATTGAACTATATTATAATTTAAATGTCTACATGTTGGTACATGTTATTTTCTATGATATGTAACATTAAGCAAAGGAAAATTAAAAAAAAAACATAATGCTGATAAAATGAAGTGGCATTATATTCATTTGCAAACTACAGTAATGTTTCTATGATGAAAAAAAAAAAAAAAAAGCCTGCTTTTGTCAATAACCAAATTACCCCTAAAGATCAGCTCCAGCAATTATAATCAACTCTAGCAGACAGCAAATGAACACTTTTCTAAGAATGAGTAAGATTTTAAATTCAAATTCCTTCCATGAGGATTAGTAACATTCAATGGGCTAATCAGTTAACAATAGCAACTAGAGAAACCTAGGTGATTATAGTGAGCTGTAAAACTTGGTTATATGAAATTTTAATGATAAGTAAAATTAATTTATATTGATCTGCACAATCAATAGTCCTAAAATTCACATACTTTGATTTTGAATTCAAGAAGTCCAAGCTTTAGCACTTTTAAAATCACATGGGTAGAAAACAATTTAACTCGTCTAATTTTGTTAAATTTCGTATTTTCTTTAATGGCAATCATGAGCTTTAAGGTCTCTGAAATAGGAGTATTATGGACACTCTATCAATTAGAAAAGTTTCTCTCTACCATTCATTCTATTAATCTGACATTCAAACATTCTAACTCTTCAGACTCAATTGTGAGAATAAAATACTTAGAAACTGAATGTGTGTGTGCGCGCACATGTGTATGTGCATATGTGTCTGTGTCTATGCCCATATTTGTGTCTGTATATGGAGGGGGATAAATATTTATTTTTCTTTTTTCATTATTTCAAAGTGACAGAATGAATTTACTTTGGCAAAGGGTATGAATGAATGCTGAAGTTCAGGGACACAATGGATAGAGTGCCTGGAGTCAGGAATACTCACTTCCCTCAGTTAAAATCTGGCTTCAGAGATTTATTAGCTATGTGACTCTAGGAATGTCACTTAACCCTATTTGCTTCAGTTTCCTCATTTGTAAAATGAACTGGAGAAGGAAATGACAAACCACTCCAACGTCTTTGCCAAGAAAACCCCAAATGAGTCAAGAAAGAGTCAGAAAAAGGAAATGATTGAACAACAAATAATGAATATACCTAACATTGAGAATTATTTTCATTATTATTAAGAAAAATCATTTATTAAATAGTTCTAGTTATATTCAGTAAAAGCTACATGCAAACAGAATTTTGATGTCATAATATTTTCAATGGTCTGCATAAATTTGTTATTGAATACAACTATAGTGAATGTTATCAAGAAGTAAAAAATACTTTCACAATGTAACTAATAATGCTTTAAATTTAATATTTTCCTAAATTTAGTCTTTCCTAATATGGTTAAAATGTGAAGTGGTATAAAGCAAAGTTGATCATTTATACTGATATTCTATTTTCTACAAAATACTAAACTTTTGGCTTGATTAAAAGCATTCTTTACAAATTCTTGGAGGAACATTGCCAGACCTTCCATTAATGTGGAAATACAACCACCTGTATCACTTAATTAGAGGGAATTAGGATCTCTTTCAACACTGATATTTTGTGATCTCCAACTATTGATCATACAGGCTCTGTAAGAAGGAACTTACCACTTTTCAAGGTATACAATTTATCCTTTAGAGAACTCTGTTAAGCAATTTTCTTTAAATCAACACCAAATCTGTCTACTCTACCTACTATTCCAAGCTTTGACCTTTGGGGTAAAACAAACCAAATATAATGCCTCTAGCATATCACAGTCCATAAAATTCTGAAATCCTCTCATGCTGCTCTATCTAAGCTTCCCTTTTTTTGGAGTAAGCATACCTGGTTCCTTCAATTAAACTTATAATACTGTAGTGCTGGAGAGACTGAGGCAAGATAGAGATGAGAGGGTTTTAAGGTTTTATTTGGATTTCTGAGAGGGAGAGATTTTCTGGGACCAAAGAATCCAGCAATTGATGTGAATTTCCCATGAAATATATACACGAGGCTCTAAGCAACCTGGGTAAACCAAGGCAAGGGGGTGAAGTTCAAGCCCTGAGAGCAGGAATCTCTAAGAAGGGGACCTGGTTCTGACAGGTTGGGGGATAGGACCATAAATTCTTACAAATTGGAGAATTTAGTGTTATGCCACAGTCTCCTTGAGCTATTCTACCTCAGTTTCCCTGCACTAGTTTCCCTTATTGTCCTGAGTTTCCCTGAATTGTTCTATCTCAAGTTTCCTTAAATGTTCTGCCTCAGTCCCCTTAACTTGTAAAATGCCCTCTCATTCATTAAGACTGAGGACCATTTGCTCTAAGGTTATAAATTATCAATGGGAGATGAGGAGCAGATCAGACATCCTGGTTCCTAGCTCCCCCTGCCTTCAAAGAATTTGTGACACTGTCTCTCTAAAATATTCCAAGAGATAAGACCATCCCAGATACTTCAATTAACATCCTTACTTCTGTTTATTCAAACATCCTGACTCTGGCTTTTTAGTAAGACTTTATTGCTCTCTCCATCCTGACAGAACCAAAAGGTTCTGTTAGAACTTTTCCTGCTCTTCTGTTCTTTTCTCTGTTTGAAAGCTATAAAAGGGTTTGGCATTCCCCCATTCCTCACTGGATATTTAGAGATGAGAGTCCTGTCCAGTCAATTAAACTCTCCAATTAATAAAATATTAAAAACTCTCTAATCTCTATCTTGCCTCAGTTTCTCCAGCATTACATTAGGAAGTGTCCAACTAGAGCCAGGAAATCTGGGACCTAAAGATAGAGGATGCCAATTAGGTATCTGAGATAGGACATCTGGAGTTTTATCTTTTGGAATGTCAGAGTGGCCAGCTACAGCTCTAATTATCTCAGTTCTAATGGTCAGGAAGGGGGATTGCAATAAGGGGGATTGAGGCAGAACAATTCAAGGACTGGGGTATAACAGTTCAGGGAAACTGAGACAAGACAATTTAGGGAAACGTATATACATATATATATATATATATATATATATATATATATATATATATATATAAATCATTCCTTATTAATTAATTAAGTTTTTATTCATTCATCCGTTTGTTTGTTTATTGCTATTTTCTGGATGTATTCTCATGGGATGATGTCTTTTTTAAAACACAGTCCCCAGAATAGAACACTCTTTGAGTCTAGGAGACTTCTAGCTTTTTTGGCTACTAAGTTTCCCTGTTTAATCATATAGAGTCCTTACAATCCTTTAAAACCCCGGGAATATTTTTATAGGAACAGTTATCATCATGATTCCATAATGTTATATTTTTGAGGGGTTTTTTTGAACCTCAATATGACTTTATATTTATACATAGAAAATTTCATCTTCTTTAATTCTGAACTTTGAAATAGTTTCTTTAGATTTTCTTGGATTTAGACTTCGTCATCTAAACATTTAAGTTATTCTTCCTCTCAAGTTTTGTGTAACAAGCAAATTCCATCACACATTGAATTCATACTAGAGATCTCCTTCAGTGTTGATATCTGCTATTCAATGGCTATTCAGTATCTCTGGTTACTCAACTTGTTCCAAATCTATTTAAATGCAGTACTATATAGCCTCTATATTTCCTTTATTTTTTTTTTTTTTATCCCAAGCATGATAGATTTTGTCAAAACAATATTTATATTTCAAATCTATTTTTTGGTGAGTGAAAATGACTACAGTCTCAGAATTTAACTATATAAATTAAACTCTTGGTTTATATTTTGTTCTCAAAGAAATTCATCTTACACTCCCAATAAACTGTCAGAAACATCTGAGCTAATCTCTTGCCACCAATCAAAACACATTATAGTCAGTGTTCAGAGAACATTTTGACACTTTTTTTTTTGGCCCAGAAAGAAATTAACATTTGCAACCAACCATAATTTCCCCTCCCTCTTTTGCCTTTCAGGTAAATCTTCCAGATTTATTTTTAGAGTTTACATTCCTAACAATCTAAAAATGAGTTTCACACAAGGACTACTAAAAATATTTTCTTGTTCTAATTTATATTACTAATTCTCATAGTGTATTTGTGCTCTCATTAGACATGCATAAATTCCAGTTAAATAAATATGAAATGTATTAACAGGAAGTAGGGATGCTAAAAAAGAAAAATTAATGTTATTAAACATTGTCACTTGAGAACTACTCATAATAAGAACTCTCAATTGATGAATAACTTGATGGTATTTTCCTTTATTTTATTAACTGATTAGTTCATCTTAAAATTCATTGTTTTCCCAAAGACTAAAATATACCTACCTAATAGGCTTTCATCATTGCAGGTTCCATTAATCAAGGATTTCCCTTCTGGGCATACACAGGTAGCCCCAGAAGGATTAAGTAAACAGAGGAATTCACATGTTAAAGCCAAACATGGATTGGGTACTGAATGAAAGCAAAATAAAACAAAATACGCATTAATATAATTACTTTAGTTTGTGATTATATTTCACTGAAGTCTAAATACAGCAACTTTAAATCTTTTTTTTTTCATATATTTCACAAATTATGTTGTCCTTAATATTTCAAGAGAAAAAACTTACCTAACATCAGTATAAGATGTCCAGTTGCTTTTTGCCATAGTGGATATGGATTTTCCCTGGAGTTCCCTATACTCTCTTGCTTTTCTTTGTGACCAGTTGCATATATTTGCAAGGCATTTGACCAATGGAGAAAAACTAACTAGTCAAATCATTTCTTTTCAGCATGAAACTAACCAAATAAAATTACTTGTTGCAAGTGTTTGCATAATTAAAAATACAAGTATTTTCTTTACTTAATAAGAATTAGTATATCAAAAAGTATTTAGTAATAGAACAGTATTCAACATATTTTTTTTCTTTACATATGGAAACAAATTTTTTAATCTAATCTCTATCCAGTTGCTTTCTTCTGTTACATACTGGCAAATAACAATTTGGCATGCATTCTAAATATAGGAATTGTTGCTCAGGAACAACTAAAGTAGACAACTGAGAAGAACAACTGAGATACCACTTAACTCTGAAATTTTTCTAATGCTGTGCTCCTCCAGAGACTGTATCTTACCATTCATTAGACAAAAAAGGAAAAGGAACATGAAAGGATGGCTAAGTGAATGAAATGCTTCTTATTAGAAACACTATTGAAGCACTAGCTCCACAGATGTTTGGGGAAGACATTTTATTTCTGAGGGCATAATTTTTTGTATCAAAATATGGATCATAGTTGATTGATAAAAAGTGGTATCATTGAATCTTACTACCTTATCTGCTGGTTGAAAGGAAGCAAAATTTTAAATCTTCACAAAAATTCTGTTTTGTAATAATTTTTTTTATCTTACTATCTATTTATATATGAGTATTTCTAATGAGAAAACTTGCTACCATTACAAACTATCAACTATTCTGCTACTTCCAATTTAAAGAAAAAATAGTTGCTCTGGTCAGAACTTATTTTTTTGCAATTAATTTTCTTTGGTTAGTCAATAGATACTGAATAAGTGAACAAATGAATGCATGGATGAAAGTAACCTACTAAATAAACACTATATGTTAAGCACCATCTTAAATGCTGTTCATATAAATATAAGCTACTTGTCATTTATATCCTTTGTTTTGAATATGAGTTATAGTTAACTAAGGTATATATATTTTAGAGCTGGAATGATTCTTTTTGCTAAAATGCTTTGTGACTCTTTTATAAGGCAGAATTCAGCATACCAAAAAGAAATCTTTTGATTTCACTTATGATTATAATTGAAGTCCAAGACATGAGGGGAATAATAAAAGAACACTGAGAAGTTTTAAATGAACTTGAATCTTTGGAGGCTAACTTCTTAATCTCTTGAGTATTACTGATTATAAATAAAGAAAAAAAAACATTTATAGATGAAAAAATTGCTATATCAATAATTTTAAAGGAATTATTGAAAATGAAGTCCTGAAAATATGAAGTTCTGAAAAACACTCAGATTAATCTTGAACAAATCATTGCTACAACTTGCAAAAAGGGGGAAAGTAAATCCTGAAAATTATAAAACAATTTTCTAATCTTCAGTATAATTCTATAACATATTATGTAATTTATTTTGAAAGTATCAATAACTAGCAATCCCAAATCAATATTTTCTCATCTTTATGAAATATCTATAAAATTAGCCTGCATGTGTACCAAGGGTCTCCTTGATGAAATTTTAAGAGTTGAACAGGCATGTCTTCCTGAATATTTTCTCTAGAAGAACACAGGCTTATTATCCCAAAGTTGCCTTAAATGTACATAAATACAAGTTTTAGCTGTGTTTCCTATGTATTATAAATGGCTTCAATAGAGTAAAATTCTCAACAAAAAGTCTTTCTCATTTAAGTTAAGAGCATATATGCTTCTTTGACAAATGTGGCCACAAGAATATGAATATTAATCAAATTCAACAATAAAAAAAGAAAAAATATTTACTGAATACCACAATATGCTAAGTGCATGGGATATGAAGAAAAAAAATGAAAACTTTCAAAACGATCTTTTCTGTTGGGCTCAATAGGAGATATAATATCTGACCAGATAGTCTGAATAGGGAGCAAGTCTAATGATTGATAGAATCATGAAACTCTTTGGGTCAAAGGTAGCATCTGAACTGTGGAAGGAAGCTAAGATTTCTAAGAACTAAAGGTAAGAAAGGAATGCAAAGAAACAGAACTTGGGATGATGAATTTAAGAAAAACATGAATAAACTAGTTGGACTGGAATGTAGAAGTCATGAAAGTAACTATTATTAAGTTTGGGAAAATAGGATGAATTATGATCATAGAGGGACTTATTTAAAGCCCAGAGTAAAATTGGTAATTATCACAGAAGCAATAAGGGTCCATGACATTTTTGATTGGTCAGTCCTAGGCTTTAAGAAGATTATTTTGACAGCTACATAGAGATTAGACTAGAAAGGGAATATACTAGGACAGGGAGACAATTAATAGACAAGATGATTAGTTGAGCCAGTACAATTGAAAAAAAGCAGAGCATATTGCTTTTGGAAAACTGTAGAAGTGCTTTTAAGTGAACTAGTTTTTATAGCGGTTTGAGAGAGAGAATGCAAAAATGATTCTAAGTGAAAAGAAGTATGAGAAACAGAAAATATTATACAAGTTAAATTAATAAGCTTTGTGACTGATTTTTTAAAGAAAGTATAGAAAAATAAAGTGTTTAAGATGACTGTAAGGTTGGGAGGCAATATGTAAAGATATATAATATGTCCTATAACTGAATAATAAGAAGAACGTAGTCTCATTTGCAGGTAGGTGACACAGATATTGAATCAGGTAGAACTGAATTAAATCCAGCCTCAGAAATTTACTAAACTTGTATGTGTGTGTGTGTGTGAGACTGAACAATTCATTTAACCTGTATCTCAGTTTCATCAACTGTGAAATGGAAATAATAACACCTACCTATGGGTTGTAGTAAGAATAAGATAAGATAATATTTTAATGTGCTTTGCACTAGGATTTACATAAAGAAAGTGCTAACCAGAAACCAACATGGATTTTTAATGACCAAGTCATGGAAATATAAACTGATTTCTTTTTTGTAAAGTGACTATCAATTCAATTATGTTGCATAGACCAGAATTATAGGGAATCATAATTCATCTCTCTTGCAACAAGTCTTTTGATAAAGATTTTCATGATTTTATCAAGTAATTTCATGATGTGTTGTGGACAAGATGGAATATGTTGGCTGAATAAAGAACACAGTTTTGAGTTTTTAAGACTGTTGAACACCCTTATTTCATGTCAATGTGGTATAAGGTCTCTAGTGCTATGCCAAAAGTCTCTAGATTCATTATCTTGTTCAAAATACTTGTTCATCTATTTGGATAAAGACAGAAAGTCTGTTGATGGTAGGGAATGACAATAATAAATAGAAACAAGTCTGTGGATAGCATAGAATAAAAAGAAGTTAATATTTTGGGTGAACCATAATTCAAAAATATTTAAATAGCTAGAACAATGGACCAAAAGTAACAAATTAGATAAAAAAAGGTAAAGACAAAATCTATAAGGTGACAGAAATCCTCTAAAACTCCAAAAGTCTATAAAATTTTATAAAGTTGAAAACAATCATTTGTAAAAAGTAGGATAGAGAAAAACTGGTTTGACTCTAGTTCATGTGAAAAATGACTGAGCTTTTTAATTTTTCTTTTTGCTTAAAGACTAAGCAGTATGTTACAGTTGTCTCAGAAAGCAGTTAAACTACATTCACACCAGCATAATTTCTAAGATAAGGGAGAAACATAATCCTACTGTTCTCTGTTGTTTTTAGGTTTGATGCCACATTTTAAGAGAAGCAATGACAAAGTAGTATTTGCAGAGGAGGGAACTCATTATTATGAAAAATCCAAAAATCATGCCATATAAAGAAAGATAGAAGGAATTGAGGAACATTACCATGGAGCAATCAAGACTAATAAAGAGACATGATAGAAATCTTCAAATCTTCTCTGGACTATGATCAGGGAGAAGTAGACTTATTCTGGATAGTCCCAGAGAACAGCAGTCAGACTTATGGATAAAAGTTACAGAGAGACAGATTTGGTTTGTATATAAGGGAAAATCTTTTAGAGGGAAAAAGTTAATTCTAACTTAGCTCACATGATGAGAAACATAAATTATAGAAATAAGAAAGTGATGTTCCTTCTCTATACTGTGCTAATAGAGCAATATCTGGAATATTGTGTTCAGTCCGGAATGCTATATTTTAGGAAAGGGATTGTTAAATAGGAATATTAAGCTGAAAAACCAGAATGGTGAAGGTTTTGAATGAATTCTTGGAAATTGAAAATCTGGGAATTTTTAGCCCAGAGAGAAGATTTGAGATTGAGAAACATGATGTGGCTACCATTACAAATTTTAAAGTCTGCCATATTAACGAGGCATTTTGATTCCAGATAGATCAATTAATAACAGTAAATAAGTGGAATATGGTTCAGAAGAAAGTAGCTAAGGTCAAAAAGGGATTCAAAATCCTGCTGTATGAAGATGCTTTAAGGAGCTGAGGACATATATGTATATATCTATAGAGATATAGGTATGTGTATAGATAGATATAGGCATATATATATATATGTATATATATATTATATGCATATATGGAGAGAGAGAGAGGTATAGATATGCAGATGTATATATCTGTATGTATATATATTTGGATAAGAACAGATTCAGAGGGAATATAATAACTATTCTTAAATGAAAATCTGCTATTTAAAAGATATTTATATTTGTTTTGCTTGAGCTTGAATATCAAAACTAAGAGGGATGAGTGGACATTATAAGGAAGTTCTTTTCAAATCAGCTTAAGAAAGAAATTGCAAATAATTAGACTATTTTGAGAAAATAATCTACTCTCTCTTGTAGATGAGTCCCCTACCACCCAAAGCCTTTGACTCAAAGTTGGACGATTACTTGTTGGGAAAATTTACTCAAGATAGGTTATGTACTTTAGGTAATAGTGAGACTAGCTGACTTTTAAAGCACTTTCCAACTGTAAAATTTTACATGATTTGATAAACCATCTGTGCCATATGATATTTAAAGAAAGGAAAGTATTTATGTAGAATTTTAGAAGATAAGATTGATTATATATGTGTGTATGTATATATATATAATATATTTGCATATGTGTGTATGTATATTTGTATGGATATATACATGCATACATAGGTAAATATATGCAGGTATATATATTACATACATATATTTGTTTATGTATGTGTATATAAAACCCTCTAAAACTAGTATATTTATGCTACTTCATATCTGTGATTTGACTTTTCTCTCAGGGGAAGTCAAGCAAAATGATGTGCTATATTACAATTTATTTAGATAGTTCAAGTACCTTTTTCAAAATGGTCAGTAATGAATTGTATCTGTTTTTTCCTATAACCATAAAATAAAACATTACATATTTTTCAGAAACATTGTTCATTTTCTAAAAAATTATTCATATTAAAGAAAAATTTTATTCCATGCAAGAAAGGTCAAACATTATAAACTATCTACATGAACCATAAGTAATGGAATCATGATTTTAATGCTTTCACAGTAGCAACACAGAAGGGTCTAGATTTGGGTTGAATGAAAAATTTTCATTTTGTCCATAACCTCTAGTAAATTTGTTAGAGAAGTCAAAGTTTTCTAGTTTTGTTGATTAGAGAAAGGCAAAATTTGCGATTTATTTTAAAAATGGAAATTATATTTGTTTAATTATTTCAAAGTAGAGAAATGGATTCACTTTTCCTGCTCTTAGACTATATCAATATTTTAAAATAAATTTCCTTTGTAAGTTTTAGTCTAGATAATTAATATGCTTAGTATAGTTTTATACAAAGCAGTATACTTACAATCTTGTTGTTTATAACGATGAGAGATCAAGGCACCTTTTGTTTTATCAACATTTAAATTTAAGTATTCTACTGAACTATGGCCAAATTTATGTACTCTAAATACACCAGTTTTAGGTCCTGCTCCATATATGTAATCTTCAAAAATATCAATTCTGTGTGGATGCAAAAGTCCTAGAACAAAAAAGAAAAAAAATAATGTGGCATATTAAAGTCATATTAATTGATTTTGTGAGTTGTAGACTAAAACAAAATGCATAAACAACTTGTTAATAGTCTTTTAAATGAGGTAATACTTGCAATATTAGCCTCAGATTTGATTGAGTTAATTTTTCCCAACTTACCTTCTAATGTCATTTCTAGATTTGTTTAATTCATTTTAAGACAAATAAATTAGCAAATAGCTTTTCAAAGAAACAATTTGAAAAAATTGACATTTTTAAAACTGTAAAGTTTTAAGAGAACAAGATCTTTGTTATTTTCATTATGAACTATTTCTTCAAGGACCATTATATACACAAAATATTTTTCTAGCTATTATGGGCTTAGAAAATAAGAAGTTCGCTGTTTCTCCAAAGGTTAAAAAAATAATGGGTTGAAAAGCTATGACTTTGTGTTTTAGATTGTCTTAATGATCTTTAATTAATGACTTTAACTCAATGATTTTGGCTTCATGGCTGATTTAACACAGTCAATTCAAAAAAAGATTTTTGAGTTAGGTCCTATTCCTATATCCTTCTATATATATATAGATATATAGATATATATGAGTAGGGGGACAAAATCATTATCTCTGTAACAAATCATACATAAGGAAATATAAGACATGGAAAATAGACATATATGTATGCACACTAAAATTTAATAGATAGCATAGATTACTGAATCTACATCACATTTTTTATTTTAAAAGATATGTCTGAAAAAAGTAATTTAATTCATCTAACATTTATTTGGTTTTTATTTTTGTAACTGCTAAACAGATGGCAATCTTGATCTTTTCTGAAATTTCATACAATCTTAAAGGTATCATTTAATTATATATTTTTGTCTTAAAAATAACAGCTGAAATGTAAGCTTATAATAATCAGTTTTACTCTGATCATAGTCTGTTAGGGATTTTTTTTTTCTCACTTTAAATAAGAATACATTTTCAGGATAAATTATTTTTTCTTTCAAAATATTTATTTTTCAAATTAATATTTTAAAATTATTTACAATGGTTCATGTTGAAATTTGTTATTAAAAAAACACAACAAATATTCAGTTTCAAATAGCTGAGCAGAGGAAAGTTAGACAGAGACATAGGATATAGAGGAAGATGAAAAGGAAGGCAAGAGGGAAGAGAGGAAGAAAAATGACAAAGAAGAGTTGAGGTGAATGGTGGAGGGAAAGTAGTGGGACACAGATGAGGAAGTGGAGAAGAGAGGGAAGGGAAAAAAAAAGATAAAAGAAAGGGAGGGGGAGTTGAAGGAGGAACAAGAAGAGAGAAGATGAAGACCTAATAATGTCTGACACTATCCTTTGAAAATTCCAATTTTTACCACTCTTCCTAAGTGATTGAAATTCTGACACCCAGAGAAGCTCTTTTTTTTTTTTAAAGTAAAAAGAAAAGCCACAGAAAGTTATCATTTGTTTTTTGTAATTTAGCATTATCTAACAGAAGACTATTACTAGATAATGTCAGTATAAAAACTAGTTTCATCCTCTTTTGTTTGTGTATCGTCTAGGGCAGGAAAAGTATAATATTAACAAATTTTAGTATCATAGCTTTAAAGCTAGAAGATAACTTATTGTTCATCTAGTCTTTCCTCTCAACTTATAGGTGAACAAATGAAAACCTAGAAATTTATCTAGCAATTTGTGCAAGTTTCCAGTGAGCTAGAGAAATCAAACTCAAAACGTCTGACTCCAAAGCTAACACTTTCCACTGTCAGTGTACTGCTTTTGAAAAAATCCAGAATTTAAGACTATACAAGTTCTTATGAATTAAAATTCTGTCTAATTTTGTTTCAAACAACAAATAATGGAAACATTCTACAAACCTTGTTTGCTGCTCACAGAAATTACTGAATCTGAGCCATCAAACAGAACACTGCCAATGACAGATAGCTCAAAGTCAGCCCAATATATGCGTTGACTGAACTGATCAACAGCCAGCCCTGCAAAATAAACATACAAGAACAAATCAAGGAAATGTATCTGAAATAATTTTAGAAATTAGTGTTCTTTCCCACCCTGCCTCCCAAACTTCCATTTCTAACTATGAATGACATTATTCCCTCAGGCAATATAGAATTAGATTTTCCATCTGTCTCCTTGTACAGTGGAATTTAGAAAGCTTTGATTCATTCAATGCTTCACACATAGGCACACATTTTAAATATTTATCCCTTTACCTGACTAGCAATAGCCAACAAATTAGTGTAAGAGTGATAAAAGGTCATCCCTACATTATCAGTATTCTTTCATATCTACTTATTACTTATGACTTCATTTTCACCATCTTGGTAATGATAAAAGAAATATAATGTGTCTTATCTGTAAAACAAATATCAGAACCTATTATATAACTTATTACAGAAATATAGTGAAGATTTATGATTTTGTCACTGAGGGAAGCTTTTGATATGAGAATTTTCTAAGATATATAGTTGCTCAATGAATTGCCTTGATTGATTCACACAGCTAAGAAGTATCACAAGTAGGATATTATCTGGCTTTTCTACCCCTCACTCTTTATATAACTCATGATAGAAAATAATACTTAATGAATTGGGTTCCTTTATGACATCATTGATATTTTGCATCGAATTGCATTAAAAAGATATAATTTCATCCACAAGTTACAGATCTGCAAGAGCAGTTATATTGTCATGCCACAGTTCTCTTTTATTTTCCTGACTCAGTTTCCCTAATTATCTTGACCCAGTCATAACTCAGTTTCTCTAATTGTTCTGCTTCAGTTTATAATTGTCAGCTCAAAGCTCAGTCCCGAAAACCCACCTCTCCCTCTTTAATCAGAATATTTGATAAGCATAAAAGATCTTATGTTTTAGAATATCAGAATGCCTCTCCCCATCCCAAGCTATCAAAATATCAGATACTATCTTATCAAGATACCTCCCCCAATCTCCAGTGGCTGTCAGAGTCGATTCCTGCTCTCAACACTCTGACTCCACCCCTGCCTTAGTCTACCCTCTGTGTCTGAGCCCCTTGTATATAAGTCTTTAAGAACTCACATTGTTTGCTGTTTCTTGGAGACAATAGTCTCATTTAGCCCTGGGACCAAACCATGGATCCATTTGTTTCCAGTAAATCTCTCCCTTTTAAATACATTATTAAATACTTTCTAATCTCTATCTTGCCTCAGTTTCTCTGGCATTACAATATAGTGGGCTTCAAATATATGTTTTGTATATATATGAAAAGCAGACATATCTTATTAAAGAGTACCCAAATCATTAATGGATAGCCAAATTATTAATGAAGGTCCTTATTATGTTGCATTTATCAACAAGCTGAAATTAACTTTTTAAAAAGCAACTACTCAAAAAGTTTGAGTGGCACCCAATGGTGGTATTCCAATGGTATATAAACTTTACCAGTCTTTAAAGCTTCCACTGCCTGGCTCAAGCCTTCTTCTTGAATTTGATTACTTAGTGTAACTGTTCTTCTTAATGTTTTTCATAAAGAACATTGTGTATCTTCTACCTTCATGCTCTGGCAGAAGCTGCTGCTCATGCTTCTCAAAGTCATCTCTCAGACTCTCCAGCCTCAGCCAAAAGTGAGTATAAACATCATTTCCTGCATAAGGACATTATGTCCCCCAGTTCCCTATAACCATGTGAAATCAGTTTGTATTTGTTTCATCTATACTTTCTATTTGTTTATATGGATATTTGTTATTTTTTTCTGAAACTCTTTGAGGGTGGGAACTTGAATTTCTAGCATCTAACATAACACCTGGCACATAGAAGATCCTTATTAAATGCTTTTTGATTGATGTTATTTGAAATAGGCTTCATGTTTGCATTAGAGGTATTAGTGCTAGTTAGTGATTGATATCTTAAGTAACTGTTAAAAGTGTTCATGAATTTCAAACTACTGAATTTCATAATAAGGACTTAATTTTAAATATCTCCACAAAATGCCAGTCAGAGTTGAGAAACAGAATTGCATTTAAGCTATTGATTACTTATTTAGCCATTATGGTAGATGTGACAATAATTTTCTGATTAATTTTCTATCCATTCTTTTCTTTTGTGGATTTCATTAGCCTTTAGCTATGATATATGACTACTTTGAATATATTAGATAGTTAGAGTCACCAAACATGGCAATCAATGAACAGAATCATTAGTTGTATAGTCATAACCTGTCTACCTAGCAAAAGGATTATGGTAAGATATTCCTTAGTTTATATTGTGTTCTCTGTATACAAGTTGTCTCTCACTAGAAAATATTAGTTTCTTGTGAGTGGGATTTAGTTTATTTTTATCTTTGGATCCTTAGCATCCAGGATACAATTTGGCATATAATGGATTCTTATTAAATGCTTTTAATTGATCATATGGAAATATGCACTGACAATTAAAGCAGAAAAAATATAATTGAATCTTCTCAGTAAAGAGTTAAAAAAAGAAAAAAGATAAATCATTGCATTTTCCAGAAACCTAGTTAAACATTTCAAAAATACTGCCTAATCAGCCTCACAACAATAACTTGATAGGCAAATTAACTGGTCTCCTTTACTGGTAATTGTTTAGTAATTAATTAATTGCTACTTGGATATATATTCAAAATGCCTTAAAGTCATTAACATGTGAATCAGAAAATGACATGCTTCCTATGATTTTTATTCTATTTTAGATATGTTGTATTAGAATGGTTGAAAACATTTTTTTTCTTTCTACTGATAAATGTGATGGTGAGTGGACAAATCAAAAAAAGCTATCTTAAATAGCTTTTCTATACAGTTTATTTAAATAGACGTATAACTTTATCAGCTTTAATAACTGAAAAAAGTTCTCAAGTAGCATATTATAATAGCATATATAATTAGAGTGATTCAAGAAATACTTATTTATATCAACTTAGGTTATCTACTATATGACTTTATGGAACTATATCCAGTTTTTTTTTAAAGCTTCTATAACAAAGCTTTTAGATGGATGGCATTTATATTCCAAGAAAGCCACAAATCGATGACTTTGATTTTTCCTTAAGCCTTTTAATAAAAAAGATAGTCTTTTAAATTAAAAAGTTAATAAAGGAACCAACGAGGTTTTCCTGTTAAGAGAGATGATAGTTAAGTTTGTAGGAAGAGGAAACATCACTATTATGAACCTTCTATCTTTAAAATGAAATATCACATTTCCTTTTGTCTTTAATAAAAGTACAATAATAAAAGGGAGAAATAAAGCATTCGATCCTCCCTAGTACTCATTCTTATCAGGCCTTCAACTGATGAACATTTGCAACCAATTCAGGAAGAAAAAAGAAAATTTAAAATTACATTTCACTCTTGTTCTAACTGAGCACAATAAAATAACCCTTTGGAAAAAATGTAGGATCTATAGTTCATTTAATTTTATTACTTCATAATACTGATAATAATTATATAAATATTTTTAAAATCTTATGATGCCACCATTATTGTCATTATAAGTCAGTCACTTCAATCACTTTTGGCAGGCTGAAACTTTCCATGGGGCTTATGTTATTTTCCCTCCCCTTTCAATTTAAATTTTATCTCCCATTTTGCAAAAATTAAAAAAAATTAATAAAACAGAATTTTCTGAGAAATCATTATAAGATTCAAGGGAGAATTCTTAGAGGACAGTAGAATTGCAGAAAAAAATGACTTGTATTCAATGACAAAGGAGGATTTTGTGTGGGGAAGGAGCAATAGACTTGATGCAAATTTATAAATTCTTTGCCCCTGGACATGTCATTTCACCTTTCTGGATCTCAGTTTTACCATCTGTAACTTGAGGATGATAGAACAAATGACCTTCAACTTCCCTTCCAATTTAAATATA
Organism: Sminthopsis crassicaudata; assembly: GCF_048593235.1. Classification (NCBI taxonomy): domain Eukaryota; kingdom Metazoa; phylum Chordata; class Mammalia; order Dasyuromorphia; family Dasyuridae; genus Sminthopsis; species Sminthopsis crassicaudata. The sequence continues at coordinate 381,716,458 of NC_133619.1, forward strand.
TGCGATTATGTTTTTTAAAAATGGACACCAGAAAGCTATACCAATGCATTCATAAATTTTAAGGAGATAAAAGGAACTTAAAAGAAATATCAAAATGGCAATATGTTTTCATATAATATTTTCACCATTGTGGTTATAACTGCTTGTACTTTTATGAAAGTAGAATCCTCCAATCCCACCCTCACTTATTATTTTTTGAGATGTGAGAGATAGTTCATCAATTCACGAGGGCCTTTCCTTTTTCTACAGGGCCTAATATGTTAATTGAATGAACTCATGAATAAATTAGCAAAACATTCTTTAAAGTTTAATCTATGCTAGTCCATCAATGATCTTTTGCTTACCAAGAACAAAAGGGTTGAGGGAAAGCAATCAAGCCTCAGAACTGGATTGTTGCCAGATTCATTCTGCTTTCATTCAGAAATTGCCACCACAAATTACATTGGTCAGAAAAGGAAACATAAACAACTTACTGAGGATGAGGAAAGTGGTATTTGGTGATTTGGACCATATTGATGCTATTCAGTAAATAAGCATTTATTAAATATATTAAGATCAGGTGTGCTGGGAGAGGTAAAAAAAGTGAAATAAGGCACAAGCCTTACCTATGTAGGAGGAAAAATAAAAAGATAGTGCTAAATTAAAGCATTACATGGTAAATATATTAAACAGAATTTTAGAGAGGCTTTTGTGGGAAACCTATTACTGAAAGGGTTGGAGATCAAGGGGTAAGGAACTTTAAGTTAGAAGCTATTGATGATTTATAGTGTCAAAGCAGGGGAGCAATTTGAATATGGAAGTAAGTGAAAATACAGTAAAGAAAGTGGACTAAGAAAATAGGGGAAAGTCAGTAGACAAAGAGCCATGAGAAAGATAGAGTAGATTTAGTTGTAAGTGAGTATAGAGAGCTGCAAGGCTCTGCTCTTTCAACTAAATAGACCACTACTGAAGGACAAAGCTCAAGAAGGCTGCATAGCTTTTCCTCCTCTACTCAGAATCCTGAATCCTAGAGCTCAGAGGTTCAAGAAGTGATTTCTCTATTGAGAAGCTATCACACATCTGAATTTATCATAAGAGAAATCAGTTCAATTTCATGGATTTTTCTAGAGATGCTTAGCAGCACTGATAGAATTAGATGTGGAGTTATACACTACAGAACATCAAGGGGTTGTAAATAATATCTTGAATTAAAGGGATGATTAATAGCAGAGTTTCATTTCTGCAAAGGGGACTTGCCATAGCAATCTACCACCTATTGTGGGATCCACAATTCTGATTATAGATTTTCACCCATGATAATGGAAAATGCCCACACTAACTTCTCCAGAATCCTCAACCCTATACCAACAATTCCTCCACCTTTTTGTTCCATATGTATTCACCCACCATTGTCTTGTGAATTTATCTGTGCCATTTGAAACTTCTAGTATATTACTCCATTTACCCAAATTCCCAACTTGTGATTCATTCTTAACTCTTTCTTCATTCCAATTAATTGTCAATTAACTCCATATCTCATATACATCCCTTTCTTTCTATTCATAGTTCAGGCTCTTTCATTAAATTTTACCTGTACTAGTCTTAATATCCTTAACTCTTTAGTTCCTAATCCATATAGCTGCAAAGTAATGTCTAAAGTGCAGTATTAATCAAGTGACCCCCTTACTAAAACAAAACAAACAAAAAACCCAAAACAAAGAAAACCTTCAGTAACTCCCTATTATCTCTAGGATTAAACACAAATTCAGCTACTTGAAAAAAAGTTGTAATTTGATTAGGCATATTTCTATCACCCTGTTCATATTCCACTAAAATTGGTCTACTTGTTATTTTTCTTATTAATAATCCCATATATAATAGACATTCCTTTCTTTCCTATGCCTAATATGTCATGGCTTTTTTCAGAGTTAACAAATCAAATGATATTTTTTCCATGAGGCTTTTCCTAATCCCTGCAGTTGCTCTTCTTGTCACAATATTTTATATACAAACACACATACCTACATATGTATATGACTATATGTACAGTTACACATATGTTTACATGTAGGTACTTTTATATTTACTAATGACTACATATACTATTTAGACTAATAGAATGTAAGGGTCCTGAGAGTAAGAACGCTTTTAAACATTTTTTTGGCATTATCAGTGTCTGACATAGCTCCTTGAATACAAAAGGCTTAATAAATGCTTGAAGTAAAAACTCCCTTATATCACTGAAATTTTAAACTGATATTCCTCCTATGCTTTTTACCTTAGTAAAAAGCCTATTTCCCTCCAAAGCATATTATCCCTTTCAATCCTCACTCCTAGTGGTTATATATGACAAAAAGGTCAATATTAGTAGAACATTAACTTGCTAACTATTTTTGAATTTACACCATCCCTTTTCCACAATTTTACATTGATCATTGTTTTTCTTTAGAAGGTTTTCTTTTAGTTCTCTTATACCATCATTTCCATTCTGGTTATCATCTACTGACCTCTAGATCATTTCCATAACTTTGTCAATGATTTTATTATTTGACTCATAGTTTTCCTTCTCTTTAAGCCATCTTTTGTAATAATCCTGAAGAACTTGACTATTCCTAAAGAAGATGATACTTCTATCAGTCTTGTTCATTCCACCCTCAACTTTTAACAACTTCCTTCTCAAACCTGGGAAGACTTGCATGAATGAATGCTGATTGAAGAACAGAACCTGTACACAGTAATATTATATACATTATATTATATAATATTATATACAGATCAACTTTGATATACTTTGCTCTTCACAGCAATTCCAAAAGACTCATGATGGAAAATACTATCCATATCCAGAGAAATAACTATGGAGTTTGAATGCATAAAAAGTATATTATTTTCACTTTTTGTTTTGTTTTGTTTGTTGAGACAAATGGAAATGAGGAATTGGATGAGAGGAGGTGTAGCATAGAATTTGCATGATTACCTACAGCAATTCAGAGTTAACTGGGATATGAGGGCTAGGGTCAGATGTAAAAATGTTCATCATTTAGTGATGAGTGACAGTCCTTACAGAAGGAGATGGGAGGTCTGAAGCCAATAGGAGGGTTGTTCTTTGCATGAAGGTTCTTCATATCATATTTGGGAAACTGGGCTGTCAACAGGTGATGGAAATTGCTTTGTGCTGACACAGATGGGAGTGGCAGGTTTGGGGCAGATGGAAGATGTCTGCTATGCTCCTGAGAAACCTTTTCTCAGGGGACATGCTATTCCCAGGAGGAGATGGAAGGCACAAGATTCTAGCAAGAAGTCAGTTTTTGTTTTACCTGAGGAGAAGGAAGTGGTAGAAGTAGGAAGTAGTAGACTCATAGAACAAATGGAAGATAACTGATCTTGTTGCCAAAGTCTTTCCTTAAGTGGAGTTGGAAAGATTAAGGTCATAATATGCATCTGATCTGAATCCAGAATTAAATTCAAATTTCATGCACTTAGCTGTGTAATCACATATATCACTTAACCTCTGTCTGCCTCGATTTCCTCAAATTTAATTTTTCTAGTTCTACTTGATAGTAGGACTAGTACTATTAATGCTCCCAAGCATTACTAGAAAATAAAACAAACATACAAGTAAAAAACAATGTGAAATTGAGCTGATTTCTTTTGTGACAGATTCATAATATGTGAATTGGGCTATCTCCTGGTTCTACTTCTTCTTTACCTTTATTATCTTTTTATCTCATTCCTTACAATTACTATAATAAAACCTTTTTGAAAGAAAAAAATTTGTTATGCATACATATATGAAAAGATGTGTCAGGAAGTTCAATTTTCTCCCAGGGTTAGGATGACAGACTCACTACTGGAAGAAACTCTTTAGACTAAACTTCTCAGAAACCTGTGCATGAGACCAGTGTGGTGACTGTATCTCACATTCTGATGGGATAATGAAGCTTCCCTGAGAATTCCTTTGAAGAGATGCTACTGTAGACAAGAGGAGTGTGCAACCAGAATGTGGCAGCCAGACTATGGGACCCTTGAGGGAAGGAGTAGAGAAACATTGGACAAAATACTATACATGGACCTGACATCACTTTCTTGAACTTCAGCATTGCTTTTGGACCATGATGGTGGCTATGGGGCCATAGCTTCTATATGTTGCACTTATGTAAACTACCAGACTGAAAAGTTGAAGAGAACTGAATAGACTGCACAGCATATGACTTCAAGCTACAATCAATGCAGAGTACGGCTTCTGTCATTCTCTTACTCTCTTGAGTATGTGGGGTGGACTCAATGGAAAGCTGATTTTCAAACTTGTTTGATAATATGGGAGATGATAGTCATCCAGGTTTAGATGATGAGAAACTTACTATCTGAATAAATTTCCTGTCCTTAACTAACTATTCTATTTTGCTTGATTGAAATCCATGTCATCTGGTATCATCTGGCATAGAAGTTCATTCATTAATGCAGTCTCAGAATTGTGAATTTGAATATTCCTTAAAGAATGAAAAGAAATGTATTTCCTGATTCAGGTAGGGAACCAATGGACATGCCATGTATATGGTAGCTATTAAAAGAAATGATAGAATGTTAAATCAGTAGAATAAACAAATTCTGTGATTTAAAAGAAGAAAGTAATAATTATAATCTGAAGTGGTCTGGTGTTTGCCATTAATTAGGGAAATGCTGGGATTGGAGCAAAGATAGTATTTCTTTGAAGGCTATTATAAATTAGCACAATGTATGATATATGAATGATTATTTTTCTATTATTTAAAATATTTAATAATCATGCAATCCATTAAAATAAGTATTATTTATATTCTTTGTCAGTTAATTAATAAGCATTTAATTGTGCTTACAATTTGCTAGATATGCTGATAAACACTGCTATACTAAGAAAAGCAAAAATATGTTCTGTGCCCTAAAAGATTTCACATTCTCTATACTGGACACAGTGCTAGGGACTGGGTTAAAAATCCAATAATGAAAACATTTCTTGGTTTTTTGAAGTTTACATGTTATATTCTACAACTTGATTAAACATCACAATGTAGATAAAAATATCTGATTTTATAGGCTGACCTCTAACCTCTAACATCATGACATCTACCTCATCCTTTAGAAGATATGAAAAATGCATTATACCTGTAGGTCTTTGTAAATTCTTCTGTACCAAAATCCTTCTTAAAGTACCATCCATGGCTGCTTCTTCAATATGAGAGTGATCCCCAACAACAGTCCAGTACATCATCCTAAAGACAGCAGGTAAAAAAGGTGAGCTATTTGTGGTTCTGTGAGGTGTTAATGCTGCTTGTCAGTGACATTTCTCAATGGATTAAATAGTGACACACGATTTGATGTACAATAATCAATTGGGAAGATTACCTTACAAACTCAGATTAAAAATATTTCTGCCTTTCTGGGCATCTATCTTCATGTAATGATTTCTTATCATGAACTCATTCTGTCTACACCCCCTTAGAATATTTGGCCTATTTGAAATGTACATCAAAATGATTTAGTATTTCCAGAAAGGGAATTAATTTTTTCCCAACAGAAGTGATTTCCTCTTGTAGGAAGAAAGGTGCTCCATAAATCTAATAAATAAATAAATAAATAAATATCAAGGATTGAGTCAATTATTTAGAATTTAACTATACAATTTAGAGTATACAAAGAATCTTTATTACTATTCCAAATATTTTTCCTTTGGGTCTTTAGCTAAGCATTTACATTTCTATCTAAAGATAAGGAAGAAAAAGAGAGATGCTTAAGCCAATGAATTGAAATCCTTACAAAAATCTCTTTCAAAATGTTTAATGAGGATGAAGTTGAACCTCAAAATAAAAGTTGGGAGTTATATTTGATTTTTTTTCATCAATGCTTAATTCATTATTCATTATCAAAAGCAGCAAAGTCATGGACTTTACTGAACTGGAAGAGTTAACGTGTCTAAAATTCAATGTTATTAATAATTATTGCATGTGTTAATTAATTGCTAGTGTACATGTTTCCTTGTTTTATTTCAAAAAGATAAAGTCATTGAATGTCCCAGTTGTAGGAATTTTTGAGACATTAATCATATTTTGAGATACAAATTAATATGATTCACATTTAGCAAATAATGACTATAACAGAAATTTAAAACTTAAAAAGAAACTTATATAGAATATTTTCCAAAATAAGGACATTTGTAGAATAAATTTAAAAGCTGTATAATTTTAAGTGGTAGACAGAACTTTAAAAAAATAAGTTACATGACTTACCCTCTTTTAGGATTGACAGCAATGGCATAGGGTTCTCCAGCCATATTTGTAAGGAGCCGGGTACAGTTGGGACCATTCAGTTGTCCCACATTTATTGAGTATCTTAAACTAGTCCAGTGAGTCGTGTAATAACTAAACCAATGCATTCTAGAATGATCTGTCCAATAAATATTGCCAGCAATCCAATCAACAGCAATATCCCTAGGTCTTTTGAATTCAGGACACTAGAAAAATAGTTTGAGAAAATAAAAATTAGACAGAGTGGGGAATTCATCTGTTTCTATCTATTGAATTAATCATTGAGAAAATCCAAACTTAAATATTTGATGCCTTGAGTCACTGACATAAATTAACCCGAAGAGAAGAAACAGCCTCTCCAAATTTTACAATCTAACCAATACCAAGAACTTGATCATTTTAAAAAATGATCTGCTGACTTTCTTTCTTTCATTTCTCTATACAACCTGAAGTTACTAATCTTTGTCTTTTATTAATTGTCTTTTATTATTTTATTATTAAAGAGAACCTTAAAAAAAAACAAAAATAACAAAAACAAAAACCCTAAACATCTGTAGAAATAAGAATGTTGTGTGTATTATCTATAATGCTTATTTTATAACCTTGGAATATTGATTAATATTGTTTTAAATTCTTTTGGGTGAAACATTAATGAGAATAAAATAGACATGGGAGAAGGGAGAGTAAAAAAAAATAAGTATGCATAGATGACTAATTTTCTTTTAGGGAGATCAAATATCATGACCTGAGTAGCAAACACAGAAGAGCCATAACTAATGCAGTTCTATTAGGGTTTTTCCAGGCAGTCCATACTTTGGGGAAGAGGAGTTTTGCTTTTGGCCTTTTGGAAACAGCCATCTTAATACTATATAGTCTTCTATTATGTTGACTAGCATTACTTTGTTTAAAACTTTAAAAGGAACTTACAGTTAGCATTACCTTGTTTCCTAACTCAGTCCCATTTCAGAAAAAAACTATCACCATGTTGCCTATCTTCATGTGAATGCATTTTAGTCTTAGGGTTAGGTGTTTCCTCCTCTCCCAGTGCAACATGTGTTTTTACTGTCCTTTTTATTATCTCATTTTGTTTATTATTTTCCCCTTCTATTACTTTTCCCTCTCCCATTCTCACAGGTGAAAGAATTTCTAGTTATAGCTTTAATACACAGCTTTCAAGAGAACTGAAGATATAGGAAGGTTTAGGATTTAATAAGGAGGGAAATTATATTTTGGAGAAATTTAAGATAACTGAACTATCATTAGCAGTTGACTTAAAAAAAGGAACTATGGGAGAACTTTCGTATAAAACAAAGCCAAATCAGGAATTCCAGAACTCCTGTTATACAGTGTAAGATGAGAATGGGTCCCTGAAAAACATCTATTAAAGGAAATGTGGACTAAGTGAGGCATGTATCAAGTAGTCAGGTTCATCTGACTGGGTATATCAACCTTTTTAATGACTTATTTAACCAACAAAATTCTATAATTTTTTCAGGTTCTTATTTTCCTCTATTCTAAACATGTGTGCTATCTCTATTCAGCATTATTTCAGGGTTAACTAAAAGATGAATGCTGAGCACTCTGAAATAAAAAGTGTTTTAGTCAGATAAATAATGCTCTTAGACGGGAAGTTCACAGGGATTTGACCCAATCAACCCACAAAATCATTTGCAACTGCTTTGGTATCCCTTAAATTGACTGATATTTTTTCTTAGGTTGACAGCATTTATGTAACATTTACAAATAAATAAATCACCAAGGATTTGAGTGCATGCCAATGTGAACCATAAATTTATATATGAGATAAAATTTTCTTTTTGCTATTGAGGTCCTTTTTTTCATTTTTTTTAGTCAAGTAAACCAAAACTTTAGCATTCTAAAATAAAACTGGCATATTCTCCATGTAGACAATTATATGTTTTCTTTATTATGTATATTCATTTATATACCATATTGTAATAGTAAATATTCTGGACAAATATTTAATATGCATTTTATCTATGCTGTATGCAATGTTTTCATTTTGTTTGATTTAAATTTACAATGACCTAAAAATAGCATATATCTTATTTACAAAGAAAGTTGGCATTTTGGCAATGAAACAACTTGATTCCTACAGATTGAAGCATATAGTCACTTCCAACATTTTTAAAAGGACACCAAAGAATCAGACTATAACACAATAGATTGTAGAATGAAGGACTACTTCCTGAACAATCCTAGGTTGGGTGATATTGGATTAAGGGACATGAAACTTTTATCTTTTTTAAACAAAGCATAGCAGATAATTACATAGTGACTCTTTTTCTACAGTTACTTCCTAGAGCAGAGAAATCCTAGTGACATATAGATAGAACGAAAGAAACATAGGAAATTGGGACTAAGTTATGAATCAATGTTATCTAGAGTTGAGAATATAACAGTGAATTATTACAAATCAGCAGCTCTCTGGTAAAAGGACTAATTTTTTAAAGTTTAAACAATTTAAGTATTTATTGATTGCTTACTAAATGCCACCATGTTGGGCAGTATGAGACATACAGTATGAGTCATAAATTAAGACTTGGTCCTTGACTTTAGAGATCTTATGATCAAGTAATGTATAAAAGATACATTTTCCTCTTGTGTTTAAAATAGGCAAAAATACAACAAACTTTTTCATGGACCAAAATTAGGCTTGGTAAAAGGAAAAATGCAAATTAAACATTTCTAAATTGGTTATATTATATAAAAGGGCCTGCAATGAGTGGAGGAATTTTGGAAGGAGACTCATAGATAGCCATTTACAAAGTATATATATACTAAAGCAAAGAGAAGGGAAAAGTACAAATAGAAGAAAACTAAGTCCCGTCATTTCAGGTAAGAGAAATAGAGGAAATAAAACAAAATAAGAAAATCTAAATTCCTCCCCTGAAATAGTTAAATAAATAAGTGGATAAAATTTAGCACAAGATACTTGCCTCATAAGTTTATGCAGGAAGCTGACAGGACACTGAAATTTGTGTTCTAATGAAATTCGAAATTTGTCATTTTTAAGAAACAGTGTAAGCTGGTGCTTACGCTGACTGCAAAAATCCCGTTCGTGTTTTTGTACAATGTAAAAAGCACATTTTGACTACAGCTTTCCAGACAGATGATTTCTTCCCCAATAACTTATCTGAATATGCAGCCAAACTTTGGGGGCCTGAGGCATTCTTCTACATCATAGTAGTTGAAAATATTAGTCACATGAAACTCTTAAGTATTAGAGAGAGAAAAAACCTGACAGGATGTTTGCAACAAAATTAGAGGTTACTACTTCATATTATGAATCTTTCTGAGCTGTGGAATGAAATGTACCTATCAGAATTTCATAAAAGCAACACATAAGTCATTAGAAACATTTGTTTCAAATCAAAGAAAAGGAAAGAAAGTATAAAAGAACAATTGAAACATTTAAGACTAGGGAAATACTTTCATTTTTTAAAAAATGTAATAGTTACAGTTGACAATATCTTTTAGGAAAATCAGTCTAATGTAAGAAAATTGGGATTCTGAGATTCATGACATTTTATCTATTCAAATATTTCCATATGTGTAAATATTTATATTTTTTCTTTATATAATACTAAAAATGTAAAAAAAAATGTGGCCAAATTTTGGGGGTGTTAGCCACGAAGTTAATATGAAGTTCATATTGTACATCTGACATATTTGAGGTGGCACAGTGGATGGAGTGCTAGTCTTAAGAGTCTCCATGAGAATCTCAATTCAAAGACACTTATTAGGTATGTAACTCTGGGCAAGACACTTTATCACTGTCTGCCTCAGCTTCCTCATCTGTGACATGAAGTAAATAAGGTGAACATTCCACCCAAGGATTTTGTGTGTTTCAAAGGAGATAACAATGATAAAATGTTTATCATGGCCTCTGGCATATAGTACATGCTAGATAGATGATATTAGATTGATTAGACTAAATTAATAAATAAATAGCTAGCTACCTATTATTATCATTATTATAATTTCCATAGACAAATCATAGGATCATAAATTTACAGTTGGAAGGAACCAAAAAGGCCATTAAGTACAATACCTTCATTTTTCAGATGAGAAAACTGAGGCTAGCTTTGAATTTTATTGCGCCTGATTTCTCTACCTTAACTTCTAAGTGCTTCTAGACAACTTTAAAACTATAAATGAGAAAGGAGTGTTCAAGATGTTCATCAGGGCCTTCATTCAGAAAATTTTCACTGATTATGATAACTCACATTTCTGTAATTGCTTTAAAATTCACAAAATTCTTTTCTCATAACAACACAGTGAATTTGATCATTTTGGTATTACTCTATTCCTATAATACCTGAGTAGAAAAATTGGTTTTTTACTATGCTGCATAAATAAAATAAACACTTTAACAGCTTCCACCCAGAGAAGAAGAAATTTGAATTGGCTATATATAATTTGAAGGTCCATAAAATAAAGGTCAACTAAAATTCTTTTTAATATCAGAAGAGAACTGAAACCATTTGTAATTATTTTTCTGTTGTTATTTCTTATGATACCATTTGGGATTTCTTGGCAGAGATATTAAAGTGGTTTGCATTTCCTCATCTTAGAGATGAGGTAAATAGGGTTAAGTGACTTGCTCAGGGTCACACAGCTAATAAGTGTCTAAGACTGAATTTGAAATCAGGTCTTCCTGACTCCAGTCCTAGCACTATATCTATTACTTCACAATGCTGCCCATTTGCAATATAACTGTTACATCTCATTAAATTCTATGATTACCATATTTTAAAAGAGTTTTATTACTTTAAAGAAAGTCTAAAGAAAGCAATTTGGTAATAGTGATTTACAAAATAAATTTTAACAGAAACAATACTCAAAGAGTCCAATAAATGACATATAAGAAAGGAAAATATCTTCTAATTACAATAAAAATGTTCTCAAGAAGAGATTGTTTCATATATGACAAATTGGAAGGATATATTTGCATTATGGACATCTTTACTTGTCATAAATGCTCAATTCAAGGCAGCAAGCAATTATAAAATAAGCAGTGTGGACTCCTACCTCCCCAAAATGTAAATATGACAAAAAATCTCTCAATATTTGAATCTTCCTTTGGAAACAGGAGGCAGCATATGCCAGCCAAGTCAAACCACCAGGACCACCACCATTACTACTTGAAAGTCCTCAAGGAAACAGCCCAGACCTCTAACACCTTTGGAAGAAGCACTGCTCCCTCAAATCACAAAATCTGCTTCTGGACCAGCCTCCCACAAACATCACTGAGAGAAGAGATCTTTATGGATAACGGATCCATCTTTCTTATCACCACCAGTAACAAATGTGAATAAATGCAACCAAAAGGTAGCTCATCAGGAAGTAGCACTAATTCACAGTCCTGAACTGCTATTCTTGCTTTCAGTTCAGCCCTCAGATCTGCCATCCTAAGAAACAACTTCTATAGAGAAGTGGTCAGTCATTCTCACCAACTACTAGCTATCACACACATGGCCAGCAAGCCAGCCTAGCTGAAGAGGCAAGTGACCTGAGAGACAGGAGGCAACATGCAGCAGAAAAGACAAACCATCATCACCATCTACCTTCAAACCCCTGATGGGGATAGCTCAGGAACCTGAACCAAAGAACCATTAGATTAGAATAATAATGCTTTTAGTTCAGTATCTCCAGCCACAGTTCTGGGAAGCAGCACCTGTGAAGATGGGGCTCCTATGGTGTTAACAGCCACAGGTACTAAAAATCCAAAAGAGAAAATTCTTTTCACCAAAGACCTTGGCACTATCAAATTATTTAATATCAGAAACTGATAGAATTTTATCAGTGGAAATGACTTTGAAGAAAACCATTTACTATCTGACTTGCTGCTTCATCTGAAGGACCATGGGAACTTTTCCTCTGTCTTTCAGCTGAAAGATTCATCTATCTATCTATCTATCTATCTATCTATCTATCTATCTATCTATCTATCTATCTATCTATCTATCTATATCACCATGGTTTCTTCCCCTTCCACTGTGAGCTTCTTCAGAAGACACTCTGAGCACTGTATTTTATACATAGGAAATCCTTCTAAATGTTTTATTCATTCATTCCTTAACTGTGTTGCTTTTTCTCCTCAATGACATCTCCTTATTTAATTTTAAATGACCAGTGCTCTCTTTATAATTGCATAAATGTCTATTCTCAGATCCTTTATTCCCATGAAGGCTTAAATGTCTTATAACAGTTTAAAATGTTATCCTGCCCATAAGAATCTCACAAATATAAGGAGAACAAAGTTTTATACTAAAGATGCCAGAGGTGAAGTGAAGCACATAGGGTAGGTCACAATGATATAAATGGAAAGTCTACCTTCTTATCTAAGAAAATTATTCAGTCCTTCCTACAAGATATTGAAAAAATACTACTTTGATAAGTGGTTTATTCATGGAATAAGAAAAATGGAGAGAGCCTTGCAAGATCATTTTGTTCAATCTTTATATCAGAAGTTACTGATATTGATGTAGTGATTTATAATGTATCAACTTGCTCAAATAAATCATCTCATTTGAACTTTAGAGTTTCCCCTTTTTTATGGAAAAGGCATGAAGCTCATAAGGTTTAAATGACTCAGTTATAGTGACACAGGAAGATTCATAGGTGGAACCTAAACTCAGGTATCCCTGATTTCAAATATCTCATATTTCCAAACAATCATCTGCTTCCTATCAAATAGATGAATATTTGTAATGTTCAGTCCTCATAGCTACTGATCAAGAATTCTTAATTGGGAGTTATTGAAATATTTTATACTTTTTGCCTTTAAAATATTTTGATAATTATATTTTGATATAGTTGTTTTCCTTTGAGATCTTACATATTTTGTTGCCTGTATTTAAACACTGAATATTTTAAAAAACATTATTCTAAGGTAGGGTTACATAGGCTTTAACAGACTGAAAAGGGGTTCATGACACAAAAAGCTAAAAATCTCTCTTTGTTAAATGCATTTGATTCAAGGAATAGAGCTATTGAATGAATTTTATAGGCTCATTAAATGTAGTTGGTTGAATGAATAAAGATGAAGCAAAATGTTACATACTATTAATTTTTTTTTTACTTATTTTAACTTCAGAAATAGGAAACAAAATAGGAAACAAGAAAACTAGGATTCTTGTCCTCTACCACCCTCTTCATTCCCTTCTTTATCTAATTATATGGAATAGTGATTAACTACAAAAATCTGAATAAGTTGTACTAATCACTTCAATTTTTTAAAATGACCTTAAATCATATTTACTTAACAGATATGTAACTTAAGGTACAATTTCAACAATGAAGCTAAATCTACTGATCTATCAATTCCATTTAGCTAAACATCTCAAAAACTTATGCAGAAAAGATATGTAAATGTATAATAGTGTAGGTAAAATAAATGTGGATATTGAGAACTGAAAAAGTAAAGACATTATTTGGCCATGTAGAGTGGTATCATGGGCATTAGGTGGACATCTTAACGTATGTATTGCTGTAAAATCAGCACATGGAACTTTGACATGTTATCCCTAAAACTTGTCATCCTAATGCAAGATTCCTTTAATGTACTTGGCTAATACAATCTGTATTATTCAATAATACAATGCATAGGCACCATAGTAAACCTGGCGATAAAAGTAAAATAAAATCAATAAAACTGAATTCTTTCTGATTTGGCCTTCTATGTACCAGAATATACTAGCAGAAATCACGTAGAGAAAAACAAAGTTTCACTAGTTGTTAGCATTATGGCAAGTGGGTTGAATTCTTTTATTTCACATAAATCCTCAAAAGGCTCAAAAGTCATCTATCCCTCCTAACCATAAGTTAAAAATATCAGGATCATATTTATTTGGATCCAAATAAGATTTATCTCACTTTAGATGACAGATGTGTTCCTGAAGGGTTATATGTAAAATTTTTGTGACACTGGGAAAATCAACTAACTTCTCAGTCTCTTTTCTGTCTTCTATAAAATGGAGATGATGTTTGCATTACCTATTTTATAGGTTCCATTTTTAAGTATCATAAAACTGCTTTTTATTATTGATAACATGCTCCATTTTAAATTTATTAAAGTTTTGAAATTATCCATTTTTCTCCAGAATGATTTGTTAAAAAAAATAACTAACCTATAAAATACATATTAGAGTTTTTTGTTTAAGAAAATCTAGACTGTAATTTCCTTTAACTTTCTGATATGATTTTTAGTAATTAAGTAATAAATTTATCCTTTCTTTCATTAAATGGTGGCTATTGCCACTAAAACTCCTCTGAAGAGTACTCCTGGGGAATATAATCTGGGTTTGTAAGAGTGAACTTTAAATGAAATTCAGAATAACTCTTGGAAGAAGCTGACAAAGGGTGAGTGTGTTTGTGAGCGGGAGGGGTGCCTATGTGTGAAAGAAAAATAGAGAGTTAGAAATAGAGATACAAGTCAGCAACCAAAGAGAGGTATCCAAATTTTGAGTTCAACAATCTAGAGTATCAAGGTTTGGAGGAAAGAAACAATAAGAGTCTGATAGGTCAAGTCTCCCAAACCAATTTGAATAGTAGCTTTGTATCAGGGAATGGGCGTTTTGGGTAATAAACTATACTTTGATATGTCCATCTTCTCTGTACCCATTGGAGCAGAGTGGGATCTGGGAGAAGTATAACTAAATATAGAATGGTTTTGAGCAAAAGAATGACATCAGATCTGCAAACAAAGAAAGTTAAAATTACTTCAGAATAAAGAGTGAATTAGAAGGAAAACAAATGGAGGTGGGAAAACTAATTGGGAAGCTATTGCAATATTCCAGGAAAGTAGTAATGAGAGGTTGTATTGGTATTGGGAGGGGACAGAGGACAGAATAGGAAATAGAAAATGGTGATTTGAGATTTGAGAGCTCTATTGATAATAGAATTGGCAGAAATTGAACGAATGTGGAAAGAAAAGAATCAGAATTTTAAGTATAGACGATGGGTGGATAGAATGCCATTAACAGAAACTGATGAGTTAGTTTTAGAAGAAAGATGGTGAACTTTTTTTTTTAAATTTCCAACTCATTGTTGGGATTATTCCATTTACATATAGTCAGACATATTAACAATTGGTCTTGCCTGAACTTTTATTTAACATTTGCTGCAAGTTTTCTTTGAAGATCCATCTGAGCACATTTTAGGTTCTTTTTTGTAGCATTCAAATAAATTCTATAAATCTGTGGTTTTTAACTGGGGTCAGTGAAATTGGTTTAATATTTTGATAATCTATTTCAACATGATTGATTTTCTTTGTATCCTATCATTTTATTTCAAAAACAATCATTTTGGGGAGTTTATCCACAGGTTTTATAAGATTTCTGAAAATATCTATAATAAAAATATTAAGACCCCTCCAATATAAATAGTTATTTTCAGGTTTTTAACAGTTTTTGTTATTATTGCTGTTGTATTCATAAAGCTCCATTTTTTTATTTGGATGACTCGGCTATTATTGAATATGTCTGGGCCTATTGTTCACCAGTCAATGTTCCTATTTCAGATGTATGCAGGCATGTCAGTATTCATATCTTTGATTTTGTTCTTTTAAGAAATAGAAAGGAATGTGGCAGGCCAGCACTGAAATGTTACTGAGACATGACACTAGAGTATACATAAAATTAATGGGACAAATGGCTTTTCATGTATGTGACCATTCAGAACTTTTGCCTATTGTATTTCTGCTTCTTTTTATTTTAAAATTTTGTATTTGTCCTTCTTCCTAATGTTTATGTCTTCTTACCATTATCAACTAGGTCTGACTTTCCTGACTTCTACTGATTTCATTGTTGTAACAACTCTCCTTTTGACACTGCAGTTCAGACTTAAGTATGTCCTTTGGCAATTTTTCTCTCTACTCCTAACTTTTGAGGATCCTGACTCAGGTGTGACAATGTCCCCCTGTTCAAAGATAGTTGTTAATGGGCTTTGATGGCAGCTCCTAAAATAACCTTAGCACTTGGAAATATAAAAATCCAGTGCTTTTTGAATTATTATGATTCACAGTAGAACTCTTCTAGTTGTTATATTTTAGCTCTAGCCAGTGTGATTGTAGTAGAAAAAAAAATACTGTTCCTAGAATTTGAAATCGGGTATTTATTAGCTGACCCTGGGCACACACACTGAAACTCAGTTTCTTATTTTGAAAAATGGGGTAAGGATACTAGCCTACTCACCGAGTTTGACTCAATTTCATTTTTTTTCTCTCTCTGTTTTGTATAGACACAACTTTTGTCCTAAAAGCAGGGACCATATATATCTTACTTGATCATTTCTACTCTCTTAGTTTTTGAGAAAGCACATTCTGTTGGTTCTCTTGCCTCTTCACTAACTACTATAGAGATCATTTAACATATTTATGAGTAGCAAGTGTTGAAAAAAAAAAAAAGGTAGTGAATCAGATCTAGGAGAATATTGTTTATCTGAATTAGTACAGCTGAACTTGCTTCCAGTTTTCCACTTTTGAATAAAGGTGCTTGATATTAGTAAATCTAATGCCAGTGACAGATTAATCATTAAGAACATACCAGTTTATGAAATCCAACTACTTAAAGACTGCTATTTACCTAACCAAGCCAAACTAGCCAAATAAACAACAATAACACAACACACAGACCTAAAACTCAGTCTAGAATTCATAGGAACCTTTAATATAGGTCCCCTATCTATGTTTTCAATGTTATCTTACATTGCTTACTCTTCCTGTACTTTTCCATTGTAGTCAACATAAACTAATAATTCCCCATATGTACACAATGCTTTCCCACACCTTTCTTTTGACTTAGCATATATTCGTCTTTCTGATATCTTCATCTATTTTGTCTTCCTGGAAATCAGCTTCTTCCCTAAAGTCTTCCTTTATCTCCACAGGCTGACATATGTATTATTCCCTTATCAATATTTGTAGGCACTTATTTTTCACTTTCTATTTTATGTATTTATTTATATGGGTTATGAAATCTTCTGAAAGGAATAACTACTGTAAGCTTTGTTATGTTTTTGTTGTTTTTCACACACCCCCAATCATCCCAAAGGACAATGAAATAACCATCAAAATGTGGTTTGTAAGGTGGTTAAAACAAAATTCATTGAGGTATCTTCTTGGTCACCTAAAGAATAAAAACCTTCAACATTTAATAATCATATCCTCAAGCTTAATGAACTACTTGTTATTTGTCATCAGAGAGGTCTGAGTCAGGCCTATCTCAGAAAATAACTATCAAATTGTGAATTATATTGGTCTGGGACTACATTTGGAACCTGTTGTTTCCCCTCTTCCTCCTTTTATCCCCTATGTCCACATAACCAGTGTAGTAGAGTACATCAAATAATAAATTTCGTAAAGGAACAAATATGTGGGAAATGTGAACCAGATGGTTCTCAGAGGCTGACTTTTCCTGGAATTGACAGCTTCCTCACCACCCTTATATTAATATCCCTTACTAAGTCTTTCAGTGATTGTACCATGTACTTCCCTGAAATGTAACGCATAGACTCTCCCCTTCTTTGAAATAGCCCTGTTCAAGCCATGTTTATTCTATATTGTTATGTACCAGCCATTTTGCTGTATATGACCCCTAGTAAACTGTAAGATCAGCTGTGGCTGCCAGTATTCTTTAAGGTCTTCTTTCTTCTCCCTCTCATAGCAAAAAAACTTAAGATGCTAAAAAGAGGAGGATTCCAGAATCAATGAGAAAAGTTCTCCTCACAATGGTCTGATGAGCATTTCTTTTTAATGTAATGAAACTAGCTATACTAAGACAATATTTTAAAAATATATGTTTTTCTTTAGCAACTTTAATCTCCTTTTGTTTTTGTATAACTACTTTTGTTTAAAAAAGAATCATCTTTCTTTTCTTTGTTTCACATGATACACAGAATAATGTAAGTTTATGGATGGTGCCCTAAAATTTTATATAAAAGAAATGTCTTTTAGTAGGTTCATTATAGATGTCTTCCACTTTGGTTTCTCTCCTGGCTGTCCATAATAAATGCTTCTTTGCTTCACTATTGACTCATTATTGCTATCATTTGACCTTGACCTTGGAAACACAAATTGGTAAGTACTGACCATCTTGGGTCTCCAAAAAAAATTCCAATATAAGTGATCTAGTCCATCATTGAAAACCTATATTATATCTATTAATGTGAGGAAAACAGAGAAGGGATATATCTATCACTTCCATTATCCCACAGTTTGCTTAGATTAAACAAAGTGATTAGAATTCTTTCAAAGTGAAAACTTGACAGATTTTTTTTTTTGCATACACACAAAATAAATACTTCCATATACACACACATACATATACACAAATTTATTGTTTTTATAACTTTGGTGGTATTTTAGAATCTCTTTTCTAAGAAACTACATACTTCCTAGGTATGATTATAAAGATATATAATAAAGGAAAGTTATCACAGAGAAATTAATATCATCCTGAAAATGTATATTGTATTTTTCCATTATACTTTGATTTGGCTATGATGTCACCCATGAAGACAGTTACTTTATAGCAACCTTTTGTCTTCTTTTCATTCTGTGCCATTTCTGTCCATGTCTTTCAGCAAATTCTTCAAAGAAAATCTATAGAAAATATTGAAAACCTTTTTTTTGTTTTTCTGAATACTTCATAAATTTCTAAATAACACCAAGTCTCTCTATCTGCCATCTCTATATTTGCTACATAACAGACCACTTATATTTGTAATCCTGTATGTCCTTGATGATTATCTTTTATCACAGTTATCATGTATAAGAAGTTGGCTACCAAACATGCACCTAACATATCTTTCCATTACTATATGAGTAATCTATAATTTTTATTCTTCTGAGACTGGCATTCTACAAATTGCAAATAACTTCATTAAGAAAATATTAGTGAACCTTGACCACAGCAACCAGATTGAGATCATTGAAAATTCTGTGCAATTTCACAAATCTAATCTAAACCAGTTACCCACAAATATTAAGTTCTGGAAACAATTCACTCTTTCTTTCTTGATGATATCATCAGCTCCTATGGGTTCAATTATCACCTCTGTGCAGATGATTCACAAGTCTACAAATCTTGTTTTCTCACTTCTAGACTCCAGTCCCATGTAACCAATTGCTTGATGAACATTTCTAACTAGATTTCCCATGGGCATTTTAAATCTTCTATGAGCCAAAAAGAATCTCATTATACTTTGCCCTCACATTCCTCCATGAAACAAATGAAAAATAAATTCATCCTCCTTACCAACTTTCCAATTTCTGTCAAAGACACTATCATGTATCCAGTTACCTTGAAAGTCATCTTTGAGTCTTTCCTCTTTCTCAGACCTTATAGCTAATCAATTATCAAGTCCTATTGATTTTACCTTCACATTTCCCATGTCTGTAGCTGATATTTCACTTAAATGATCACTAAAAGCCTCAATGTCTTTTCTGGACTATTACAGTAGTCTACTAGTAGGTTTCTCTATATCACAAATCTCCTCATTCCAGTCCCATCCTTCAAACATTCTTGAATTGACCTCTTCGAAGCACAGACCTGACCATATAAGTCCTTTGCTCAGAAAACTTTAGTGGTTCCCTCTTGCCTTTAAGAAAAATACAAAATAAAATATAACTTCCTGTTTGGCATTTAAAGCCTTCCCAATCTGATTCCAACTAAATTAAGCAATTTCATATTACCTTCTTCCCCCTTACCCTGTGTCATTTCCCCAATCTCTTATGTCCCCAAAATTCTATATTCCAAACATTATGACTTACTACTTGTTCACTGCACACATTCCAACTCTGTGTAAGAGATAGAATGCTGAATTTAAAGTCAGAAGGATGAAATTTAGCCATAGGTATTTCCTTCTTGCTAGACTCTGGGCAAGTAATTTAGCTTCTCTGTAATTTATAAAACAGACATAATATTAGTACCAACAATACAAGACTGTTGTGAGGATCAAATGAAATAATGCATATTAAGTGTTTTGCAAATTTTGGAGCACTACAAAAAGGTGAGCTATTAATATTACCTTCCTCCTCTATGGTTTTATCATAGCCTAACCCCTGTTTAGAATATTTTCTTTTCTTGCATTTTCTTTGCTTGCATTTCTTACATTCTTACATGACTGCATTCTTGTATTTTTAACCTCAAGGTTAAGTTCAAACAATGCTAATTAAGCAGAGTTTTTCATGATTCTCAGACTTCTTAGTGTCCTAGACTCAAAACGTCACCCTGTAGCCAGTTTTTATATATTTATATTTATCTGTGTTTATATTGTTTTCCTTCACTAGAATGTCATTATCTTAAAGGCAAGAACTCTCATTGTGTTCCTACAGCTAACTTTAGTGTCTTATATGAGGTAGACAGTTAATAAAGGCTTTTGAATTTGAATTTACACATTATTAATTATACAACTACATGTCCTAGTTTGAGTAATTTTTTTTCCTTTAAGTCAATTTTGATTTTGCAACATTTATAGTAAAGACAATTTCTTGTGAACAATTATGGATTTTACTTAGGTTGATTGGTAATGTTCTAGAACTCCATTCATATAATATACAAAGCTAACAGCATATAGAAGCATTTAAAAACAAAACAAAACAAAAAAACAGTGATAGATAAATAGAATCAATAGAAAACTGTACATGGAATCAGAAAGATCTGAGTTCAAATCCAGCCTCTGACACTTACTAATTCTGTGATCATGGTAAAGTCACTTAACCGCATAATCTTCCACATTTATAAAATGGAATAATAATGGCACCTTCCTCCCAGGGTGGTTGTGTTGATGAAAGGAGATAATTATAAAATGTTAAATAGAATACCTAGCACATAACAAGCATTATACAAAAGTGAACTATTATCATCATTATTATTTTATTTGTTTTTCTGACTGGACACTCTATACATACAGACTTTTAAATCTTTTGGTAAGCAAACATGTCTATATGACTTTTACTTTGCTATTGTTGGTATTTAGGATTCATGGTATTGAACAAATGTTAATGGACTTGGAGTCTGAAGATCTGGGTTAAAATAATGGCTCTTTTATTTACTACATATATAAATGGTAAAAATCACCTAATTTCTTTCAAACTAATTTGACTTATATATTAAATAAAGGTATTAACTAGATAATCTGTAATAGCCTTATGAGCTTTAAAATCATAGGACTGTTGAAAAAATGATTTCCAGGATCACATTTGACAGAGAAGCATATAAGATGATACCATGCCCTGGAAGTATCTTATTTGGGGAAAGCTCTTAAGTCAGCATTTTATTCAAATAAACATCTTTATTTTCTATTTAGCATCTTTTTTTCTATGGTTGACTGTCAGTTAGATGACTATAAAGATGTGGTTCTAGGTTAAAATTATCTGAGAATGTGTGCCTGTTCTTATATAATGATAAGATTACTGAACAGAGGATCATAGAGCTTTTGTTTGAACTCAGAGTCTGATATTTACTACTTGTGAAATCTTAGAAAACAATTTAATCTCTTTAGAATTCATTTGGGGGCTAGAGGACTAGATGTTCGCTAAAATTCTTTTTATCTCTGAATGCAATGATTCTATTTATGTTTTTCATTAGAATCATGTCAGTGTGTGAATAAATCATAACATATTTTGCAAAAAAAGATTTATAACAATAAGAAACTTTATGTCTCAGGAGTTCCTAATGTTTTCTTGGTGTTTCTTTTTAAATAAAAGAAGTGCCTATACTTATTTCCATACTTCTATAATTTCTCTCTCTTAAATATTTTGAAAATTGATCCATGAAAGTCTTTATAATTGCATCACCTTCTTAATCACATACTATATATCAGACACTGTATTGTTGTCAAATAATTTATATTTACAATGATTCTGTGAAATAGGGCTATTTCCATTCCTATTTTACAGTTGAGGAAACTGAAGAAGAAAGAAAGTAAGTGCCTTTCCCAGGGTCACATAGTTTGTATATATCTGGAAGCAAATTTCAACTGAAATCTTTCTCCAGAGCCAGAATTTTATCCCCTGAGCTATCTAGCTGCCTCAAGCATTGTTAACACTTCCTCAAGTTACTCTATCAGTTACTGAAATAGAAGAATACAGTTAGTGCCAAAATAATTGTTATAATAAAATATTATAGGAATTTTGGCAGGTTTGTTTAATTTCACATGCTTATTATCTGTCCCTCCAGCTTTATGTGAAAATATTTTCATGATGATTATTTTTGTGACAATGCTCCTTGCATTTTTGATCTATTCTCCATAATGTTTTGTAAATTACTTGGTATTCTAAATGACTTGTCTCCTGCTGCGGCTGCTGTTGCTGTATTATTATTATTGTATTATACTAGTATTATTACTACTGTTGCTACTACTACTAGTATTATTACTATGACTACTGATACTATTATTACTACTACAACTATTATTACTAGTGGTGTGGCTGCTACTACTATTACTAGTACTACTATTACTACTGCTACCACTATCATCACCCACCACTATACTACTACTACTACTACTACTACTACTACTACTACTACTACTATTACTACTCCTATTTCTACTATTACTACTACTACTATCAATGTTATTACTACTACTACTACCACCACCAACACTACTATCACTATTACTCCTACTCCTACTATTTCTACTTCTACTACTACTATCACTATTATTTCTCCTCCTCCTCCTACTATCAATATTACTACTACTACTACTACTAACACCAACACTATTACTGTTCCTACTCTTACTACTACCAACACTACTATCACTATTACTCCTACTCTTACTACTTCTATTGCTCCTACTACTATTCAATATTACTACTACTATTACTACTACTACCACTATTACTGTTACTCCTCCTATTATTTTTCCTTCTATGTATCTATGTTTCTGTCTATTTATCTATCATAGCTGGTGTTTACAAAGAGCCCTCTGTATGCTAACTGCTGTGCTAAGGACTTCATAAATATCATCTCATTAGATTTTCACAGCATCTCTATGAGGCAAATGTTATTATTGCCCCCATTTTGTGGTGAAGCAAAGTGAGGCAACTAGAGTCATTTCCCAGTGGCTCTTACAGCTAGTATGAGTCTGACACAAAATTCAAATTCAGGTATGTCTGACTGCAGGCCCAATGTATCACATACCTACTTCAATATCCATAAGATCCTAAGATCTTATCTTATCCTAAGAGTTGATATATGTATACTATCAGGTTATATTGTGTGTATATATCATAGTGGATGCCTTCAAAATTTCTGCAGTTAGAATTCCCTACCTTTCTTCAAAAGAACTCAAATACCACTTCGAAATGAGTCCTTTTCTAATTTGCTGTTCGCCCAACCCCACAAATTACCTAGAATTACTTTGCATTATGTTTGCATATAATTATGTCTATACCTGCTGTCCCTTCCAACAGAATGAAGACTCTTTGAAGGAACTATTTCATTTTTACCTGTGTATTTCTAGAACCAAGCATAGTACTCTGAACATAGAGAGTGTTTAACAATTGCTCATTATAAGTTCACTTATTCTCATGATAGTCCTCTAAAATAAATGCTTCAGAATTATTTTTTCCATTAAAAATAAAAAGAGCAACTGAAACTTAGAGAAATGAAGGGTTGTACGTATGGTCACATATTTAGAAAACAGCTGAGATGGGGTTCAAATTTCATTACTGATGAATCAAAATCTAGCACTTTGTTCATTCTGTACCATTCTGGTACACTGACTTCCAAAGCTGTTTACTGACTGAAGAAGTTCTTAGGCTCTTCTGACTTTTTCATTTTGGAGGTTTGTCATCAAGTTAATTTCTCGTAATTTGTTTTGACAGGTTTACTGCCAGGTGTTTCATACTATCTATTCTTGAGAACTGTGTGTGTGTGTGTGTGTGTGTGTGTGTGTGTGTGTGTGTGTGTGTGTGTGTGTGAGAGAGAGAGAGAGAGACAGAGAGAGAGAGAGAGACAGAGAGAGAGAGAGAGAGAGAGAGAGAGAGAGACAGAGAGAGAGAGAGAGAGAGAGAGAGAGAGACAGAGAGAGAGACAGAGAGACAGAGAGACAGAGAGAGAGAGAGAGGAAGGAAGAGATAGGAATAATGATAATACTTTTACTTTATATTTTGCTACTTTGTTAAAATTAGACTTTTTAGTTGAATATTTGGGATTTTCTAAGCCTATCATATCTGCAAAAAAAGATAATATTTTATTACCTTGCTCCCTATATGATTCCTTTTTTCCCCTTCATTGTTATTTCTAGTGTTTCCAATACAATATTGAATAATTTTGGTGACAGTGGACATTCTTGTTTCATATTTAATATTACTGGAAAGGCCTCTAAATATCACTATTACAAATAATGCTTGCTACCAACTCATATTTCTCAGATTGGCTAAGATGATAGGAAAAAGATAATGATAAATGTTGGGGAGGATGTGGGAAAAATAGGACACTAATGCATTGTTGGTAGGGGTTGTGAAATGATCCAACCAGTCTGAAGAGCAATTTGGAACTATGCCCAAAGGTCTATAAAACTGTTTTTGATCCAGTAGTGCCATTACTGGGTCTGTATCTCATGGAAATCATAAAGGAGAAAAAAGGACTGACGTGCAAAGATGTTTGTAGCAGCTATTTTTTGTGGTAACAAAGAATTGGAAAATGAATAGACAACCATCAATTGGGGAATGGCTGAACAAGTTGTGGTATATGAAGATAATAGAATATTATTATTCTATACAAATGATGAACAAGCTGATTTTAAAAAAAGACCTGGAAAGATTTACACCAAATGATGCTGAATTAAACAAGCAGAACTAGGAATACATGATACATGATACATGATACATAATAACAGCAAGATTGTGCAATGATCAACTATGCAACTATGAAAGAGTTGGTTCTTTTCAATGGTTCAGTGATCCAAAGGAATAACAATAGACTTTGGACAGAAAATGCCATTTACATCCATAAAAAGAAGTAAGGTGACCAAATAATAAATCAACATTATTCACTTCCTTTTTTTTTTTTTTAAATTCTCCCAGATTTTTTTCCCTTTTGCTCTGATTTTTCTCTCCCAATATGATTCATAAAGCAATGTGTATTAAAAATAAATAAATTTACTAGGAAAAAAAAAAGAAAAAAAAAACAAATAATACATGCTGGGGAGGATTCTGAGAAGATAGTAGAGTAGGTTGATAAATTTCAAATTCTCCAGATTTCTCCCACAAATAGAAAAAAAAATTTGCACCAGTCATAAACTAGTGAAAAATCACTAAGAGATGGTGGAGAAGAGGGATTCTTCTGGTACAACCCAAGAAGATTAAAGAAAGGTCCTGGGCCAAGAAGTAGCCCACAGGAAGTACAAACACCTCCTCCAGGCTAGCTCAGCACAAATAACAAGTGGGGACCCCTGGAATTATCTGGTTTTGGTTAGAACCACAGAGATTTTTAATTCCTATACTGTAGGAGTAGTTGGAGTCTAAGTCCAGGAAGACTGAATGAACAGTGATTGGTTAGGAATGTCAGGCCCATCTGTGTCACAGTGATGGGACCTTGAGTAAAAAGGAACCAGCACAACCATTGAGTGCAGAGGCTGTGGGGCAGAGAAATTGCTGGTTGTAGGCATTTGCAGGAGCAAGGAATTTTTGGTTTGGGGTTCCAGGTCAGAAGGGAGAGCTGAAGTGAAGCTAGAAGTCTTATTTTTCTACCCTATGATTAGAAGTGCTTATCCTAATACATCTTATTTTTTAAAAAATGAACTAGCAAAGAAAAAAGAACTGACCATAAAGACTTACTCTGGGAACAGAGAAGACTGGGGTTCATTTTCAGAGAAGGACACTGAAGTAAAAAAAAAATACAAAAAGGTTCTACCTCAAAGAGTAGCATGAAATGTCTCCCTGCCCAGAAAGAAAAATTTAAAAAATCAAATGAGAGACACTGAAGAACTAAAAAAAAAAAAAAAAAAAAAAAAAAAAAGAAAGAAAAGAAAAAAAATCCAAAAATCAAGATTTTGAAAAAAATAAGGTTAACCAACTAGAGAAGGAGATAACAGAATCTCAAAGATGAAAACAGCTCTTTGAAAATTAGAATTAGGCAAAGGGAAGTCAGTGTAACTATACTGAAGCTATAATTAGAATTATACAGGACTTAGCAGTAGCTATAATATATGACTACAGATAAGACTATACATAAGACTGCAGGTCCTATATATATATATATACACTCATACATAAATATATCATTTCTTAACTATAGGCTGCTTGGGGGGATGAAAGGGGAGGGTAAAAATAAAGTAAAACAATGTACAGCAAAGAACAAAACAATTTACAAAGAAGAAAACATGGACACTCAAATATAATTTATTCTACATTATATATATATATATATATATATATATATATATATATATATATATATATAAACTGATAATTTGTTGTTATATATTTTGAATAATTCCTGATATTCTTTCTGCTCTTTTGTTTTATTGTTTTATAGTCCTTTTCTGTTTTTCTTATTGTTTTTTAAAAATAAAATAAATAATGCTTGCTGATGGTTTGATGTTAGGTTCTTACTAAATCTTTCTGATTTTGAAACAGATACAAATGCAGAAAAGAAGACACAATCATCATGCAAAATATTTGCTTTCAAAGTTCTATAGTTGTCTAAGTCCTTTTGTTCAAAATAGCCAATGATTGTTCGTTTACTTCGATCAAGAAATTTGATTTCTTCCAAATCATGAACTTCTTGAATAGGGTCACTTTTTTGTTGCCTGTTGTAATCTGCGATTGCTGTTACTGATCTCTGACCCCTGTATTCTCTCTTCATCATCATACCATTCCAGAACAGTTTTAAGGTAGGGTATTTGCTTATCCTGTATCTTTGGGCTATTTCTAAGTGCTGATCACAATCTACTTTTGTAAGGGCCCTTTAAATGGGCGGACACAGTGCATCGGGAGATTGAGGCCCAGAAGTATTAGGACTGCCCTTGGGCGGGATCCTGGCCATATTGAGATAGTTTCGTAATGGGTGACTCTCTCGCTGATTGGCTGTGTGTGTGACCTCACAGGCCCTATGTAAGCCCACTGCAGGCAGCAACCACCCTCTTTAACCTCGTGCTGTTCACCCTGGCTCCTAGCCTGGGTGGCCAAGCCAAGATGGGTAGCCGAAAGAGGTAAGGATTTTGGTAGTGAACACATGGGTCTTCTGACCAGGTGTTCACTCGGGAACCAACAAGTCAGGGCATCAGTTAGGGCATTATGTGAGTAGGTATAATAAAGGCTTTTAAGATTACACGTGGCTGTTCTTGAGTGCGCTACCGGTTATTAAGCTATAGATTCAAGAGATTGTGGCCAGAGACCTTAGAAGGCCTCAGAGGAGGCGAGCCGGGTAGAGCTCACACTGCAAAGGACAGTGGTCAAAGGTACTCTGGTGGGTCTAGGACAGACTAGTAATTGTAACTGCCAGGAGAGCACGTTACAAATGGCGCTCAACGTGGACACATAAGGAATTATCAGGTTTTGAAAATATTTAATATTCAGAATTAAGATTCTGAAAGATCCGGTAGAAACGCCACTTAAGAGGGAAGACAGAGAAGCAATATGGACCCAGGTAAATCTGGGATCAGACTCAAGGACACAGCTGAACATAATGCTTATATCAAGAGGTTAAAGAGCCAGATGGAAGATCTTTTAACAAAGATCACCACTGAAGAACAGCAGGAAGCTTGTAATCAAGCTCCACAAAGGCTATCCCCACACCCAGTAAATAGAGCTAGGAGAGGGAGCAACCTAGAGCTAATGCGATTGTATGACAGTAGAGAGTATAAAATGCCACAGCAAGAGTTGCTGGAATTGCAGGTTAAACTACAGATGGAGATAGAGAAAGAAGCAAAAGCTAGGTTACTACAGATAGAACAGGAAGAGTTCAAACCAGTGGCAGAAACTAAGGAAGGAAATAAACGAATCACATGGACTTCAGTTGTAGAAATTCTTCTTAGCGTTTTGTTGGTTTACCTTGTGCATTGTTGTTTTAAGGAATTTATTGATTACTCTTTCATTGAGAAGAAGTTTAGTTCTTTTTATGTGCAAAGCTCAGGTTTGATTTTAAATCAGCCTTTGGGGAATTTTCCAATTCTTCTTCCCTCTGCCTCACCTTCTTGGGCCAAGGGAGAAGGGGGAGGAGGAAAAGGAAGGGCGATAATATCATCAGCACTGCCCATTAATCCATTTAAAACTCCTGTGTCTTCATTTCAAAGGACAGGAGTAGGCTTTATGCCCCAAGGCAAAAAGGAATTGTGGGGTATTGAGTATAATCAGAAAAGTTTTGAAAATACAGTTCAGTTAATTTCTAAGAAACCTTACAGGGATAAGATCTTGCAGTTAGAGAGAGTGGAGTTTTATACTTGTAAAACTGCTAGGATCGTCTTTGGAGAGTTGGAACTCCTCTTTTATTACCTCGTGGATTTTCCACTTCCACAGGTGGGCTTGATTTCCCAACCCCCTACGGGTACTTATAAAACAGTGTTTATGTTTAGAATGGGTTGGAAAATTGTTGTTTTAATCACTAGAATAAATAGACAGTGTGTGATCTTTGACCCAGGAGGAAAAGTAATATCAGATTTATTGATTCACACTCCTGGAGTACAATTCGGTATCAGAAATTCAAACTTTGATTTTTAGGCAAAAGAATTCAGGGATATAGCCGAGTGTTCTAGTAAAGTCATTACTGCACAGACTATCCCCAAGATCTTCTCTTCTAAACAAGAGAAGGGAATTTTGGGATATGTGATTGCTTACAATTTTTAAATTTTGATTTTACATTTTAAAACATTTTTGATTTTACATCTTCAAAGTATTTTGATTTTACATTTTAAAGTTATTTTGGTTTTATATTTTTAATCTATTTCGGTTTTACACTTTTAAATTATTTTGGTTTTACATTTTTAAATTCTTTGCATTTTACCTTAGCAATGCACTTCGGGCATACACAGAAAGTGCAGCTAAGTGACAGACTGACTAACTTTTGTCTGACTTTTGTTAATCTTTTTGACAACAACTTTGTTCCCACTGTGATGTGGAAAGGCCTGGATGGCATTTGGAAAGGCCCAAGTTGGGCCCCGAGGACATTCCTTCCTAGGTGCAGATCCAGCAGTAGAGTTCATCCCTACCAGAGACTTTTGTAACCTGGGGATCCAAGAGAAGGACCAGACAACAGTCCAGAGGGACCAGCCAGATGTCCGCAGCCCTCCAGACACTGATGGCAGCAATGCCCCTCCTGACCATGACACCAGAGACACCAGACACAGTTCCAGTGTTGCAGCTGAAATGGACTGTTTTGGGTGATACGCAATATAAAGACTGTAAATGGACAATGGGCCTGCTTGCTTCTCCCGTGGCCACTTGCCATATGGTGGCCTGGGAAGAGGCTTTGCCCTATGCTTTCTATTGAAGGACTATGCTTTTAAATTAGTGGGTGAAAAACCAACACACCCACCTGCCATTGTTATTGAGACAATGTTACTGGACATGACTGCTTATGTGCACCTGTGAAACTAGAATTGTTCTAGAATTGTGAAAAGTGCAATAGAGAATTGTGATAAGCTAGAATTGCTCTAGAATTGTGAAAAGTGTAATAGAGAATTGTGAGAAACTAGAATTGTTCTAGAATTGTGAAAAGTGCAATAGAGAATTGTGATAAGCTAGAATTGCTCTAGAATTGTGAAAAGTGTAATAGAGAATTGTGATAAACTAGAATTGTTCTAGGAGTGTGAAAAGTGCAATAGAGAATTGTGATAAGCTAGAATTGTTCTAGAATTGTGAAAAGTGCACTTGAGAATTGTGATAAACTAGAATTGTTCTAGGAGTGTGAAAAGTGCAACAGAAAATTGTAAGAAACTAGAATTGGTCTAGAACTGTGATAAATGTAACTAGAATTGTGACAACCTACCTACTGATATTTGTTAACTAGAATTGTGATGTTTTACCTTGTTGACTTCCCACCTCAGTGTTGACATCCTACCTCATTGGCATCCAACCTCTTTGGCATATTATCTCGAGTATGACTTTGATGAATGGGTTGAACATTTGGGCCACTGTTGAGCCTGGTTCTCATTGTCATACTTCTGTTTACTGATCTGCTGCTTTGTACCTCCTTGGGCATAACACTGTCATCTCATGGATCAAGTGAACTATAGCTGGTGCTAAAAGTTTAGCTTGGTGAGATGTGCGGTTCCCGCAAAACAAGAGAAAGGGAATTGTAAGGGCCCTTTAAATGGGCGGACACAGTGCATCGGGAGATTGAGGCCCAGAAGTATTAGGACTGCCCTTGGGCGGGATCCTGGCCATATTGAGATAGTTTCGTAATGGGTGACTCTCTCGCTGATTGGCTGTGTGTGTGACCTCACAGGCCCTATGTAAGCCCACTGCAGGCAGCAACCACCCTCTTTAACCTCGTGCTGTTCACCCTGGCTCCTAGCCTGGGTGGCCAAGCCAAGATGGGTAGCCGAAAGAGGTAAGGATTTTGGTAGTGAACACATGGGTCTTCTGACCAGGTGTTCACTCGGGAACCAACAAGTCAGGGCATCAGTTAGGGCATTATGTGAGTAGGTATAATAAAGGCTTTTAAGATTACACGTGGCTGTTCTTGAGTGCGCTACCGGTTATTAAGCTATAGATTCAAGAGATTGTGGCCAGAGACCTTAGAAGGCCTCAGAGGAGGCGAGCCGGGTAGAGCTCACACTGCAAAGGACAGTGGTCAAAGGTACTCTGGTGGGTCTAGGACAGACTAGTAATTGTAACTGCCAGGAGAGCACGTTACATACTTTGGCAAATACTACTTGATTTGGATATTCTTCTTTAATGACATTGGAGGCTTCCTCAAAGATTGGATGTAATATCTGTCTGAATTGACACCAGTCAGCATAAAAATTAACTAGAGCATAAAGGCCTCATCTCCAAAATATACAGAGAATTGACTTTAATTTATAAGAAATCAAGCCATTCTCCAATTGATAAATGGTCAAAGGATATGAACAGACAATTTTCAGATGATGAAATTAAAACTATTTCCACTCATATGAAAGAGTGTTCCAAATCACTATTGATCAGAGAAATGCAAATTAAGACAACTCTGAGGTATCATTACACACCTGTCAGATTGGCTAAGATGACAGGAACAAATAACGATGAATGTTGGAGGGGCTGTGGGAAAACTGGGACACTGATGCATTGTTGGTGGAGTTGTGAAAGAATCCAACCATTCTGGAGAGCAATCTGGAATTATGCCCAAAAAGTTATCAAAATGTGCATACTCTTTGACCCAGCCATACTACTACTGGGCTTATACCCCAAGGAACTACTAGAGAAGGGAAAGGGTCCTGTATGTGCCAAAATGTTTGTGGCAGCCCTTTTCATAGTGGCTAGAAGCTGGAAGATGAATGGATGCCCATCAATTGGAGAATGGTTGGGTAAACTATGGTATATGAATGTTATGGAATAATATTGTTCTATAAGAAATGACCAACAGGAGAAATACAGAGAGGCTTGGAGAGACTTACATCAACTGATGCTGAGTGAAACAAGCAGAACCAGAAGATCATTATACACTTCAACAATGATAATGTACGAGGATGTATGCTGATGGAAGTGGATTTCTTCAACATAGAGAAGAGCTAATCCAATTCCAATTGATTAATGATGGACAGAACCAGCTACATCCAGAAAAGGAACACTGGGAAATGAATGTAAACTGTTATTTTTACCTTCTGAATCCAATTCTTCATGTGCAACAAAAAATTCGGTTCTACACACATATATTGTATCTAAATTATACTGTAATATATTTAACATAAAAAAAAATTAACTAGAGCAACATCTGCATTGTTTAAAATTTCATTTTAAACAAGGAAACTTTGTTAAACTTTTGTTGAACTTTGTTTAACTTTGTAAAAGAGCTAAAGTAGAATTTCAGTGAAATGGGGCAAATGCCTTCTGTTCAAGGAAAATGTTTAGAGAGTATTATCAAGGTTATGAAAAGCCAAGGATTGATTATAATTTTGGAGGAGATTACTGAACTTTTAAAAACTGTGCAGGTCATATGTCCTTGTTTTTCTCTGGAAAAAGAATTGGATCTAGATGAATGGGAATTAGTAGGAAAGCAATTTGGTGAACACTACAATTCCAAACCAAACTCAATTTCCAAAGATACATTTCATACCTACAATTTAATTGAAATGGCTTTAAAAATTGTTATTCTAAAGGAAAAGAAGAAGGAGCAAAATGGGGAGGTGTCAACTAAAATAAGTGAAAAGGATGAATCAGATAACAACGAATTTAAGTACAATTCTGAGCAACAGGAGCATCTCCCATCTCCTCCCTCAATTAACCCTTCAGGGGTGGTGCCAGTAGGAGGAGGGGAAGAGGCAGAGATATCAATAGAATTGCCTGTTAAGCAGCCTATGACAAGATTAGATAAAGCATTGGTTAAAGCTAAGAGAGAAGGACAGTATATAAGTGATTTTATACATGCATAGCCTGTGATTGAAGATATTGACTTTTTAGGTCAAAAAAGGAGAAGATATACACCTTTTGATTTGAATAAAATTAAAGATTTGAAAAAAGGTTGTACCCTTTATGGGGCTACATCAGCTTATGTTAAAATGGTACTAGATGGTGTTATAAAGTCCTAACCCCGAATGATTGGAAATCCATACAAGGACATGTCTAGAACCTGGACAAAACTTATTGTGGCTTGCAGAGTTTCATGAATTATGTAAAATGCAAGTCAGATGCCATTTGGAAATATGAGTTAACAAACAATTCACTTTGAGCAATTAGCTGGTGAAGATCTATATGGAGAGAATTCAAAACAGATTAATTACCCCATGACAGTGTATGAACAAATTTCCAAGGCTGCAATAAAAGCTTGGGGTTCCTTCCCCGGAGAGAAAGATAGGGGAGAGGCTTTCACTAAAATAGAGCAAGGTCTCAATGAACCTTTTGTGGATTTTGTGGGATGTCTGCAAACTGCTGTCAAAAGAACTATTGGAGAAAATGCAGCTACAGAAATAATGACCAGACATCTGGCTAAGGAAAATGCCAATGAGATTTGCAAAAGAATTATATGGGGATTAGACAAAGATGCTCCTTTAGAGGAG
The DNA here is from genome assembly GCF_048593235.1 of Sminthopsis crassicaudata. NCBI lineage: Eukaryota > Metazoa > Chordata > Mammalia > Dasyuromorphia > Dasyuridae > Sminthopsis > Sminthopsis crassicaudata. The sequence continues at coordinate 381,749,895 of NC_133619.1, forward strand.
ATCATAAGACAATGTGTTACAGTAGGAACAAATGCTTTTTACACCCAGACTATGATGAACATGGAAAGACAGGGTCCCTCCTGGCAAGGGACTTCTAGAGAAATTCGTTGATGTTTCCAATGTGGAAAAATTGGACATCTAAGAACTCTGTGTAGTTATGGAGATAAAGTGAAAAGACAGGATGGGAGAACAAGACCCAATACCCCATGTCCAAAATGCAACAGAGGACTCCATTGGACATCAGAGTGTAGAATAATTCAGGGAAACAGGATGAGGGGCCCAGGTCCAGGGCCCCAGGCCAAAAAGACTTGGGGCATGATGGCAGTTGAGGTTACACCCAAAGAGCCTTTAGAAGGTCAGGACTCTGATGTGATCTATCAGCCAAAAAGCAATCACATGGAAGAAAGGGATTACCTGATCAGTTAGTCAAAAGACAATCAGATTGCAAAAATGGATTACACATGGGGAGAATACAGGCCTTTTAAACCAACAGGTCAGTGTCCAGTGCAAACAACTTCAATGTAATTGCCAGATGATGAGAAGAGATTTAGAAAGTAGTAAATAGAAGGAAATTAGATAGGTTTGCTTGTATTTCTTCAGATGGAGAAGGAATCAGATGGGTGCCAACGAGTTGTATTCGCCTTGTCCATCGGAGAGAGACAGAAAAAGAGAAAGACCTCAAAACAAAGGAGAAAAATCTAAGAAACATCTGACACTGAAAGAGCATGGCTAATAAGAAGACTGTTAAAGAACTTTAAAACCAGCAGGAATCTTTTGATTTCCTAACACAAGATGAGACTAATGGACAATGGACTTAAGGACATTTATAAATTCTCATTTTATGATTATTTTATCATGTTATTTGTTACATACTTCTAGCATGTATTATGTTACTATGTTACTATGTGTTTATGTAATCTATGTAATTATGTGTAATGCCTCCCATATTGATGGATTTATATTTCAAGGTCATGACCACCCTATGTTCTAAATCAAAAGAAAAGGGGAAATGTTAGGTTCTTACTAAGTGCTAATGAGATGAGATGATAGGTTCTTACTAAGTGCTAAGTTGGTACTTAACAATTCTCTAGTTCCAGCCTTTAAGGGGAGTTTTACCCCTTTGAACTTCTGGGGAGAGCTTAATGTTTAAAAGGAGCAAGTTCATTGGTTGAAGTAATTTTCCCACAAGGCCTTGCATTATCCCACACCCATTCTCTGGGAGGATAAAAGAGGGCGGCACTCTGGAGGAGGATGAGTCTCTACTGTAGGTCAGAGTTGGCGGCTCTCTACAGGAAGAAGAATCTGGCCGAGAGATTGAGTTGAGACAGCAGATATCCCAGAGAGCGATTGGCAATTTATGGAGACAACAGAACTTTACAGTTTTAATAATAGTCCACACTAGTAACAAGTATATTATTACATAAGATAGTTAATTTTGTAGTTTTGTTGGTTTTATACTTTTTAAAAATATCCAGCACCTATTAAACCTCTTCTTGAAGAAAATATTTGTGAAAAAAATATCCAGCACCTATTGAACCTCTTCTTGAAGAAAATATTTGTGAAATATGAAGATGAGGCTTTTAAGTATTTTCAAACTTATGACTTTTTGTCTTTTGAATATCAATAAAATGGTTACTTGATTAGGTGATCCTGATCTTAACATCAAGTTATGCATAAAGCAGTGGAACATTCTTCAGAGGGGTGTGCTGTTATATTATAAAAGCCTCTGGGCAGCATTTACATGGAAGACAGGTCCCTTATCCTTATGGGAATGCTCCCTTAGTGGGATGGTTCAGAGGCTCCTATTTAAGAATGACATTGTAAATTCAGCTCTTCTGCCTCTAAACATACTTCTCTTTCCACTACAACTTTTGATTCTTTTCATAAGAGTTTTGTCTTCCCTGACACATTCCTTTAAAAGATATTTCACTTACAAATCATGCTTTAATTCCTTATTATGGCTCAATGACTGGGGTGTGAGGTGGGAATTATATTGTAATTCTACAACATAAAATTGTAATACTATTTCATTTTAGCAATTAGTGTGGTACTTTTAAAAGGATGTTAACATCAGTCTCATTATTGGTACTTTTTTCTTCATGTTATAAAATTTGCTCATTGTGTTACTTTTTAAAAAATTCACTTTTCCTTCGGTTTTGAAGTTTTCCAGTTCATTTATCTACTTGTGGAAGAAATTTATTCTGAAGCTTTCTTTTTTGGATATTTGTTCTTTTGATAATAATTTCCTGGTAGTTTCTATTGTTTTCTCTTTCTACTTTTTGGTTTCTTTCTCTATTGCTTTATTGTCAAGGTCAGACATTCTTATGCTCCTAAATTTGAGAGTGTGAAGGTGTGATTCACATTTCTGGCCAGAGTAAAAACCATGCAACCAGAATTGACCTTAGCTCAAGTTTCAAGTTGCCATTCTCTCATATGTAGATCATCATCATTATACTCTAACCTTTTCTGCCTTTACTATGCCTTATACTACATTCTCCAACTCATTACTTTCCATTTATTCATGTGGTTGAAAAAAGTGTCAGTCACATAATTGTAAGATAAACTGAATCATTTGAGGAACCAGGAAGGGAACTTCTAGTTGAGCTCATATTTCATATGATAATAAATTAGATGATATTGCATATAATAATTGGACCTGATACATAGAATGTGTTTTGGATGGGAATGCTGAACAGGAGTCCCTAATATTTTAGTTGCCTGATGTTTTTGAGATTTTTCCTTACTCAGTGTTTGTGCTTTTTTTGTTTTATATATTCATATTTATTTACATCTGGCAGATAATTCATTTTTCTTTGGTTTTTAAGATTAGAAAGAGTTACAGAAAAAAAATATTCTGACATTTCAGCATCATGTTCTTTGTATTAAGCAAGTAGAGTCCTCAGATAGCAGGTATAATTTGTCACTAGTCTTGTACTCAAAGTGCTTCCAATGTTTTTTGAAAACTGCCAGGACTTTTTCTTTTCTCGTATATCTTTTGAGAATATATGCTCGCTTCCATAGCATAATGAATTATTAGATTACATGTGAAATGTATATTAAATATGCTTTTTAAAAATACTTACAAACATGTATAGAAACCTTCTATGAACTATACAAATCTAATGTATACCTTAATTTTTTTTTTAAATCTTCACAATTTATAGCAGGCTATAAAATGTCCCTAGTAAACTCTCTGTTGACTATAACTGGGGGAATATGGAGGGTTTGGGTTAATATAGCATCATGCATGACTTAGCAGTTTTCAAAGAATTAAGAGAATAAAACATAATTAGTACTAAAACTATATTGAATCTACCTACTATGTTTGTTAAATGCAAACATCTCACTACTTTAGAAGAAGATAAAAGGGCTTAGGGAATGATTTTCTACACTCTAGCTTGTTAGACTAAATGAAGTGTTTCTAATTTCTATACACGAAGGAAGAAATAATCTGTTAAAGTTGACAGCAAAAAGATCCTGAAAGGCCAGAGAAGAATCAACGCCAACTCAGCTGTTTAGCTAATAGAGAAAATGATGAGAGAAAGGAAAGGGGAAAAAAATCAGTGTCTTCTGAAGAACTGGCAATGTATCATAGGCTCTAAAAAAAAGGTGTTTTTTTTTTTTTTCCTTTTTCCCCCTTTTTCACCCTGTTGAGAAAGAATGTTCACCTTTTGATTTCAGTGTTTCTGTAATTAGCATCATACATGACCCACTTTTAAAACTCTGGGGTTAAATTTGACTTTCCTCTCTCATATCTAATCAGCTACCAAACTGAATCAATTCCTTCTTGGCAATAGCTGTCAGCTTTCTATATACTATACTCTGTTATCATTTTTGCAATTAATTTCAGGTCTATTATGGTAAACAGGACAGATGCCTACATCCAATGTCTCTTATTTATAACCTATTTCACATAATTCATCTTCCTTACACATAGTTCACACAATTATATATTTCTCCTCACATCAAAAAATTTTAATAGAGCTATGTCATCTACCATGTTAAGTTCAATTCCTTTGTCTAATATTCAAGGACTATCATATTTTTGTACTACTTTTATTTTTTTGGGATGTCTCATATTATTGCCTTCTTGGCAACTCTGTATTTCAGTTAGACTGGGTTACTCTATTTTTCCTAAGTATGCAGTGCCCTTTCCCATGTGAATATTTTTTTTATACAGTTTTGTTTTGTTTTGCTTTTTATCTTTCTTTTTTTTAAACATCTAGACATCCTCCCCACCTTCATCAATTGCTAAAATTCTAACTTAGTCTTTCAAGTTCAACTCAAATCTCACCTCTTCTTTGATGCCTTCCCTAATCTCCTAATTGTTATCCTTCCTTCTCAGACCTTACAAGTCAAGCACTTTACTTTTCAACTTTCTGATGAACTTAATTTGTTATAGTTACCTTGATTTATGCTTAATCTTCCTAGACAAAGAAAGTAGAGATCACATTTTATCAATATATCTCCCTCTAATATAATGTTTTAATCACATTAATATTTGTAGGATTTTGTAAAATGAATTATGAATGAATCAGTGGAGTTCAATAGTTCCCTATTGTATGTAGAATAATTTCTCTGTTTAACTAGTCCAACCCATATTTTCAGCCTCATTAGATTACATTTCCCTTTTTATACCCTATGAAGGAGCAAAACCAACTTTAACTATGGTCCTAACACATAACATTCCATCTCCTGTTTCCATAATTTTCCGTTTACATTCTTAAAAGCCTCTCTTTACCTTCTCTTCAGAGTCACTTTTCTTTCTTTACAACACAACTTAAGCACATCTGCATAAAGCCTTTCCTGAATACCCTGACTGTTGACTGCCTCTCTGGCTAGGTTGCATGAATTCACATTATATTTATTTATAAAAGTAGGGTAGATAAATGAACACAATGGAAAAAGTATCAGCTTTGGAGTCAGGAGAAGCTGATTTCAAATATGGCCTCAAACATTTACTAGCTATGTAAACTTAGACAAGCCACTTTGTTTACCTCAGTTTCTATATACATAAAATGAGCTGGAAAAGGAAAGGCAAACTAATTTAATATCTTTGTAAAGAAAGCCCTAAATGGGATCAAGGGGAGTTGGCCATGATGAAAACTACTCAACAACAACATATTTACATATACATATATATATGTGTATAAACATATATGTATATTATCTCCACAATTAGAATAGAATGAGCTCTCCTTGCTAGTAAGTATTGTTTCATTCTTTATTCTTGTATCTTCAGCATCTAGCATAATGTTTAAAATATAAGAGATGACTAGAAATACTTGTTGATGGATTAATAGAAAGAATGGAGATTCTTAAATCTATAGGAACTAGAAGGTGCAAACAAACAAAACTGAAGGTGCTTCCAAGGAGAAGTGTTGGTGCATGGCTTCATGCAAAGGGACATATATTTATACCTGACATAGCCAATTATAATACATATTGTTTTTATTGTAAATGTTTTTGAAAGCTGATAAAAAATCTAATAAATCCCATTACTCAATTCTGCTCACTCATGTGTGAGTTAGGGGATACATCTTTTAAAGTCTATTTAAACAATATGGAAACTAAAGGTATCAAATTAAATGGTATGTGACCATGCACAGGTAGCAGTGTTTTGTTCTTTTTTTTTCCACTGAAGATTGGAATTTTAAAAGATAAAAATATGACATGAAAGATAAAACCTATTACAAACACACATATGTATGTATATATACATACATACACATATATACAGACATATATATGCACACACACATATATATGTGTATATATATATATATATATATATATATATATATATATATATATATATATATATATATATATATACACATATATATATGACATGGGTAGCTAGAATTTAGATAGGTTAAGGTTTGCAAAGCTTAAAGTTTGCAAAACAGAATATCATTTACAAATGTTATTTCATTTAACCCTCACTAAAGGAGATAAATTTCATTATCTCCATTTTATTGATGAAGAAAGAGAGGGAGACAGAGATTGCCACTTGCTCAGGATTATATAGATAATAAATACCAGAGGCTAAAATATGAACTCAGATCTTCCTGATAAGTCCAGAAATTCTATCCACTATGTCATTTTGCTGCTTCTAAACAAGTAAATAAGTTGGCTGATCCTAGTTCATGTAAAAGAATATTATTTATTTGCTTTAAAATTGGCTTAAGATAGAACAACAGATAGAGCAAAATGAGCTTGGAATCAGAAATTCATCTTCATAAATTCAAATCTTTCCTCAGACACTTTGGACAAATCACTAAATGCCTCAATTTCCTCATCTTAAAATGAGCTGGAAAAGAAAATAACAAATCACTCTAGTGTCTTTGTCAGGAAAGCTCCAAAGGGATCACAGAGTCAGATAGAACTGAAACTAATATGATAAACAATAAATAAAAGTACATTTTATGGAAACTAAGAAGAATATGTTTGATCAGAAATGTTTTGATTTCAGTGAATGATTTTAAACTGAAAATGAAAAAATTAGAGAAAAAGAGGCCCAGACAAAACTGTCAAACTACATAGTACAGATAAAACATGTATGACATAAAAGAGAATAAGGTGAAGAATACACTAATAAAACAATGTAAGAAAAGAATAAATTTGAGAATAATCTTAAAACTTAAATATTAACTCACATCAGCATAAACACATAACAAACAAACCAAGTATTTTAATATTTAAAGATAAATATGACTTAAGTATCACCAAAACTTGGGATAGAGGTTTTATGAATAAAAAGCAAATAGAGGATTTAACTTATTCAAAAGAAATAGATCTGAGAGAAGGGTTATAGCACATAAAATTGTATATCAAGTAGATATTTAATTACTTGCATGGAAAACAAAGAATGAAAGCCTCTGACTTTATCAATCAGTTGAAACACTTGTCTTTCTTCAATGTTATAAATGATTGCTTAAGTGACAAATTTGATAGCCTTTTCTCAAATTTCACCTTCCTTGACAGCTCTGCATTTGATGCACTGTTGATCTCTTTATTTCCTCCTTTATATTCTCTCTTCTCTGGATTTTCCTGAGATCTAGCTCTTCATTCTCCCCCTATCTCTCTTCTTTTTCATTTTTTTTTTTTACTGGAGATCATCAACTATATCTATCATACTTTCTAACTGTGTCTATACCATGTATCTTTTTCCTAGACTTCCAATCCCTATAGTTTCTTGATAATTTTATTAGCTCCATGTGTTCAATTATTATCTCTAAATAGATGATTCCCAGATCCTCAAATATAGTCCAAAGCACCAGTTCCACATCACTAACTTTCATTGCATACCCCAATTTGGATATTCATACAAGTATTTCAAAAACTTTTAAAGCAGAACTCTACCTTTTCCCCAAAGCCCATTTCTCTTTGTAATTTCTTTATTTTGGTCAAGATCATTGTTATCCTTTAGGCCACATAAATTTGCAACCTCGATTATATTTCACTCCTCATCTTACATACCTAATCAGTAGCCAAATCTTGTTGGTTGTGGCTACAAAAAGGTGTATCACATCCATAGGCTTCTTTCCACTCATATGATCACCATTCTATTATAATGTTGTCATCATCTCTTGAATGAACTATTGCAATAACCTCGAAATCTGTTTCATTGCCTCAATGGTTCTTCCCATTCCTACTCAACCTCCACATGACAGCCGAACTCACTCTGCTCAACACACTCCAATAGATCTCTACTGTCTCTAAGATAAAATGTAAGTTACTATGTTCATTTTAAGCCCTTATTTTCCAGGCTTATCATACATTTTTCCCGTACTACACTCTAATCTAGACCACCTGACTTACTTGTTCTTGTGATGTACCTATGGGTCTGTCTGCCTCAAATCTCTCTCCCCTCCAATCTATTTTCCATTCAGCTACTAAAATGTTTTCCCTAAACTGCAAGTCTAACTTTATCATTCCCCTTACTCAGAAAACTCTAGTGGTTCCCCATTGCCTCCAGGATTTTAAATAAGAAGCTCTACTTGACATACAAACCCCATTATAATCTCACACCATCCCATCTTCTCAAGATTCTTATTCCTTCCACATAGTCTTTGATCAATGACAGTGGCCCTCTTGCAACCCCATTAATAAGCTCATCCATCTCTTGGCTTTGGACATTTTCTCTGGCTGTTTTCCATGGCTGGAATGCTTTCTCCTTAATTTCATCTATTGACTTCTCTTTAATTCCCAAGTAAAATCTCATTTTTACAGATAGCCTTTCCCAATTCTTCTATTCCCTTCCCTCTATCAATTGCTTCCTCTTTATCCTGCATATAGCTTGCTTTGTTTGTATGTTGCTTCTCTTCTAAGGTTATAAATTTCATAAGGACAGGGACTTTCTTTTGATTCTTTTTGTATCCCTAGTGCCCTGACACAACAAATGTGTATTTATTGATGGGTGGCATTCATCTTCAGTCTCTCTGTCTTTGATTTGTCCACCCTCTATGGGTGTGATAAACTTTTTGCTCATCTCTGCCTTTAACAATCTTTGGTTTTCTTCAAAAACTCAGATCAAATACCACCACTTCTTGGAGACCTTCCTTTATCCCTCCAAATAGTAAAGTTTTCCATAAATTACATTCTGTTTATTTTGTATATACTTGTATATTTTATCTTTCTCCTTTATATGTAGACTCCTTGAGGACAGGAGTTTAATTGTGTTGTATCCCTTAAGTCTAACATAGTGCTAAACATATTATAGTTACTTAATAAATGATTGTAGATTAATTGAATGAAGACATAAAAGGTATATTAATTACATAAAACTGGAGTAGAAACTGAATATATTAGTTGACAAGATCATTACTATCCAAAAAGATCTCAATACCTTCTAATAGTAGGCCTGACAGAATAAGAGATAATGCTTTTAATTTATATGCTATCATTAGGTTAAAAAATAAAATTTATAAGTGCAGTGTAAGTGTAACTTAGTGTAAGTGAAATTTTTGAATAAAATTGGAATATTGTTTTTAATTTTGGCACATAAGTAAATTGTAATGTACATGGCTGAGAATAGACAAGAATAGATAGATGACTCAAAAAATGTGCCATGTGAGACACAATCAAAGGAATAGAATGTTTAGCCTTTGTAAGTAGAGATTTATAAATAATACCTTCTTTCAGACATTCGATGGGCTCTAATTCAATGAATTTCTGATATTTGAAGGCATATTTTGGCATAATAAAGGTAAGAATATTCTAACAATTACAGTCCTAAAAATGGAATGAGATGGTTTGCCAGATAATCAGTTTTCTAAGACTAGACACATTTTTACTGGGGTCTTTAACTCAACTAGCTTACCTTTAAGTTATCTTCTACCTCTAATATTTGATCAAACTAATCTTTGGAGATCCAGACAATTCAAAATCATTCTTACAAGTTCATCAATACTTGTTTATTATGTGTTTACCCTGAGCCAGGCACTGTGCTAAATGCTGAGGCAAGAGAGAGGCAAAAACTCTCCTTACACTCAAGGAGATCACAGTCCAATGGGGGGATACATGAAAAAAGCCGTAAACAAACATGATTTTATGTAGAGACACATACATGCACATATGTATGTGTATATGCATTCATCTATACATTTATGTATAAGTTTTCTTCCTATCAATATATCATATACATGTATATATGTATGTATATATGCATTCATCTATATATTTATGTATAAAGTTTTTTTTCCTATCAAGGAGAAAAAGTAAAGGTTTCCTATAGAGAGGTAGAACTTGAACTAGAAGTTGGAGGGAATCAGAGAATAGCCAGGGGGCAGAGATGAAGACAGAGAGAATTCTAAGAACTGGATACAGCCAGTAAAGTGTTCAGAGACCAGAGATGGGATGTCTTGTTCAAAGGCACAGCACAATTATCACTATATATTTTAGATAGGCCAAAGCAGCATTAAATGGAAAGGTTTCGTTGATAGAATATTGGGTAAAACAGCTTTTGCTAATTGAGGTTTTCTTCTAACTCTGAAGGTGAGGCACTAGAGACTACCTTTCCTTTTCACAACTCTTTCCTCATGGCTGCTATTTTTTTTCACTTTCAGACCTGCCACCTCACCTATTTGAGAGATGAAACCTTAGTAGTAACTATATAATATAGAAATGTTTCCTAGCAGAAGGAGAATTCAGACACTAACATAATAAAATGATAGGTAAGAAAGATCATAATATAATTATAAAGAAGGGTAGTCAAGGTAGAAAATAATCATATCTGTGATTCTGGCCAAATTGCTTCATCTCCCTAGTTTAATGTTCCTAAAAGTAACAATAGGAATAACATTTAAGATTTATATAGTATTTTAAAGTTTACAAAGTGCTTCACAAATATCTCTTTTGATCCTCACAGCATCTTGGAGAGTTAGGTGCTATTAACTCCACTTTAAAGATGAGAAAACAGAGCCAGAAAGAGGTTAACTGATTTGCCCAGAGTTACAGTGAGTGAGTAGGTTAAAATATGCTTTGTAAGCCATAAATCACTCTTTGTAAATAAAAACTAATTTTTTGTTCCTTTAAAAATGGAAATGCATACTACCAATTTCATTTCCTTCATTATCATTATCTCTACTGAATTTCCTTCACTTCATTCATCATAAGATTTGCTCTAATTTTTATAGACCATGGACTATCCAAATAGATTGTAAAACACTTAATGTCAAACTCTAACAACCTTATGAAAGAGATATGTTCTCTAAAAATACATAAAATGATACTGAAGGCTGGTAAAATGTCTTTAGACTTTACTAATGTCACAAAATTGTGATCAACAAATCAAATATTGACGTAACTCCATCTTTCCATTTATGTAAAATTTTTTTGAGAATCAGTGACATGATCATTGACAGAATTGTTGATGAAGGGATTAGTGAGGAAGTCATATTCCCAGGTATATAACCTCTCAATCATCACAAAATTGCATGAAATAATGAATAACTCACATATGCCACTATAATTCTTTGTTGATAATGAAAAGACATTTGATTTGGTAGAGCAAAAATATCACTATGTCTTCTGGCAAGGTATGGTTTATGTTATCAATTGAAATAATGTATATTTAAATATATGGCAACAGGGCTTGTTTGATGAGTCTCATTAATAGCAGATGGGGCATAAAACTTGAAAACATAGATTTGCCAAATGTTATTGCCACCAACATGGAGATTCACACAAGTTCTAAATTGAAGAGGGTTCAATTTAGTGAGTTCTTCCAAGATGCTCCTGCCTCTAGGATTAATTACATTATATTTGTAGCATCAAGCCTCAGGACAATAGAGATTTTTGGTTGAGAGATGTAACCACTTAAAAATATTTTACCTAAACATCCATAAAGATACAACCAAGTGAATGAATATGTTGTACAGATTATGACAAGCAGCTAAATCTGAAGCTGGCAAACTATAGTCCATAGGCCAAATTCAGTGCATTGGTTTGTGTGTGTGTGTGTGTGTGTGTGTGTGTGTGTGTGTGTATGTGTGTGTGTGTGTGTGTGTGTGTGTGTGTGTGTGTGTGTGTGTGTGTGTGTGTGTGTAGAGCCTGCAAGCTAAGAATAGTTTTACATTTTTTGTGAAAAAATCATTCATAAATCACAAACCATATTGTATTTGACCTGTGGGCCATAGTTTGCCAATCCTTCAATTAAATGAGCAAATTATAGACTTCATCTATCAGTAAATATATTTTAGGCAAAACAAATTAATGATGTTACATGTAATGATTAAGTAGGAAGAGAGCAGGCTGCAGTTCCTTTAGCAAATTGTAAAGCTTCATTAAAGACACCAAATTTCTTTCAGGTAAAAGGGCCACTTTTTAGCTAGCAGAATTCTATTGGTGTTCTGTACCAGAAACTCATATACAATAAATGAATTCAGTACATATAACTAAATAAAGCAATGCAGATTATAAGATTTCCTCAGTTCAACTAGTCTTGGCAATTTTCTTTTCTCATTTCTTTTATGTTGGACCAGTCTAATTGAGAGGGTCAGGGGCTTCTTACACTCGGGTTAACCTATTCAAGTCTTTCAGGACAAGAAGCATAACTAAAAAATTACTGTTATTGTGGAGGTAAAAAAAAATCTGAGAGTTTTAATTTTCAGTTTAGTAACTGCCATTCAATGTATGACAATGAAGCAAAAAAAAAAAAAAAAATTCCAAAGCAAACGTTATACATTGGAATTCAGTGTCCAGAAAAAGGGAAGCAACACTCCTGTTGCACTTTGTCTATATCTGACCCCAAATGGAATATTGTGTTCAGTTCTGAGCCCCGTGTTTTAGGAATTATATTTGCAAACTGGGGTCCATCTACAGCATCACAATAGTCTGGGGGTTACACCAAATAAGAATCAACTGAATAGATTGGGAATATTTAACCTGGACCAAAGAAGGTTTGTAGTAGAAATAGAGAAATGGGATGAATAATAACAGATTTGAATTGAATATATATGTATATATACACACATACATATATTTCTATGTATATGTGTATGTATGTATTTAAGTTCATGGATACTTTGTTAATCACCTCTGAATAGCAGGATTTTATTTTGTTTCATAATCATTATCTAAAGGCCTGGGAGTGTTTTAAGATCTGGAGAAGCTAATTGTTTTCTAGATGAAGTATCTTTTTCAACTCTAAAATGTCACAGATCCAAATGCTATAGAAAAGGATGACAGAAGAATTGTCAAACTACTTAAACTATTTTTGGTATAATTCTCGAAACAAAAGAAACATTACATCCAATTTTTTTTTCGAAAAATGTTTTAGTCTGAAAAAAGTATTTGCTATCCTAGAGGGCTTAAACCTAATTCTAGTTGAATCTACAAGCATTACTAGAAGTCCTGCTGTCAGATTAACCCTGCCAACAGGGTTTGCATTATCCTTCTAAACTAAAATACTTTTCTAGATCTCTCAGAATTTGATACAAGACTTTGACACAGCTACCCTGCTGTTTTTATTTGAATTTATGGTATAGGAGTATAGATGAAACATATCTGTTTACAAAACACCTTTACACATTGTGTTTTTAGATTCAATTTAATAATAAAGAGTAAGTAAATCTTGTATGATAGTGAAATCAGAATTATTTAATCCACATTATAAGACTGGGTAGTTAGGTTCTTGAGTAGAATAGTGAAATCCTATTACACAGTTTTTATTATTTTTTTAAAAGTGTGTTTGTTTTTATTTTGAAAACAAATACGTCAGAAATTAAATACTTTAGTGAATTGGCATCTTCAAAGCTTCCAAAGAGGCCTTGAATTAATTATGATAGTGTCTCTCAAAAGACTTTGAAATTCTTCTTTTTAAAATTTTGTGATAACTGTAAATTTTCATTGTTTGAGGGTGCATTTAATTTTCTTAACTATTATTGAAATTAAATCTAGTGAATAATATGGCTGATGACATTAGGTATCATCAATTTGGGTCACAAAGAGTTTCATAGAAGGTGTCCAGTGAGGCAGAACATAATTATAGTGAAGAAGCCACTGGGTTTACTCACTTTGCATCATATAGAAACTTTGAAATAGCATTGTCTTCACTAGGGGTTTTCACACAATGATTTTTGTAGGCTATGAGAATGGAGCAGGTCCAAAATATACACTCAGATGTTGCTCTGTTGCTTCCAGGTCACACTGAAAACATAACTTTTTGTCACTGATTTGTATTTTCCTCAAAAATGCTGACTTTATCCAGATTCAAAGGTCAGCTCAAATGCCAAGTATCCACTGTTGCAATTCATTCACTCAAAATGCATGGCACAGTTGTTTGTAAAAACTTCCTTCTTGTTCAAGTTTACTTTCAGCATGAATCTATGGGTTTATATATTTAACTCCTTGGCCACTCTTCTTATTCTTTTTAAATAAAAAAAAAAACAAAACTTATTTTTAAGTTGTTTGTAAAAGGTTAGCTAATTTCTATACTGTTGTGAAGATTTTTGCTACCTCCTTTAACTCTTAGGAGTTAATTTGAATAAAACTTCCTCTTGACATTTCATTATTATAAACTTTTTTGAAAATAAGAAGCATTTTCCTAATATATTTTTACAACTCCTACACAAAATTTGATACTAATTCTTTGATCTAAATATGAGTTATTTAAGGTTATCATCACACACACACACACATACACACACACACACACACACACACACACACACACACACACACACACACACACAAAAAAAAAAACTCACCATAACTATTAGCTTAGAAATAATGAATTGGCCTTGAAGAGGAAACTGCTAAAAATTGAAACAGGAAAACTACTCTGTTGAACTCCATTGCATTATGGAGTAGCTAGCTTTACAATTAAAACTCTTCATTCCTCTGCCCTGAACATTTTCTCTGGCTGTCCCTCTTGCCTGGAATGCTTTCTTCCTTAATTCTACTTATTATTTTGCCTGGATTCCTATAAATCCTAACAAAAATATCATTCTTAAAGGAAGCTTTTCCCAACCCTTGTCAATTCTAGTACCATCCTTTCTTTTTGTATGTATTTCTCTTTTTCTCCCTTATATAGCTTTTGTGAGTTCCCTCCGGCAAAGACTATCTTTTGCTTCTTTTTGTGCTCTCAGTGCTTAGAACAGTTCCTTGGCACATGGTAGGCACTTAATAAATGCTGATTGATTGTCTGACTGACCTTCATATGTTTGAAGCATTGTCAATGTGAAAGAAAGATTAGACTTGTTCTTTCTGGACCTGCAGGGCAGAACTCCAAGCTGAGACTAGAGGATGCAAAGAGGCAAATAGAAACTTGATACAAAGAAAAACTTCCTAACAAAAAGCAGAATCAGCTTTCTTGGAAGGTAGTGAATTCCCTCTCAATGGAGATCCTCAAGAAGCACTGTATGACTACTTGTCAGATAGAATGTAGTAGCGATTCTTTTTCAGGTGATCTTTCTTCTCTATTCTATGGGCTCCCAACTGAGTCTTCTTATATTATAGACATAGGTCATATATTCAACACGTACATCTGTTCTAGTACATTTTCATGGTAGAACTTTTAAAAAAAAATTAGAGCAATTGAGTTAGATTTAAAAAAACTTAGATTATTTTTAGTCTAGAAGATAAGTTAAAATGTGGCAATATTTGAAAAAAAAAGATTTTACTTTTTGCTCCTTTATATAATCATACTTATCACAATTTTTGTTTTACATAAAACACTAAATAATTTTTAATGATCCCTGAATATCTTTGGAAACATCACCAATAACAGTATTTTGCTAAAAATACCTTATTAAAATGAGCCCATTTACAATTGGACATTAGAACTTTGCATTCAGCTTGCCATAAAATTTTTTGATATGCCAGTCTTTAAGGATAAATGTCACTAATAAAAGTATGATTTATCTGAACAGAATTACCTAGGAAAATAATAGGATCCCTTGTTTAATTTCATGCTTTGGGGATGGAAGGCCCTACCTATTAAAGATGGAGGCTTATTACCTCAAAGCTTTGAAGTTTTTGCACATGAAAACTTGAATTTCAATTAAAGACTCAACAAATCTTCAAATATTTTAAATTTCAGTAACTCAGGAAAACAATTAACCCACATAAGTTTTTGTTAGCTTAGTAGAAGAATATATGTGAACTTAAAAAAAATCTGGTGATAGGTATTATTGTGTAATATTTGGATAAAATTATATGTACTCTAGCCATGGAACAAATTGAATCCTGTATTGCACACACGCTGAATAAGGTTTTTAAATGTTCCTTTTTAAAACATCTCAAAATGTTATACTGGGGGGAAAGAGTTACAGCAATTTCTTAGTCACAAGAATAGCATAAATGCTAAAGCAAATAGAGACCAGATGACAACAGAACCTTAATAAAAGGAATACAAAACAATGCCAGAGCGGAGGTATGAAAAAATAATTCCAAGAGATCAGTATTTTTCTCACAGCCAGAGTCATAGCATGGGGAAGAGAGAGATGGGAATTTAAGGTTTATTATTTTAGAAGTGAGGAAAAGTACACTTTAACATCATATTTCAATTGGATGTTTTATAAGGTAATTAAAAAGCCAAAGTGAAAAAAAGTGTCCATACTTGCATACTGGCAAACATTTAACCAGTTGAGACCGTAACTTCATCACATTACAAAATAAACAATGAGTTATTCACCCAGAAGTTTTGTTTACCAAAAACAATATTTCCTTAAATTATAAGTCTGTGAACCACTTAGAGGTTACTGTAAGAATGAGTATGGGCTATTATAAAATTCAAGCCAAAGACATCATACTACCTCCAATACAGTGGATTTTCTACTTCAACTTTCAATCTGCACTAAGAGCACAAATTTGTCAATGCAATAATGGCTTCCTACTCTGGCAAAGACCCCACAAAATTCTTGTTTGCATAGCACATAGAAGTGGCAGAGAGAAGATAGTCTATAGAACTAATACTAATCTACATGATAAATAAAAACAAATAAAACAATCTACTGATTCAACTGACCAATTTTGGAATCCAGTGCTCTATTAGAATGTATGTTCCTTGAAAGCAAAACATATTTTCTACCTTTCTTTGGATCCCCAGAATTTAATACAGTGTCTGGTACATAATAAATATATTGCATAAATGATTGGCTGGCTTATATAGCAATAGAAAGCCAATATACTTTATTCACTGTCTCCCTACTTTTCTTACATTAAGTTATATGATGTGTTTTCAACTTAACTTTGAAGCAACTTGGATGACAAGGAAGTAATGAAACTCATGGTTTAGCTACATCATTACAAGCATCTGCTTCAAAATCTGAAAGGTTAAAGTATGCCTAAAACTTGTTGTATGTCTAAACTTCCTCCCTCCCTTTCTTCTTCCCTCTCTCCTCCCCTTTTCCTTCCTTCCTTCCTTCCTTCCTTCCTTCCTTCCTTCCTTCCTTCCTTCCTTCCTTCCTTCCTTCCTTCCCCCTCCCTCTTTCCCTCCCTCCCTCCCTCCCTCCCTCCCTCCCTCCTTCCCTCCTCTGTAAGGGGATGAAACTCTTGAGTCAATGCACTGATGTCAGACAATCGAGCACTTGAGGCTAATTACTAATTGTACAATACTCTATAAGAATATGCTTGGAAAATGGCCCTTCCCACTATCCTGTGCTGGCCCAATCGTTTGGTGTATACAGAGAATTGTGTGAGGGACTAGGAGGTGCAGTGAGACTAGCCAGGGTCACTCCTGACTCTGGTTGCTTCTCAGGTATCCAGGGTGCTAATGTGGTCACCACACTTCTCTCCTTCTCTCCTTCCTTCATTCCTTCCTTCCTTCCTTCCTTTCTGTCCTTGGGGGGTGAGGCAATTGAAGTTAATTTGCCCAGGGTCACACATCTAGTAAATGTCAAGTGTCTGAGTCCACATTTAAACTCAAGTCCTCCTGACTCTATGGCCAATGCTATGGAGCTCTACCCAAGTGCCTAAACACTCAGTGATCATTAGTTAATTTCCACTTATTTCCACTACATCTCTTTTGGTGGCATTAGGGTAATTAGAGCCCCTAAAGAATGAGACCCACTTTTACTTAACTATAAACCTATCAGAAAACAAAGCATAACACTCACACTCTCTCTCTCTCTCTCTCTCTCTCTCTCTCTCTCTCTCTCTCTCTCTCTCTCTCTCTCTCTCTCTCTCTCTCTCTCTCTCTCAACTTCACTTTTAATCTGATGGGAGAAGCTGACACTACTACTGCCACTGATCTAAGACATGGACTTTGATGGCTCCTATTGAAGAATGTATTATCTCATTACCAGTTCCTAAAAGAGTGGAAATTATGGCATCACATTCACCTGTTTTATAATAACAGTAACTACCTCATTGGGCTGTTGTAAAAATCAGATGAAATAATATTTGTAAAGTGCTTATTTAGCACAGTGCCTGACATATAGCAGGTGCTAGATACATGCTTATTCCCATGTTCTAATAAGGTAGCATTATAATATTTTAAATTTAAATGTATTAATAAAATAACTTAAGTTTAGATCTTTTTTCCCCCCCTGAGGCTGGAGTTAAGTGACTTGCCCAGGGTCACACAGCTAGGAAGTGTTAAGTGTCTGAGACCACATTTGAACTTGGGTCCTCCTGAATTCAGGGCTGGTGCTCTGTCCACTGCATCACCTAGCTGCCCCCGATCTTTTTCTTTCTTTCTTTCTTTCTTTTTTAAGTTTAGATCTTTAAGGTTTACAAAGCACTTTAGCTTTTATCCTATTTGAGATGCTGGTTCATAGACATCATGGGAATCATAGTTCTAGAACTAGAAAGGCCTTCTTCTAGTCCAATTATGTAATTCTACAGATGAGGTCCAGGCCTCCTTCCCTACTTTTTTACTCCAATAACACAATGTCAATAAATATTGGTGTGGTGATGCCCATTTGAATAGCTCACAAAGGTAGAGAATGTCAGAGGCAAGATCCGAACCCAGACTTTCTGATTGTAGACTTGTGAGTGGCTCTTCAATAAAATTTTGTTTCTGTAGTCATTCACAGAACTATTATGGAGCTTTCTAAACTTGAACTCATCTTTCCCATTCAAAATCTGCTCTTCTACCAACATCTCTGTTTTGTTGATACTTCTTGAAACTCTGGATTCACCTTGTCCCGTTGCCCTTAATTTTGACATGTAATTTGGGGCTAAAAACTATCTCTTGTACTTCAGAATCCACTTGCATTTGTCCTCTAATTTCCAACTTCCTCAGGAAAATCTCTATCCTCTCAATTATTTGTGCCTAGACTCCAATTAGCTTTTAATGTATCTATCTACAACTAAGCTTCCAACCCATTATTCACATAATTTTTTATACAGCCTTCCTATCTATCACTCTGACCCTATCACTTTTTTTTTTTTTTTTTTTTACTCAAAAAATTTCAATACTCCCTCTTTCCCCTCACCTAAAACAAAAAAGCACTAAAGTGATTACTATGTAAAGTAGAAGTTCCTGTTCTTTGAATTTATGGTCACAAAATATGCTCAAATATTTTCTATTCATGTTTTATTCATTCTCCTTCACATACTTGATATTTTAGTCAGATTGCCCTATTGACCATAGCCATTCTCATCCTACACTTATTGTCTCTATGCTTTTAGCTCCAGCTGCCCTCCTTACTTAAAATAGACCCACTTTCTCTATCCCCTTTCAAGTTTTTCAGAGCTCAATGTAGGTGTTAATTCTTTCTGGTAGCCTTCCTCAATCCTCTTAGCTTAAAGTGATCTTTCCTTTTTCAAATTTTACACTTGATAGACCTTTCTATTTTGCATTAACATATCCCTCTTTCACATATCTTCTCTATTCCCATTAAATTATAAGCTCCCTTAGGGAACTTACTGACATTGTCTTATTTTTCCTTGTTACTCTAGTGACTATCACAAAATGTTACATATAAATCTACATTGAGCTGAATTAAATTGAACTAGAAGGATCGTGTGATAAAAAGAAAGTACATTTTCTGTGGAGTCAGAGAACCTAAGGTTAAATCCTATCTCTAATCTATTAGTTATATGATCTTGGGGAAGTGATATTACTTATCTGGGCCTCAATATGCTAATACAATATAGTCAATTGATAAGCATTTATTAGTACCAATTACTTCCGGGTTACTTGATCAATTCTAATCATTCACCTTATGATGCAATGCCAATTCAATCGGTCCATAAGTCTTTACCATGTAAATGTTTGTTTTTACTGAAAGTTATTCTCACAATGGTTCAGGAAGCTTTCTAATGCCAACTATTTGGAATCTAATTTAAGGAAATCATGATGAAAAGATATTTTGAATAATTCAGAAAAATAATTAGCTGTATAATCCAGGACAATTTATTTATCCTATCTTGGATTCACTTTTCTTATCTGGAAAATGATGATAAGAATAGGATCTACCTTAGCAGAATAGAATGAGATAAAATCTGCATAGAATTTTTCAGATCATAAAGTACTATGCAAATGCTATTATTATTATTAATTATCAATATCTAAATGACCGCAATATGCGCTTGATCTTATCTAAGAATTTCAGATTATGAGACTTTTAAGGAAATCTTTAAAAAAATGATAACCAGGGCACAGGTAATTAATGTAATTTAAAATTATTGTTTGTAGTTATAATAATAACTAATTATTATTATATGAAAAATATATGAAAAGGATGATAATAATTAATTATAATGACCACCATATATATTTATCTTTCACTTTATGGTTTAGTAAAAACTTTATGTGATCTCATTTGCTTTTCACAACAATGTTATAAGGTAAGCTAGGGAAGTATAAATATAATTTGTGAGATATGAGAGACACTGTCATAGCACTGCCCAGCATAGCATGCCTGTATCAAATAAGGTACTGTGCTCTATGAAGCAAAACAGAATTGCAGTAGCTCAAAAGAAATGTGAGACGTGCAAATTTAAAGACATCTCAACTCCAAATGTGTCTATGGAATATTTGTGCCCTGCTTGTAGTAGAGGCTTCTGTGATCTTATTTGTCTGATTAGCCACTATCGGGCACAGTGTATCTTGACATCAATATAGTGGTCATTTTGATCCTCTTCCAGAACAAAGGACAACAACCAAATACTCTCATGTAACACAGGAGAAAACTGAAGCACATAGAGCTGAAGTGATTTCCGAAGCTACAGAGGTAGTAAAAGAGTAGACTTGGAAATTAGACCGGTATTCTCTGACTCCACATCAAATATTCCTTTTAACATTGTAAAGAAAATGAAATGCAGAGTCATATAGTTGTGTTGCTACTATAAACAAACAAATTATATATATATGTGAATATATATACACGTGTGTGTGTGTGTGTATACATCCAAAGAATTGTTCTAAGAACAAATGTGATCTAGAAATGGGCATAAAAAACTTGACCTGGAGTTCAAGTCACCATTCCAAGCAATTATGAGTTATAATTTTCTTAAACATTTTTTTTCTTACCTTTATAGAATGAAATTTAAAATGCTTTAACCAACCCCATAAATCTGCTTTGGAAAAAGCACTTTCTAAATCCTAAAATGTCATATAAATGTGAAAAATGTAAATATACACACACATGCGTATGTGTGTATGTGGATCTGTATAAGTAGACATGTATACATATGTATGTATGTGGATCTATATAAACAGACATGCATATATATATATATATATATATATATATATATATATATATATATATATATATATATATATATGTAAAATAGAAGATGGTGAGGATCATTTTTGTTTTTAAAGATCAAGTACTTCAGGTAAGTCATTTGTTTGTCTCAGGAATATTTAGCGTTATAATGGTAAAAATCTCATCTGTATTTTCAAAGTGATTTGCATTTTCCATGCACTGACCTACTTTAGAGAATTTACCATCCTGCTCTTTGCTTTATACTACTTCATACTAGAAATGATAAATTGCCAGAAAGTATCTACAAATGTTGCATAATGTTATCATGTTCTGTTCTGACTGCTAAAATTCAAATTCAGAAATCTCATTATGTTTTACATATAGATTGAATCATGTCGGTCTTTTAAGTTTTTAACTTGTTTAATTTTGTTTAAGAAAAAAATCCATCCATTTTGTATAGCCCAAAGGGGTAGAAATTCGTAAGTACTTCTAACTATAAATAATCCTTGGTTTTCATTTGAAATTTAGATTTGTAATCACAATTAGTATTCCTATTTAAAAAAAAAATTCCCACAAGTAAAATATTATTCTCATACTTACAATAAAGTGAACTTCACTAAAATATATTGAAATTAAAATTTGATTTCACATATTTTTTTTCTTTTGAAATATTAAACAATAAGTTCCTTTAGCATTGTAGAATTAAAGATATCATATTTAGTGGCTATGGATATACTACCTACATATCTTATTCGTGCACTAACAAATATTTTTTCATCAATTGAAGCACAAAGTATCCATTACGAGGTTCCACATTGATTTATATGATTCATAGCCATATGAATCAGGGCTTAGGTCAATAATCAGACTCAGCCTAGGGAAACATATTAAGTTTGTTTTGTTTTAGTTTTTTTCTCTCTGGAGTAGGTCCTGAGTTGTTATCATTCAGGTCAATAATACATTGTTTGACAATGATAACTGTGAGAAACTATTAGCCTGAATCCGTCATATTTTCTAGCTGTCTCTTAAATGCCAGCTGATGGTCTTATCAAGTACCAAAGAAAAAGAAATGACCAAGCAAAAATCTAACATCACTACAGGGAAAGTCAATCAAAATGCATACTCTCCTTATAGAAGGCAGAACATGAGCATCACCTTTATAAATAAAATGATGGAATATAACATTCATCAAAGTCTGAATGAAAGGAAAAAAGAGTAATATGCTTTTGCATTTAACAATAATTGGCCTCTTGCTATATTTCAATCCTGACTTTAGTTTATTTTTATGAAATATATAATGAAATATGGATAGCTAAAGGAGAGACCAAAAGATTCAAGGAACCAAGCCCAGATTATAGAAATAATCTAATAGAAAGGCCATGATCTTTAAGTATATGAATGGCTGTTTACAAAGGATACTGATCATAAATTATCAGTATCTTCATAAGGCTGGATTGGAAGGACTGAAGTTTTTTTTTGTTTTTTTTTTTTTTGTTGTTGTTGTTGTTTTTGTTTTTTGTTCATTATTCATTTGAAGAATAATGAAGATTAGGAGATACATTTGAATCCAATTAATTCAAGAATTAAATGTCAATGGAATATGATATTGTTATAAATAACAGAGATAAAACAAATTAGGATGTCTCTTAGAGGACTTCTGAACTAAAAAATGGGCAGTCAATTAAATCTAGAAATATCTACTTGCCTGAAAATAATGGCATAGATGAGAGATGGAAAATATGATGTTCTTGGGCCCCATTGGGGCCACAACATTCTCAAGAAGGCCTAAACCAGATTAAAATGAGTCTGGAGGCAGGAAGACTCATTTTTGTTAGTTTAAATAGAATCTCAGAAATTTCATAATTGTGTGAATCTGGGCAAGTCATTTAACTCTGTTTGCCTCTGTTCATCATCTGTAAAATAGCTGGAGAAAGAAATGGAGAACTACTCCAATATCTCTGCCAAGAAAACCCCAAAAGTAATAACAAAGAATCAGATACAACTGAAAAAGAGATTGCATAATGTGTATGATTTTAGAATTAGAACTAGATAGTGCATCCGAAGTCCTTTAGTCCCACTTCCTCATTTTTCAATTAAGGAAAATAAGCCTTCAGGAGGTTCATAGATTTCCCCAATCTTACACAAGTAATAAGCTTCAGAGGTGGGTTCAAACCCCACCAGGTCCTCTGACCCCAGAGTCAATGATATTTGCACCATACCTCATAATTTCCCTACTTAAAATAATACCCTTTGTTCCCACTTAACAAAATTAAGAGCTTTGATGATTGTAGTCTATTGATTTTTGATAATTTAAAGGAAAATATACATACATACATACATACATATACATATACATGTATACACACATATATAAACATGTTCAGATTTGTATGGGCCTATCCCAAGTTCTATTTATCATTTTGGCAATACTCATTGAAAAATGCATTGGTCACTGTTCATAGACAACATAATGCCCGAAGATAGAAAGACATCAGGGATGCTTATCTAACACAGAGTTTGAATTATATCCTGCTGAGATAGAACTTGACTTTTTGGTAGTATGGGAGTGGGCTAGGCCCCATAAAAATAAGTATTAATCTGTCATTTTCTTCTTGGGTTACTCCATAACATACAATACAGAATCACTTGACATGCCCTACAACAAGGAAGGATGTAGTCCGTGTTCATAAATCTAAACAAATGTCATAGTTTTTCTTGAAAGAAATAACCACAATAATAAACATGCCTATCACTTGTCAAGAGAATATAGTCTGATGCTCTAAGAAACACTTCTTGGGCCTTTGTTGAATCACAGACATCAAAGGTAACAGAAACTATTTTGGCTTGAATTTTTCTTGTTGCTTATAAGAAAATATTTTTGATGATCTTCTAATAGAATGTTTACTAATCAAAAAAATGCATTAACAAACAAAAACAATAAATTTTGAATTTCATGACATGCTCAAAAATCCTCATTTCATTTCTTAGAATTCAGAAATTAAAATGTGCCTATCAAAAACACAAATACATAAAACTATGCAAATTGGAATGTTCTTCAGACAGTTCATAGTTAGGTGACCAGGGAAATATTTCTTTAAAAAAAATCACTTTGGGAGTCTGTTAATTATTCATTGAATATTCTCTGGGAATCAACTCAATGTGTTACAAACTCTTAGGCGATGATTTGTTGTTGCTTTTTTCCCCCATTTTCTTTTAAATGAGTAGGCAGCTTTAAAGTTTCAAAGCTATTTACTTACAATCAAACCACTGGTAGTTTGTCTTCTTTCTCTGCCATGGACCCTTTTGTAGAAAATTCCTCCTGGATTAAACTGAGTACTCCAAATAATCATATCCCTTTGATAATACACATCCATCCCTGTTATCCTTGAATTATGTTCAATATGAGAAATTTGTTGATGATCGCCACTGTAGTTGAATGGATATATAAAACCCAGGATATCAGTGTCATTAGAAATGTAGAGAACTTGATCTTCAGAGCCTGGAGATTATTATAACGAAATACAAAAATAAAGTAAATTTCAACTAATGTAAAAGCAAACATTTTATTTTTCAATTATGCGGTATTATTTTCATGCTTATACAGCATCTTCAAGTCATCAAGTAATCAAGTCATTTTACTCTGATCCTTTAGCATTTCTGATTTAAGAACTCTAATGTCAACCTAGACATTTCAATTCCTTATTGACAAATTTTTCAACATAGATGCAAATGGAGCCTTTGTGGAAAGTACATCCAACTATTAGACCCCAGGGTGGTATAGAGTGTATTTAAATAGACTTATTTTAATGTTCCTATGTAACACAATTATTGAATCTCAATTTTCATTCAATCACAGTTAGTACTCATGACAGTAGATTCAGACATTTGTGGTAAGAAATAAGAAGCCCCATTCTCCCCTAACCAAAACTACTTTAGGAATCTGAGTAGGCCACACCCACATAAAAATACTTTGAACTCTTTCTTAAATGAAATTTTATTGTACGGAACTCTTGATCAATCGATATTCCTGCATACTAAAAGTCAAGCATAATTTATCAGCATAAAGGTGACTTTGAGGTATTAAATCATCTTGGATGAAAGAAATATAAAAGAAGTTAAAAATTCAGCACAAAGGCAGTGGGGCATTTCCTTTGCACTACTGACATATAGCAACATCTAAATGCTTCAAGATACTTCAAAGAATTTTTATACTCTCATTTATAGGTTATGGTCTGGATTGGTTGAAGACATTCTCACCCAAGAAATTTAACTGTTTTTTGGTAATTGGTTTTAGTGATATTATTGTATTCACTGTATTGTATTATGGTATTTAATTGTGCATAAATGTAAGTAGAGTCATTCTTTATTAAGAAGCTTAGTTAACTATAACAACCTATTCCCAAAAGATGTCATATAAATAGGGATAGGAGTAGGTAATAGGCTGTGATTTTATTATTAATCATGGTATTTTTGTGAATGTTACAAATTGTGATAAACATCCATATCTGTTTTAAACACTTTAATTCTATACTTGATATTTAATGAAAACCTATTTTATGAATAAAAAAGGAAAAGGAATCTGAATCTGAATATTGGAATTGGACTTCTTATTTAAAATTTCTTCTTCAGAAGATATAAGTAATTCTTAACTCATGGCCTAATAATCTTCCAGAAAATCAGGTATTGTATTAAGATTCTCATAATTCTGAATATCATCATTGATTGTGAAATTTAAACAATTATGATTGTGTCTTAAAACACAAATTTTTTTCATTGTTCACCCTGTTTTTGAGAAAGTCATTTTAAAATTATATTCTAGTTGAGGTTAATATAAAATTATAATAACTCAACAGAGCACTCATAATTCAATATTTAAGACACCCACACCCCAGACCTTACTTTCACCCATCTTCTTTTTCTTCTTTTTCATTTTAGGAATGGAACTATAGACAAATAGCTCAAAATATATTTGCTCAAAAGCATATTTCAACCTTCAATGTGATTTTAAAATTAAAAAATAAACTATAGTAACATTAAAATGGATCCTTATACTCTTACCTTTTGCTATGCAGGTGTTATTCTTTTCCTTATAATTCTCGTCACATATACACTTATATGATCCTTTCATATTAATACATTGATGAGAACAGGCACCAAACACCAAGCATTCATTAAGGTCTGGGGTTGGAGAGAGAAAGAAAACAATGATACCATTTCTATCCTAAATGTGCCCTATAAATGTGTTGTCCTAACATGTGGAACTTTTGCAAGAAGTCAAGTTTCTTTTGCTTCCTCGAATTTGGAATCCTTAATTTCTATTGTGAATCTCCATGACATTTATGAATAAAATCACTCTTCTCTTTGTTGGCAGAATTCATCATAGCTTTCTCATAAATGTATAGTACATCTCTGTCAGCAATTTAGTTTTAATTATCTATTTTTGCCCTGATTAAATAAGATTATGAATTTCAAACGTTTTCAAGTATCTTCATTTATCTAAATCAATATTCTCTGATTTCTCTCTGTTATCAGAATAAAGCTTTTGCAATTATTTAGAATTAGGACTCATGTCTTGGGATTGGACCTGATATTTCAACAGCTTAAGGAACTCCCTAGTGGCATAATTTCCTCCAACACTTAAAGTTAATATTTTTCCTGCTACTTGTGGGTCACGTGGCCATTATGTCAGAGATAGGACTTTGCTAAGGTCCTGATATTGAGGTTTCATTATGGCAAAGTGCATCTTAAAGAGGTCACACACCCCCTCCCAATTCTTCCACATCTTGTCACTTTGTCTTATCTTTAACCTAAACATCCTACATTCTAATCATGTGGCTTTCAAGACAGATTAACTCTGTGATCTTGGTAACATAGCATAATCTTGGTTAGTTTCAGTTGTCTCATCTGAAAAATGGGAGCAATAAGAGGCCTTATCTATCTAGGTTCTTATTAAGTATCTATATATGAAAAGACCTTGTCAGTCTTAAAGTGTTATATAAATGCTAGCTATCATTATCATCATGGGAAGCATTATGATTATGATTATTTCAAAGCAAATTTCAATCATATGTGCTTCTATTTAGTGTCATTTAGGATGAATATAAACTTTATTGAATACTGCTGAAATTATCATGCAGGAAGTATCCATTTCCATTTCCATGTCTAATCAATACAATTCTGGTAATTAAATAAGGAAGTAGATCCTATAACTTAGTAAAGAGTATGTTCATTAACATGATTAAAAAGAACCAAAAAGGCTAATTTAAGAGCAGTAGTAAGCAAAGAGGAGGGCAGCTACCAGTTTAAAAATCCCATAATCTGTATCATCATTTTGTAAATCTAATTCAAATAGTTCCACAGCAGTAATAACTGTCCAGAAGAATATTAATAAATCAAGACTATGCCTCAAAAGCTTGTCTAGTATAAGTC
This sequence comes from Sminthopsis crassicaudata, assembly GCF_048593235.1. Lineage (NCBI taxonomy): Eukaryota > Metazoa > Chordata > Mammalia > Dasyuromorphia > Dasyuridae > Sminthopsis > Sminthopsis crassicaudata. The sequence goes on from NC_133619.1 coordinate 381,777,434, forward strand.
AATTAAATTTTTGATAATGATTAAAATGAACTAGTTATTATAACTTTAGTCAGAATGCAAAGAAAATTCATGCAATCTACTTTCATCCATGGCAATGGAGAGAACAAAATCGTGGCATACTTTTGGTAGTTGTCCTGTATTATACAAAGAGGATATTAACTAATATAGACAGAAGTTGGCAAATATCAATTTAGTATGGTTTAAAATCAAAGTGTATTCATGCCCAAGAATATTCACAATATCCATGTGACAGATAATGTAAATTAAAAAAAAAAACTTTCATAACTTTATATACTTGGGTTAGCAAGAATATATTATTTAATGAAATGAACCTAATTCTCCAATAGTTCCTGAAACAAAAATTTCATTTATTTTCATTTCAAATTGAAAGATAAAATAAAACAATCTAGTTCTTCCAGGTCTGAGGCTTTCATAGAAAAGGCTTTGTATTCTAAATGGCAGTTCAGCTGTCTAACAAACTCATGCTTGACCTAAGAGACTCTCCACTCTTAAGTAATATTGTATCACATTATCACATATGATTGTGATGAAAATCAGTCTCCTGTCACCTCACAATTTAGCAGTTTCAGGATTCATCTCATAACCTCAAAATTTAAGAGCAAGTTGTTTACGAAATGTACTATACCTTCACACTGTCTGTTTCTCATGTTTCTTTGAAATCCAGGCTTACAACGACAGAAAACAGATGTTTGTGTTTGATTGCAATATGCATCATCTCCACATGGATTCACATTATCTTCACAGGTATATTCACTGGGAACTAGAATTAAAGATGTACGGTCAGATATAATATATTCTAATTCCTAATGTGGGAACTTTGAATCTTTTTTATTTGAAAATGATATTAATTTTCTCCCTAGATTGTTCTTTTAGTATTGCACAAGATTATAATTTTCATTCCTTATTATCCCTTAGACCTTAAAAAAGGTGCATAAACAGAAAAAAGTGGGTTAATTTACAGTTAATATAATTTAGGTTCAATATGTTACGGTGTCATTAGCCACAACTTCAAGCTGTTACCAAGACCTGCTGCTAGTGAGAACCCAGATTGGGTTCCTATTGGGAAAGCATTATTTTATAAAAGAAAAGGTTATAGAGAGGCCTTTACAGTAAAAGCAGTATTTCTTCAATCTCTTTCTAATCTGTAACACATTGCAGTGGTGCATGACATGGCTGGCAACACAGTTTTTTGGAAACATACTTCAAAGGTGAGCACAATTTTTAAGCCCGTCCAGGGGTTAGTGTTTTACCTTAGTTTCCAAAGGTGGATTTGGATAGCCATTTTACTGAATCTATTACCATTCTATGTTTGCTCATTTCTTGTTGGGTTCTTTATCATCAGTTAGTGAGGAATAACTTGTAGAAAATGCCTCCAAAATTCAAAAACATCAATTGCTTTTAATATATATATTTAAAAAGCAGTTTGTATAAGTCATTTAGTCATGAGCTCAGTGATTTTCTCTGATTTAGGAAAATTAGATATTCAATAGTAGCAAAATGTAAAATTACTAACACATAGGATCTGAAAAACTCTGAAAACTTCCTAGAACTCATCCTGAAGAATGAAAATATATTTTAAAAGAATGAGAAACTATTAGTAATAGGAAAGAGAAAATTGACCATTTATTCATTTTCATAAAATGTATCTGGCCATAGGTTTAAAGGCTCAAATTAGAGTCCTTATTTGAAAGTGAGACCAGTTAAATGAGAATACTCACTTAGATGTTATCTTTTTTTCCCCCCCCTGTTAATTACTTCAAGTAATTTAAGGAACTCTTAAAACAAAGGATTGGTTTAACAAGGCTTTTTAAAGCACTTAGACTTTGCTTACAGCAAGTTCCAAGAAATAGCTAATTTTTTTTTTCAAAGTAATAAAGACAGAAGAGTGAAAGAAGTCCTGGGGGAGACTAATTTAATTCACTAAGTCCCCAACTATTTTTTTGTTATTCCAAATAGGAATGCCTTGTTGCAGGAAGTAGCAATTTTCTATAACTGAAGACCTATTAAAAAAAAAATGGACAGAATGTTTGAATATTGATTGGGCTATTTGACTTCTGCAGTCCTTTCCTTCTTCTGAGATGCTAGTTTTTACCCACAAAGATTATATAACTACTTAACTTTTAATGTTGGTCAGTCATTTTTCAGTCATGTCTGACTTTTCATTTTCCCATATGGAGTTTTCTTGACAAAGGTACAAGAGTGGTTTACCATTTCATTCTCCAGTATATTTTACAGGAAACTGAGGCAAACAGGGTTAAGTGACTTCCCCAAGACCAGATTTGAATTTGGAAAGCTGAGGCTTCCTGATTCCAGACTGGCTATTCTGTTCATTATGTCACCTGGCTGCCATGATTTAATGTAGCTCAACATTTAGTGGACTCACCTATTTTGCAGCCTTGTTCATCTGAACCATCTCCACAGTCATCAAAACGATCACACTGTAACTCCATGGGTATGCATTTTTTATCACTACAAGCAAACTCATCCTTTTTACAAGGTCTTGTTTTATATGTAAGTTTATCTATACAATTATAAACAAATGCAATAAATAGTTTAATCATTTGATAAATCAACACATATTTATTGGATATTCATTACATGCAAGTGAGAACAATGAGCTATTATGACAAAAGAAATCAGAGAACCAGAAATCTGGATGTAGAAGGGATCTTGGAGATCATGGAAGACAAGCCTTTCACTTTACAAAAGAGGAAACTGAAGCACAGAGAAGTGAAATGATTTGACCAGGGTCTCATGGCAAGCAAATAACAAAGGAGAGATTGGACTTTGTGTCCCTAACTCAGTTTTCTTCCTGGTCCACTACATGATGCTGTATAGTAGAAGGGTTGGACATGGCATTCGTGGGCTATGGTGGTGTCAAAGCTCCTGAGCACACTGAGAACCAGATTAAATATAATTGGAATTGGGAAATATTTCATAGAATAAATAAATACATAATAAAACAGATAATATTACATTTTTAAAACTAAGTTAATATGTGACCTTCAAGGGCCCACATATATATGTATTGTGTGTATGTATATAAATATATGTATTTATATATATATATAATATATATGTGTGTGTTTATGTGTATTTTATGTGTATATATATATATATATATATATATGTGTGTGTGTGTGTATGTGCATGTGTATATGTTTATATATTTGTATCTATGTCTGCAGGTGCTAATGTGTGTGTATATATGTGTGTGTGTGTGCATGTGTGCATATGTCTATGCGAACTAGGTCTCTTTATGTATATATGTTTATACATATATCTAGAAGTGTGCATGCATGTGTTTATATATATATATATATATATATATATATATATATATATATATATATATATATATATGTATATATATACATATATATATATATATACACAATGTGTGAGGATATATACATGTATATGTGTATATGCATGTATATATCTATATAAATGTATTTGTGTGCATGGATATGCACTTGTGGATATATGCGCATATATATGCACGTGCATGTATATATGTGTGTATGTCTGTATATTTAAATGTATATATTGGTTGCATAAATACATGAATATATGTATATGTGCATACTCTGCATATGTATACATTCATACCTATATTTACATGAATACATATATGCATGTATGAGTCTGCATGCAGATGTATGTATAAGTCTGTGCGTGGGTACACACATGTATATGGGTACGTACACTCATGCATGACTATATATGTATAGACATATGCATCGTATCGTGCACATGGTGTGTTTATATACATATGTGTATATGTACATATCTGTGCATATATATATGCATGTTTATATATGTGCATATATATACATGTATATGTGTGTCTATTATAAATATGTGTATATATGTATTGTGGATGTGTGTGATTATGTGTATATATGTCAGTATGTCTACATCTACATTGGAAAAATGTGCATAGAGAGGCAGCTAGGTGGTTCAGAGAAAGGATCTTGGACTTGAGATTAAGAAAGGCTTATGTTTAAATCTTGCCTCAGACCCATATAGCTTCATCAACCTGAGCAAGTCACTTAGCTCTTTATGCTTCAGTTTCCTTCCTCTACACAATGAGGATAAAAAAATCTCACATCACACAGTTGCTGTGAGAGTATACATATATAAACGGCTCTGGAAATTATAAAGTACTTTATAAACATCTAACATTAGTATTGTATCTTTGAAATAGTCTATGCAAAAGCTACATATTTACTAACATTCAAGTAATCTTAATCTGTTTCCATAAAGCAAAGTACTTTGATGAAATACACTTATAAAAAGTCTTTCATTTTACTAATCTAAAAGTGAAATTTGAATTCAAAACCCAATAACTATTAAATTAAGCTTTCTGTTGTCATTAGTTTGGAATGAATTCCAAATGAAATGGAATTACCACCACAATGATCTTCATCTGAGTTATCTCCACAGTCATTGATCTCATTGCAAATCTGCTCAGGTCTAAGGCACACTCTATTGTTTCTGCATCTGTGGGGGCGGGTGGGCGGACAAGGAAACTTTGCTGCAGAAAGAAACACCAAACAGAGCACGTGCAAACAGTTTAACAGTTATATATAACAGTTTTCAGTTACATTTTTTTCTCCTTTGATTTTCTTTTTTTGTTCAAATGCATATTCTACTTCTCTTTTTACTATGGAAATTGTCTATCTGTGGACACTGAAAAACATGCAGTGTTAGAAGCTTCTGCTTCTGATTATTTCTATTAACCACAGAAAACATTATTTGTTTCCCAGCTCATTTTAATGTCATCATAAAGTCCAGGCATATCTATTATTTGACTGTATAATAGAGTACCTACCTCAAGATAAGTAAAAGAGCCAACCTTCATGCTCTCATTTTTAGATACCTTATCTTAGCTGACTTCACTCAGTGTGCCAAATTAAATTATGCCTACAATTTATACATGGTGGCAGGACACTTAACTATCCCAAAGAGCAATTTCACACAGCACACAATTTTGAGAGCATATGTTATAGGCACCACAATGTATGTGGAAAAACAGGCCACCTACTGAAAAGAAAATGAAATAAAACTCAACTCTAGAAATATTAGGGCTGTAAAATTTTTTCTACTATCATTCCCTGGAAAAGATATATCTATCTGATTGTGTACATGTGTGTGCATAGAAGGTGATTTAATAATTTAGTAATTATTAGTATTAGTTTATAAATACCTGGTATATAGTAAATATTTAAGAATTCTACCCATACGTGCACACACATACAAACACACCTTTCTTAGTGTCTCTCTCCTCCTCTCTTTTTCTGTCTTTTTCTTTTTTTCAGTCTCACTATCTTTGCCTGTTTATGAATCAAAGCATTAGAAAAGTGTCTAAGATAACATGATCATTGTTCTGCACCTCTGTTTCAAATGCAGGAAAACCAAGGGAAAATGTACGCATCTGGGGTATCTCTCTGATCCTACCATAATGACTTTATGACACCCTGGTGTCAATGATGGCACCCCTTCTCCTCACTCAAACTCCCCCAAATTTGCTTCATAGGTTCAGTCAACCCACTCAGATATGCAGCTCTTAGGCTATATTTGCAGCATGGCTCACATCACTGTTGAGTCCATGATTTGACTTTCATGAATCAACTATTCTTTCCTTTCTCTATAAAGTGATATTGCAGAGAATATAATAATGACTTCACAGTATCAACCTAGGGATTCTAAGGCTTTGGGCAGCACTGTGTAGATTGTCCCCTAGAGTTCCTTCTTGGACTCTAGTTGGACTCAAACATATCTTATTAAATTATTTAATCCTACAATAAGTAATTTGTGATCTTTTTCTTTGTTAATTCTGTAGATTAAAAAAAGAATGAAAACATAGAGATACACATGCATACAAACCCCATAATACATGTACCTAATATATCTTGAGTAATGCAAAACTGCTAGGTTGGAAAAATAGGGTCCATGCAATCACAACTTTTACATTTTATTCTAATTCAGAAATATAGTGAGCTCAAGAAGGTCTTTTCAATCTCTTAAGATTAAAGAGAAGAATGGAATGGAATTGGAAGTAAGTCTCTAAGCTATTGTCCCTGTAGTGAAGATTCTCTAAGGAGACATTTAAGTTGTAAATGCTGTTCCTGAAAATAATCTTGCTTCATTTTTTCTTAAATGTCAGTCTCCAATGTCATCATCCATCATGAAATTTAGCTTCAACTTTGCATAACAAATAGAACAAGGACTTTGGTTAGGGTTTTTCTGTTCACCTTAAGTATTATTTAGTTGTGTCCAAAGCAGTTGCATTTTCTATTAAAGGTGAAATTATGCTTCTACACTATTATTTGAAGTGAAGAATGGAGAAAAAAGGGCAAACTGAATCTAGGGAACATGAAAGATTCAGCATTCTGATGGTCTGCACATGTGTAATTATGTTTGTTGATTGGTTCAGCCTGAAAGTGAAAATAAATGTCAATGAAGAGCAGGAATAAAGTGAAATAGCAGCCATCTGCAGAGTAGAATATTGGATTTCTAGATTTAAAATGTTAAATAACTCATTGTGTCACCTTTCTGCCCTAGCAATTATGTTTCTTACATTCTATATCTTCTCTGAATATTCATGGATAACTGAGGGAGATAGATGATTTTGTGTGTGTGTGTGTGTGTGTATATACATATGCACATGTATAAGTGTGAGTGTGCATGTATGAGAGAGACAGAGAGATAGAGAGAGAGAGACAAAGAGATAGAGAGACAAAGACAGAGGCTTCTTTTTCACTCATCTGCAGGTAATTGTTTAATACTAGCTTGTGTGATGGCAATGTCCTTACATAATTTCTTTGCCTGAAATCAAAAGAGAATCTAACCTTTAAATAGAACTAATATGTGTAAATACAGCTTTAGGAAAACCATAAAATATGAAAGATTAATCTTTTTATTAATTGTCATGAAATAATTTTAATTTTTCATCCATGTGGCCCCCAAATTGAAATTTTTATCATTGTGTCCCAATTCATTGATCATATAAGTACATTATATTTAAGGGAAAAATAAAAGAGAGGTAATTGAAAAACCATACCACACATTTCAGGGACTTCATCTGAGTTATCTCCACAATCATCTTCTCCATCACACACCCAAAAATGTAGTTTGCAGAGAGAATTATTGCAAAAGTACTCATCAGCTCGACATATATTTCCACCTTGGATAAGAAAAGAAGGCAACATGATTATTGCATATAATTATTATTGTATTATGTTCTATATTATCCAAATTGTTATTTAGTGTATATTAGATACAAATTAAAAATTTAAGAACATATTTTTTCAGTTTCTTATATATATGTATATATATACACACACACACATATATATATATATATATACATACATATATACATATATGTATGTATTTTTTTTTCTTGGCCTAGCACTTGAAGCAGGTAATATTCAGAATTATATTAAATATTGTTAATATGAGGCACAGAAGTCCCTATACCAAATTTTCATATTATATTATCACAATTTTTATATTTTTTATATTTGTGAGATGAGTTTTCTTTTGCTTTTCAATTTTTCACTCACATCCTGTACAATCTTTACAATACAAAAATGCAAAGACACTTAAGTTTTTTAAAATAAATAATTTGAATTTTAAAAAAAATGTGCTGTGCTGACAGGCAGAAATATTTTTCTTTAAAATCAGTGGGGAATTTTTCTGTTGCTGGGATACAGATACATAGGATGGCTGAAAACAGAAAACACCAAGAGGGAAGAGGATGTGGGGAAAATTTTTTTAACTTTATATCACAACTAAGCAATAGACTGCTCAGGACAACTAAGAATGTCCCTACATCATACCACTGCTCATTTCTGCTTTAGAAATTGAGTGAAACTGTCTTGAAGAAACTGTATTAGTGACTTCAAATACATTATTTTGATGTTAAGATTTTTCTTTTTGGTTTGTTTAAAATAATAATTAAGAAAATTGATATATGCCTGCTGAATGTAGCTGATTCAATTCATACCATACTGAGACATTTTAACATACAAAGTTTTAATTAGTCATTCAGATGTTTTATCACTCTAACAACACTGAATAATTATTTCTTATTGCTACTCTGAATCACTTGAACCATCCCACTGGTTATTTTGGTGTTTAATATAAACCTAGAGTTTATTTAAAGGACCTATGGCATAGGAAATAATTCAATTATATATTTTATTAGTTTTACTTTTATAATGTTACTTAACTATATGGATTACAAAGGTTTTATTCTTGTTGTTTCCAAGTAGAAATACTGTGATGATGATGATGATGATGATGATGATGATGATGATGATGATGATGATGAGAATGTTTACAATGATAGAACAATAAAGGGGAAATGGCTTATCCAAGAGACTTGGGCAGAAGTCACAATTCTGCAATTAAATAAACTGTTGTAAAAAGTCAGTTGGCCTTCCTCTTCCTTAATTCACTCAATTAAAAAGGAAAGTATTCAATTAGATGATTTATCTATTAAAACAAAACAAAATTGTAATGATCATTAAAATGCCCTTGCAAAGAGCTGCTTAGGGAAGGATACAAAAAGATACACTCCCTAAGGAAATGAAAAATTTAAGAGAAAACATAACATATATGTGTAGATAATTGCAATATGAAATAAAATGTGAAAACATGCCCTTTAATATAATAGCAAAGTGATAAACAAATTTTTAAGAAAGGAAAATTGTTTTTGGCTGAAGAAATCAAGGAAGGCTTCATGGAGGAGAAAACATTCATACCAAATCTTAAATGCCATACAAAAGACTTTAATAAAAAAAAAAAATTGGGGGCTTATATAGTTATTACAGAGTATATGATTTAGAAAGTTAGAAAGCCCATCTAATCTAATTTTCACCACTGGATGGATAAACGAGTATGATCTAGAAGTATCAATAAAGGATTATCTAGTCTGTATCCTAAGACCTCAAATGAGAGGAAATCTGTCAATGAAGATAGCTCATTTGACTTTTGCACAGTTCTAATTGCTAGAAATTTTTAAAAATCATACTGAATTCTGCCTTTCCCATAATATCTACGTATTTTTATTTATTTTTTCTGGAGCCTGACATCACATATCTAAATCTTCCTTCCACTTAAACTATTTTAATTTAAATTTTTTAAATATTTGAAGATTACTATGTGTTTCCTAATTTTTTTCTTCTCTGAACTAACATCTCCAGTCCTCTAAATATATCTTCTTTAAATATTGTCTCTAGTCCCTTTGCCAGAAAGCCTTTTTTTGTATACTTGTTAATATCCTTCCTTAAATGAGATATCCCAAAGTAGAGATACTATTCTAGATGTGGCCATAATATAGCAGATTCATAGCTACTGCTGATGTTCTGACTATATTATGACTCTCACTACAACTGAAGACTGCCTCAGATTTTTTTTTCTCTGCCATATCACACTGTTGACATTCAATCAAACAAAAAAAAGTGGTAAACATTTATTTAGCCGTAATTTAGAGTTTCTTTATCCAGACTTTTTTTCTATTCCAGTAAAATCATAGGGTTAGTCCCCATCTCCATTCCTATATTCTAGACACTATGCTAGACACGATGGATAGAAATAAGGGCCAAAACAGTCTAACACTCTATTAGTGGGATAATATATAAAGGGTTACAGGATATACACACATACCTTCATATAAATTATCTATCTATATCTATCTATCTATCTATCTATCTATCTATCTATCTATCTAAATAAATAAATGATTCAAGGAGAGTATAACTGCAGGTAATCAGGAAAGGCCTCATGGAAAGGGTGATTCTTGAGATGTCTTGAAGAAAGATAGGAATACTAAGTGTCATACAAGGAAAACATGGATTTTAGATGTATGGAAAAAACCTGTGGAAAGGACAGTACAAGAGATGAAATGTCATACACAAGGAGCAAGCAATTACATTAGTTTGATAGCAGCATGGTGCATAAAGGAAAGGGATATATAATCAGTCTAGAAATATAGGTTGAAGATCTGTTGTGAAGTATGTATTTTATATGTGTATGAACATGTGCATATACATATGTGTATATAATTGTGTGTGTATATGTTTGTGTGTGTGTGTGTGTGTGAGGATAATGATGATGAGGTCTTACTGGTTGAGTTGTCAGAGAAAGCCTGAAGATAAGATTACTCCCTGAAGTAAGCAGGGAAGGGCCCTGATGGGGATACTATATCTAATCATAAATCAAGTTATATCAAACCCTCAAGATTAAATTTACCTTATAAGTCTTTCCATGGCTCAGGCCATCTTTGCTGAATCCTTTTGGGTTAGCCCGCCATGACATTCTGCCTCCTGGTCCTTTTTTTTCTCATCCCTACCCTATGTCTCATGGTGTCTTTCTCCTTGTCATATAACTAACTAGCTCTTTTAGGGTGCTAAACTCCTCTGTGGGTTTAGCTTGCCAGTCAGTGGTGTACTCCCACCTCATGGTGTGTTCTCTTTCTCCTACTTAATTGTAAGTTCCACTAGGGAGCTTGTCTTTTCCATTGTTAATTATTAAAACCCCTTTCCTTACTAAGTATATGGTCTCCCAAATTTATTTCATATTTATCATTCCTGGTATCTATTGTATCTCTTCTTTTTGTCTGTAACCTCTTTTTATAATATACTTACCTTTTGCCAAAGAGAATGGCTAATGTGAATTCTTCCCATGACCAAACCCCACCATTAGTTGTCAATTTCTCTCCTCAGTCTCATCATTTGGTGTCTACATCAATCTCATTTGGTGCTGAACCTCAAACACATCACACACACATATGTATATGTTTATAAATATAAATTTTTAAAAGATAGTTTTCGTATCCCACTCAAGTTTGAAGTACAGGGGCTATTCACAGGCTTCATTCCACTGGAGATTAATTAGCACAATTTCTGACTTGTGACAAACAATTCAACCCTTCCTCTGGCAAAGGGGTACCTTTTCCCACCTGCTGCTCCCATTCCTTCCACTTCTGGGATCTCTCCGTGCTAAAGTTGGATTTAGTGGGGTTCTTTGGCATAGAACTCCTAAAAGCAAAAGACTTGAAGCCTTTGTGTTCCCAAAATGATGGGATTATAGCCAACCATTTCCTAGCAAGGTGTAAAAGGAGTTTGGATTTTATTGTAGAATAAGGGGGGAAAAAAAAGAGAAAATTGCTTTAGAGGGAACATAGAATTAAGGTAAACTCTGGTGTCCTCCTAAAATAATCTAAGCAGATCTAAGGATAGATTAGACCTCCTGGGGTAGTTTCTGCCACCGTGATTTGCAAACATCTCCAGGCCAACTCTGCTGAATGAATAAACAATAATAACCCTTGGGGACAGCCCATAGAAAGGCAGCTTCTGCCTTACATACTTTATTCTCATTGTTAGGGGGTCTAAGCACTAAATGGGAGAAGACTGAACGACCTTTCACCCTTCATGGACACAAACAGACATCACAGGTTGCACTGTAGCTGTGTGGGAGAAGCTTGCACACACCTGGTGAGTGCAGTAATGGAGTGCTGGGGCTCCTGCTGGTTGTGGGCACTGGCAGGGGAGCAGAGCCTCTAGTTTCTGTTACAGGAAACAGAAAACACAACTATAGTTGGCAGTCACAGAAGGGAAATGAAACTCCAGGGAATATAATAATTTGAGGGTGAGACAAATGCTGAAAAGTTGGATTTCCACAGTGTTGCAAACTTTGAGGTAGTGTGGGGTTGGGATAGTGATCAATAGAAGCCTTGAGCAAACAAGGAATTTCGGGCTAGGAAGGCATAGGTGGATTCAACTAATCAGAAAGAGTCTGGTGATTTTGAGAAAACCACAAACTGAAGATAATAGCTGATCCAGCCCAAACTAGTTGGGGTCAATAAAATTGAATATTAAACAACACACCCCCCAGGAGCAGTTTTCTGCCATTTTTGAACATGACATGCATAATGAGGAAGGGGGATATGTTTATATATAGTTTAAGGGAAACATGAAGAGTGTGTACCAGAAAGATTGTAACCCGGAAGAAACAGACCAATCCATTCTCTGAAAGGAAGGGCTGCTCCACACTAGCAAGTATAAAGCTTCTCCCATGTCTGTGCTCAGTGCTCCCTTTTCCCAAAGAGCAGTGGGGCCCTTTTCTGGCCAGAAACATTAAAACAATTCCTTAAGATTCTTCTTTAATAAATTTTCTTCAATATCTGATTTTGAGTGGCAAGAGTGTATTTGTAACATAGCAAAAGTATGAGCAAGCATTGTAGCCCAAGCTTAGGAGTAGAGAGGAGAGCCCAAGGTTGAGATCCAGGACAGATCCTAAAAATTGGCAAAAGGACCCGAGGCATAGATCATACTTCCCCATACCTCAGCATTAGAACTTGATCATACTAATAGGTGATAAAAATAAAATAAGACCAAAATATATATACATACACACACACACACACACACACACACACACACACACACACATATATATATATATATATATATAAATGAGCAAGCAAAGGCAAAGGAGAAAGAACTCCACCATACTATGGGCATAGAAATCATTAGGGTTCATATTCAAAGGAAGATATTAGAGTTTTAAAAAGCCATTCCTTTTTAAAAGAGATATGGCAAATGGTCCCAAGCACAAAAAATGTTTCTTAGAAGAATTTAAAAAGGGCTTTAATAATCAAATAAGAGATATCAAGGAAAATAAGAGAAAAAAAGCAATCCAGTAAAGTAAAAATTATGAAAAGAACATCAACTTGCAATAGAGAACCAAAAACTCAAGAAAGTAATTCCCTGAAAACTAGAATTAGGCAAAGAGAAAATAATGATAATCTAAGACACAACAAAATAATAAAGAGAATATGAAACATGTCATCCAAAAAAAATCAACTGATATGGAGATTGAGGTAAGTAATATGAGAGGTAGGACTGCCTGAAAATTATGATAAAAAAGCTTGATACAATATTACAAGAAATTATCAAAGAAAATTGCCCTCAAGTTCTAGAATAAAAAGACAAAGGAGAAATAGGAAAAAAATCAGCTGATTGCCATCTGAAAAAAAATCCCATGGAGAAATTTGAAGGAATATCATAGTCAAGGTTCAAAGTTCAACCAGAGGGTAAAATACCAAACATAATTTAACTATCATGTAAGACATAAGACCTAACAGTTACTATATTGAAGGATTGTAGGTTTTGGAATACTATGTTTTGTACAGCAAAAGAGTTGGGTTTGTGACCAAAGGTGACAGTTTTACATTTCATTTTCATTTTACACGTTGTCCAGTCCTATTAGTTTTATGTCACCAGGAATTGGTAAACCTGCCAAATATGCCTTCATCTATTCTTTCAAGAAAGACATCAATCCAGTCATTAACTTATTTTTTAATCCTTCAAATTGTAAATAACATAATATTTTCACATTATCCATTAGAATATAATGAGTAAAATATTATTAACTTAATGAAAGTTAGCTACAATATTTCTTTTCTGTGCTAACTTAACTGTTAAAAAAAGGAAATGAGGCATGAATTATATTTGAATATAACTTCCTAGCTTTTAGTAATCACTGCTGCTTTGTTGTTGAGATGTTTTTTAAACATTGGTGGCACTGATTAGTGGAGAGAGAACTAGTTTAAAATCCAGGAAAACCTAGGTTCATGCATTGCCTCTGTCACAAGGCTGTGTGACCTTGGGCAATTTTTTTACCCCTCAATGCATTAGACTAGGAGATATATAAGGTGGAGACAGTGTTTACTTGCACTGGGAATAGGAATTTTCATACTCTGGAGTTCCTTATACCAATGAAATCACAGGTCTAATCTCTATTTTATAAACCCCAGCTCCTCTTTTATTATTTTTAACACAATTGTTTCATGATCATATTGTGAGAGAAAAAAATCAGAGCAAAAAGGAAAAACCATAGGAGATATTTAAAAAAATAGAAAAAAAGAAGTGAACATAGATGTGTCAATTTAAATTCAGTTTCCTTAGTACTTTTTTTCTGGATGCAGATGGCATTTTCTCTCCAAAGTCTATTGTTATTCCTTTGGATTACTGAACCACTGAGAAGAACCAAGTCTTTCATAATTCATCGTCACACATTCTTGCTTTTACTGTGTACAATATATTCCTGGTTCTGATTGTTTTACTCAGCATCAGGTCATGTAAATCTTTTTAGGCCTTTCTAAAAATTAGCTTGTTCATCATTTTTTATACAACAAAAATATTCCATTATTTTCATGTACCACAACTTGTTCAACTAATCTCCAATTAACGGGCATCTACTCATTTTCCAACTCATTGCTATCACAAAAAGAGCAGCTACAAATATTTTTGCATATGTGGTCTTTTTTCTCTTTATGATTTCCTTGGGATACAGACACAGTAATGACAATGCTGGATCAAATGGTATGCAAAGATTTATAGCCCTTTGGACATAGTTCCAGATTGCTCTCCAGAATGCTAAGATCATTTCACAACTTCACCAACAATGCATTACTGTTGCAGTTTTTTATCTCCTCCATCTTTTACCATTATCTTTTCCAGTCATGTTAGCTAGTCTGACAGGTATGAGGTGGTACCTCAGAGTTGGTTTAATTTGCGTTTCTCTAATAGTGATTTAGAGCATTTTTTTCATATATCAATAGATAATTTTAGTTTCATCCTCTGAAAATTGTTTCTTTATATCTTTTGACTAAACAGGTGACCTTGTCTCTTCCTTTATTGATAATACGTACAAACATAAAAATTCTCCACTCTTTCTTCAAGTTTCTATACTTTAAATCATTTTTTCTTCTTGCTTTGCTTCATATGAAATAAACATTTCTCCTCATTCCTAAGGCTGACTCCTCATTTATGCTCCATATTACATCTTATATGCCTCTTTCATATCTTTGTTTCATCAATCAACTCCTCTACTTTTGCATCATTAATGTTTTTCTACTGCCTCTATGTCCTCTGATGACAAATTTACCCAAATTACTTTAATTCTGATGAATCAGTTAGGAATTATTATAACATATATAATAATAACCATAAATGTATATGATTTTTATAAAACACTGAGTAGGTAGCCTAATATATGTAGTGTTTAATAAATGCTATCGCCTTCTAAAATCATCTTCCTGAATTCAAGTGATCTGGGCCAAATGAACCATAATTTAGATATTGAAAGAATCTGCAGGTGTGATTGCTGAGAATACTAGTGATATGGAATTTTAACAAATGTACCAATTTTGGGGGGAAAAAAAAGGAAGGAAAAAATGTCTGAAGAAAATAACTCCTTAAAAATTAGAATTAATTAAATGGAAAAAGAGATACAAAAGCTAACTTAAGAAAATTGCCCATTAAAAATTAAAATAAGGCAAATGTAAGATAATAACAATCAAACTAAAAAAGAAAAAAAAATGGAAGAAAATGTGAAATATCTCATTAGAAAAACAACTGACCTAGAAAATAGATCCAGAAGAGACAATTTAAAAATCATTGGCCTATTTGAAGACCATGATCCAAAAAAGAACCTAAATTGCATTCTTCAAGAGATTATTAAAGAAAACTGCCCTAATATTCTAGAAAGAGAGGGGAAATACTTATTGAAAGAATCCATGGATCACCTTTGGAAAGAGATTCCACAAGGAAAATCCCAAGGTATCTTGTTGCAAAACTCTGCAACTATACTCTCAAAAAAAAAAAAAAAATATATATATATATATATATATATATATATATATATATATATATATATATATATATATTGCAAGCTTCCAGACAAAAACATTTCAAACATCAAGGAACAAACATCAGCATTACCCAGCATCTGGCAGCTTCTATAATAAAGGATCAAAGGGCCTGAAATCCCATATTCTAGAAAGCAAAGGACCTAGTGTTATAAACAAGAATTAACTACCCAGTGAGACTCAGCATGATCTTTCAGGGGAGGCAATGGATCTTCAATGAAGTAAGAGACATTCAATCCTTTCTAAAAAAAATAAAAATAAAAACAGAACTAAACAGAAAATTTAATCTACAACACAGGATTCAAGAGAAACATAGAAAGGTAAACAGGGAAAATATATTAAAGATTAAACTTTATATTCTTAGATGGGAAAACAATGTCTGTAACTCTTAAGAACTATATGTTTCAGATAAGAGTGGGAGCATCACATGGACTGGATGTGGTTGTGAATGGACTCTGATGTGATATCAAAGAAAAAGACATTAAGGGGTAGAAAAAGATCTGTATTGGAAAAGAGAAAGGAGAGATAATGGGACAGTTAGATCACATGAATAGGTGCAAAAGAACTGTTACAATCTAGGGAAAGAATGGAGAAAGAAGTTTGATCTCAATTTTGGCTCTAAAAGGGATTAACTTAATCATTCAGTTGGATATAGAAATTTATCTGACCTTCTAAAGAAGTAAGAGGAGAAAGAGGAAAGAAAAGGGAGGGTCAGGATAGAAGGGAGGAGTAATACTAGAGTAAAAGGTAAGAGAAGGGGGAAGGGTGATAAAAGATACGGTAACAGGGTGGGTAAAAAACATACTAAGGACAGGGTGGAAAAAAAGAAAAGTATATACAGGGGAAAAAATAGAATGGAGGGAAATACAAAGCTGGTAATAATAACTGTGAATGTGAATGGGATAAACTCTCCAATAAAGTGGAAACAAATAACAGAGTGGATTAAACAACAAAATCCTGCAATATATTGTTTACAAGAAACACATCAGACATGGAAAGACTCACAGAGTAAAGGTAAGAGGCTGGAATAGAATCTATTATCCTTCAGTTGAAGTAAAAAAAAGCAGAAGTAGCCATAGTGATCTCAAATAAAGCACATGTGATTTAATAAGATCTTATTAATAATAATATTATTAATAATAAATTAATCTTAATCTTAATAAATCTAATAAAATTTAATGAGATCTATAAGATCTTACTAAAAGAGATAAGGAGAGGCAGCAAGCTGGTACAGTGGATAGAGCACCAGTCCTGAAGTCAGGAGGGCCTGAGTTCAAATCTGGCTTTAGACACTTAACACTTCCTAGCTGTGTGATGGGCAAGCCACTTAATCCCAATTGCCTCAGCAAAAAATAAATAAATAAATAAAATAAGGAGAGAAAGTACATCTTGATAAAGGGCCATAAACAATGAGGTACTAAAGATAATAAATGTGTATGTACTAAGAGGTTGAGCAGCCAAAGCCCTAGAGAATATTTTAAACCAGTTACAGGAAGAAATAGACAGCAAAACTGTATTGGTGAGGCACCTCATCCTTCTCCTCTCAGAATCAGACAATCTAAACCCAAAACAATTTTACATAGTCTTTATTTTCAATGGAACTGTTATATTTTTTACTTATTTTGAAGGCCTCATCTTTATAATTAGAGTGGAAGTGACAAGGGGGAGATTTTTTTTTTTTTTTTTTATGACTGAATCTTCTAATGCTAAGGATTATTATAAGTTTTGGGCCAGGTTTGTGTTCTTTAAAGTCTCTTTCAGTTTTATAATTAAATCAGTCTATGATTTTTGTTGTTGTTCTTGCTGTTGTTCAGTCATTTTCAGTTGTCTGATTTCACATTTTCTTACTCAAGATACTAGAGTGGTTTACCATTTCTCTGTTCGGATCATTTTATAGACGAGGAACAGAAGCAAACGAGATTAATGACTTGATCAGAGTTATACAGTCTATAAATGTGTGAGGCCATATATGAACTCATGAAGATGATTTCTTGACTTCAGGCTTAGCACTCTATCTATTGAGCAACTTAGCTACCCATCTATTATCTTTGAGTAGAGGATGCCAATATGTTAGCATATTGAAATGCACCTGGCAATTATACTAATATAGGAGATGCTAATATTATATATGAAGTAAGTTGGTACCATATTCTAATAAATGTTAATGTAATGAAAATAAAGAAAATGGAGAAAGATCATTTAACAAATAAAAAATGGCAATATAACTTTACACTTCAATAAAGAGTAGTAATATATCTTAAATTTATTTGTATTGTGTATTTTGTATTGTATTTCACAAAGTAATTTCACATACCTTTCATCATTACAGGATTAAAAAGAATTTCTTACCTCTGTCACAGTGATCTTCATCACTGCCATCTACACAGTCATGGACTCCATCACATAGCCATCTGATAGGGATACAATGGGCTTTGTTTTTACATCGAAATTGATCTTCTTTGCACTCAGTTACACATTCCATCTGTGAAAATATGGTTTTGTACTGATATCATTACTGATATAATACAGTCACAAATGGAGCAAACACGTAGCCAATACTTCTAGAGTCTCATTATACTTTAAGTTGTCCTTTAACCTAACAAATATGTCCTCCATTTTGGAAAATACTGTGGAACTTATGATTTCATCAATAATAATGTTCTTTGTTTTCACATTAATCTCATTGAAATTATTGTACTTTCATTATCCAAAAGTTAAAGTCAAATGATATAAGCATTATAGTTAAATGATGTTTTTCTTTTACCTCATCTGAGCCATCTGCACAATCATATTCTCCATTACACCTTAAAGAGGCTGAGATACATCCTCCACTGGCACATATGTACTCACTTGATGAACACGTAGGAGAAGCTGATTAAAAATAAAATGTTACTATTAGACAAAATATCCAACTTTTGGAAAGAGTGTACACTTTTTATCCACTGTTAAACATTACTTCTTAATCTAATAGAATTGCATAATAGATTCAAAATAATTTTAACATTAAATAGTAATGAAAAAAATAATCATTGGGATTGTTATTCAATTATTTTCTCTTTTAATTTTAAATGGTTAATATTCTAAAAAATTAAGCACTTTGTCAAATAATTGAAATAGCATTGCAATGTAATGAATTGCACAAAACAGTTATTTCTCATTAGTTTTAGTAAAAATAGAGCATCACACATGGATTTAAAGACAAAATGGACTTTAAAGACTATCTCATTTCTTTCATGAAGAAAGTGAATCTTATAAAGATTAAATAAGTTGCCCTGAGTTACATACATAGTAAATGATAATTAGAAGTTGAATTCCAATTTTCTTACTCCAAATCCAATATTCTTTCAATTGCTTCTAATGTCACATTATTCTCTCATTTTTCAAGATAAAATATTTGGGAACATAATTTTCATAATTTAGGAACAAAGTTATGATTTTAACAGTAAAATACTTGTTTAAAAACTGGTAATTAAGTTTTGGACAAAGTGGAGAATTAATTTCCAATCTATATATCTAACATTGTGCTACTCTATTAATTGTCTCATATTACATTAAATCTATCTGGGATTCATAAGACTTCTAAGTATAAGAAAACAAACAAAATATGTTTATCTGACTCTCTAATACTGTTCCAGAGAATAGAATGCAATGTTTTTGGTCAGTGTCAATACTTTATTCCATTTCCCAGTCCTCTACCGTCTCTCAAAAAAAAAAAAATTTCAATGACAAAAATAATTTTAGAATTATGTAATTTTAATACATTATGACATCTGCTATTGCTTTGTTGGTCTACATTTGTTATTTTATCAGTCATATTTTAGTCATGTTTGACTTTTCAAGATCCCATTTGGGACTTTCTTGTCGATAGTTTTCCATTTCTTTCTCGAGCTCATTTTACAAATGAAGGAATAAGACAAATAGTGACTTACCCAGGGTTAATTGCTAGTGATTGTCCGAAGCTGGATTCGAATTCAGGAATATGAGTCTTCCTGATTCAAGGCCTGCTTCTTTGGTTCTCTATTTCTACCTTGCCACCTATTTGCCTCAGCTAACTTGGGTTTACCAATCTAACAATTATGGGACTATTTATTTCCTCCTTAATATTTATAATTAGGACAAGTGGCCATTAACTATGACCAAATTTTGACTATAGTTTTATGTTGCTGATAGTGAAAAGAATCATACCTACAAGTATATATTACTGAAAGTATGAATCACAATAAACATGTCAATTTATGCATTTTAATATAAAAATGAAATTCTTTATAAAAATACCAAAGTATGTAAAATTAAATGGTACTGGAAAAGATATGCTTGTAAAGTAAGCTGCAACCAAATGAAAATGCCTAGTTTCTAATAGTAATTATATTAAAATACATAGTTTTCCTTAGTTATTTTATGATTTATTTATATTAGAATTAACATGTTTGTACAATATTAACACATCATATATCAAGTACAATTAATATGTAATATAATTAATATTGAATTATATATAATTAAGCACACTGATTACTTTTTTATTTTACTCTCATTTCCATCTCTGCTTGAGTGAAACTAAGATATCAACTGCCCTTCCAAATGCACGGGTCTCTTTCCTTCTAAACTTCAGGGTAGCTTGGTATCAAAAGCTCTTGCAAGTTTCCTTCCATTGGAGACTTTATAGGATTCCCTAAGAAGAGAGCTCTCCCTTATATAACTAGTCACATAAGGCCCTCATTTTCTCTGCCAAGCTTTATGATTTTTCTGTCAATTCATAACCAGAAAGAAAAAAAAGAAAAGAAAATGATTCAACATGATTTTACAATAATGAAAAGGAAACCTCTGATTTGTTTCCCTAATCATAAAGGAATAGATTTTTCCTTTTCTCCAGTTAACTTATTGAAAGCTTTCCCCCCCTTCTCTTTTCTGACTAATAGCAGCAAAATACATTTTCCCTCATTAAATAGCAACAATCTATTTCCTGACCTTTTCCTTAACTGATGTTGATTGACCTCTTTTAAAAGGACATTTCTTCCTTTCTCCAGATTGTATGGAGCATTTTAAAATCTATTTGACTTTTTAGAAAGTGTCCATGGTAATCAACAATGTCAGATAATGCGGAAAAGTAAAAAGTGAGAACTGAGAAAAGATGAACTGATTTTACAACTATACAACACAAAGAACTTCTGGAGAAAAGTAGGTCTAGTTAAGTGGTAGGACTGGAAGGTAGACTAAAGAAATCTTAGAAGAGAAGGAAAGTAGATGAAGTATAAGGATCAGGAATAATTGGATTTTTCAAGGATTTTTAGTGGAGAAAGAGAGAAACCCAAATAGAGAAAAGGTCAAAGATAACTCTGGGAGATAGAAGGGCTCGAGGTCACAGTGAAGACAAAGAGTATGTTTAGGCAGAGTAAGGATAGGGAGATATGTAAAGATATATGATTAGGGATCAGATAAAGAAATTCAAGAGTTTAAAAGCATGGGAATAGAACTTGTTGATAATGGCCAGATCAAGAGTGTGATAACGCCCATGTGCAGATGGAGTGGAGTGGAGAAATTGATCATGGGGGGAGCAGATGGAAGAAGCATGAGAATGCATGTTGAAGGCTCCTAGAATGAGAGCAGTTGGGCTAGACTCAGCATAGGACTGCTTGAGAAAGGCAAGGGAATGTCCTGGAGTTTGCAGATAGTGACAACTAGAATCAGGACTTAGTGATGAATTTAGTTTTCATAAATCTCAAAAGGTAAAAGATTGTATAGTGATGGTGGTGTGTGTGTGTGGGGATGTGTGTGAGAGAGACACAGACAGACAGACAGAGACAGAGAAAGATAGTCAGTCTGGAACCAATAATGGGGACCAAGGATTCATTGTGACTATTGAGTTAAGGGCATGAGTGAAAGTACATCAGTACTGAAAATGATAGTCATCAATGAAATATCATGAGGAGAGACATGTTTCTGTAAATTCCATAAGATGAAAAAAGCAGGAGAGTAGTTTTCTGACCCCCCAAAGCCTAGCAAGGAAGTGGGACTGCCCACTAACTCACTAAAGCCCTTGCTTTGCAAAGAGAAAACTAAAGAGATTAAGTCACACAAGAGTTAGGTGTTTTCCCCAGTTAAGGAAAAACTAAATAATGCCTAGTTGCTAGTATCTAAAGCTAATAAGGAGAATAATGGGACATAAACACATATGCATATGGATATATGGATAATGCATAAGCTAATTATGTGAATTTTTATATTTTCTTACTGAATACTTCAGATATATAGATGCATTTTGAACTAAGTGAATGATAACTTTTCTATTACATATTCATAATTTATTTTTTCATTAAAAAAAATTATCCACATTTTCACTACTGTCTCTCTCTCTTTCTGTCACTTTGTGTGTCTGTCTGTCCCTCTTTAATACCAATTATGTCAATTAAATAGCTACAAGTTATTTGAATGTTATTTCTGGATAATTTTATTTCTAAACAATATTATTTCTAACTATAGTAAATCCTTATCTTCATTTACCAATACCATATTTTTTTCAGCTAGTTCCTTAAATTGAATTTTCTCTGCTAAATGGGCATATATAAATAAATAAAATTGCTATATTTTTACCTGGTTCACAGTTTTTCTCATCATCTCCAAATTTGCAATCTTCATGTCCATCACATTTCCATTTTGCTGATATGCACTGACCAGTAGCACACTGAAACTGATCTTTGGAGCAACCAGTTTCACAATTTCTCTGTTAAAACATAACAAAAATAACAAAATTGGATCTTTTGGCAGCTGTTTGCAGACATGACTACATATAATCAAGTACTGTGGCATATTTCCAAAAATATTGTTATATTTTGAGTCTGTCTCTATAAAGCCCAAAATAGGCTATATTATTTGCCAAGATATTTGTTTTCCTGCTGCTCTTTGATGGTCTATAAGGCTTATAATAAAATAAAGAAACAAAACAATGTGTAACTTATGACTTTATTTATTATATTAGTCAAATATCCTAAATAGCATGTAGGAAAAATATTCCATTAGAGAAATGTTTTTTGATAAAGCATTTATCAATAATACCAAAACCTTGTTTAAAAATTAATATTTTTACTATTAGTTTGAATATATTTTATTATTTATGAAAAACCTGACAACACTTTGTGATAGACATTTGAAAGTTTAGTTCTAGGTTTATTTTATTTCAACATTAGTTTTAATGATTATTATAACAGAAAAAGATACTTCACAAAGATAACTTGGATGCAAAGAGGAGATGTTCATTGGTAGCTTCATTTAATGTAATCTGGCTTCACAAAATATCATAATTTTGAGCAAGTGAAAGAACCATATAACACGTAAAGTACTTTTTAAATCTTAAAGTGCTATATAAATGCAAACTGTTATTACTTTTCAATCCTTTCCACCAATTATACAAACCTTTCAATATACTTTGACTACCAAATTGATATCTTTATTGATATCAATCTTTTGTTCTTGCACACTCCCTGGAAGGTGTTATGTGAGAATTTTTTTTTTTTTTTGTATATAAGAATTTTAAATAGGTTAAAAAGATTTGTTTCCAAGTTTTAAGTGGGCACATTTAAATTTTTTTTTCAGGTGAAACAGTTTTGGCAATAAAAGCTTAGTTTTAAAACATCATGCTAACTTGTTGATGGAATAAAATTATTATTAGCTAAAATTTCAAGGCATAATATACACTTAGGAAGAAGTTATCACTAACAGTAGTGAATTTAAATCCACATTTCAAATAACTTTAATTCAGAACAAACTTGGTTCAGAACAAATTTTACCAATCTGTTTTTGATCTGATGAGATCATCATTGTTACATTGTAATGTGCCTGATGAAGAGCCACTAATAAAAGTGACAGAATTGTCAGCATTTTCTTGATGCTAACTTGTGCTTATATTATTATTTTCAATCCATGGTTATATTGCAATAACTTTTTTATTCCACCTTTCATTCTGTGAAGAATGGTTTATTTATTGCTAAATAATATAAATAAGCAATATGGTGTACGGGGAAAGTATCAGAGATTTGGGCACCAAGGGATCTGAATGAAGCCAGGGAAGCTAGGAGATGAGAAAGAAGAGAATTTTGGGAATAAGGAAAGGCAGAAAAAATGCCAATAGTCAGGAGATAAAGTGACTTATATGAGGAATGCAAGAAGGTCAATGTTACTAGATTAAAGAGCACTAGGTGGAGTATAAAGTATAAGTAAACTGTAAGAGAAGTAAAAATAAAATGTGACATGATGTTAATTTGTAGCTTTCTAAGTCAAAGTTATCAAGGACTTATTTTTATTTTATTTTGACATTCCATTGTCTAATTCAGAGGTTCTCAAACTACGCCGTGGCCAGATGCAGCTGCTGAGGATGTTTAGGCGGCCTGCTGGGTTATGGCAAATGGGCTGAGGGGTGGAGACAGAGTGTGAGGTTATGTTTTTACTATAGTCCGTTCCTCCAACAGTCTGAGGGACAGTGAACTGGCCCCCTATTTAAAAAGTTTGAGGACTACTGGTTAATTGTTTGGCTGTTGTCATGCTTAAAGAAAACCAAAATGATATTACTATATTAAGGTTCAGCATGTAGGGTGTTTGATTGGGGCTTATCAGACCAATAAGAGCTCTACCAAAGGTTTGGCTCAAATAGTTTATTTGAACATTTGAAGTGGAGATGCCTTTAAATTTGCACAATTCACATTACTTTCCAGGTACTGCAATTCTGCTTTGCTCATAGAACACAGTGTCTTCTTTAATATGGGCACATCACACTGGATGGACCTGTGCCAGTGTCTCCCATATCACAATCAGTTCTAAAGTTCTTCAGAGAGACTTGAGAATGCTTTTTGTCACTTCTAATCTCCATGTGAGTACTTGCCTTGTGTTTAGTTCTCCATAAAATAGAGTTTAAGGCAACTGAAGTTTGCCATTCAGACAACATGGCCAGCCCAGTGGAGCTCTGCTCTCTGCAGTAGAGTTTGAATGCTTGACTGTTCAGTTTAAGAAAAAAAACCGTGTCTGCCTTTCAAACACTGAGCTAGTTCTCGCAATACTTGCATTAACCTAATCATCTATGTGCCTATCCCTGGAAAGCTGACTACCAAAGTAAATGATATTATTCACAACATTCAGCATTTCTCCATTTACAGTCACTGATGGTTTCATAGATAGATAGTACACTGCTGGCTGGTAGAGAACTTCTGCTTCTTAATGTTGTCAAACCAAAATTGGCACAAATGACAAAGAATTGATACATATTCTGTTATATCTCAGCTTCAGAACCTGCAATGAATGTATAATCAGATGTAAACAAAAAAGTCTCCCTCCATTTTAGTCTTGTCTGTAGTCTTTTCAAATTAAACAGTTTACCATCAGTGTGATAGCTGACTTTGATGCTGTTTTCATCCTTGTTGGAAGAGGCCAAAAATATTACTAAAAAACATCATGCTAAAAAGCATGAGAGCAAGCACACAGCTCTGCTTCACACCATTGGTGTCTGAGAAAATGTAAGAGCAATATCTATTATCCTAAACTTGTACAAGTATATTGTCATGAAACTGGCATATGATAGTATTTAACTTTTTCAGGCAAACTCATTTTGTCATGATCCTCCACAAACTCTCAAGGCTAATAGTATCAAAGTCTTTAGTCAGATTGATGAACATTGCATACAGACCTCTATTCTGATCTTGGCATCAACTAACTATTCCTCTATACTTTCTGAAATCACACTGGCTCTCAGGTAGATGACCATCCTTCATCTTTCACGTGAAGGATCTGTCTATAAGAAGGACTCTGGCAAGAATCTTTCTGGAAATAACTAGGAGAGAGCCCTCTCTGTGATTGTCACAGAACAATTATTTCTCTTTTCTTTAGAGTTGCTCAGTGGAGACATCCTTGAATTCATGGGGGATTCTAAAGTTCTTGACAGTCCTTGTATTGCTTTTTCTGACCACCTTGTGAATCCTTGCCCTGTATGAGTTCTCCATAAAGTAATCTTTTTTTTTTTTTGGGGGGGGAGTGGGGGCAAGTGTACATTTGGCATTCAAACAACGTGGCTGGCCCTATAGAGCTGTGCAATAGAGTTGGAACACTTGGCAGTTCATTTGAGAAAGGGCTTCAGTGTCTGGGAGACACGACATGGGAGACACTGGCTCAGGACTGTCCAGTATGACGTGCCCTCATGAAAGAAAATGCTGTGAGCAAAGCAGAAGTGAATAAGCTCAGAAGAAAAGTGATTTTGCAAGGTTGGAGTATCCATCTCAAATGCTCATGAGGACTATTTGTGTCTGACCTGTGGCAGAGCCTTCTGAGCTCACATTAGGCTGATCAGCCACAGTACGATACACTGTAACAAGACTCTAATATAGTGATGTCATTTCAGTCCTCTTCAAGAACAAAGGACAACAACCAACCAACCGAGGGGATAACTTCCTTTTGCCAGGAAGATTTTAGTTAGCTTTCATATGAGTAGTGGTCCCCTATCTTGTAAATGTCAGCTGGAACTGAATTGGTACCAGATGTTTTACCACAAGAGGAGCCTCATAGCATTCAGTACTTCTTCAGTTGGAAATTTGGATAGAGGGGGACTGAATTCAACCTTAGGTATATGGTTAATGGCTTTAGCATTGTCTGATGGTTTTTGAGAATATTATGGAAGTATTCAGCCCATTTTCTCCAGGATCATGCCCTTATTACTAACCAATGTGATTCCATCAGTCCTGAGTGGCTGAGATGAACTATAGATCTTTGGCCCATAAATAGCCTTTCAGCATATCATAAAAGTGTTTTGGATTGTTACTGTAAGTATAAAAAATGAATCTCATCTGCATTCCTACCAAGCCAAGAATTCTATATCCCTCTAAGTTTTGTTTGTATTTTATTTTTGATGGAGTCAATTGCTGCTTTCTTAGGGATGGACAAACTGTCCTGCTGTGGACAAATTGTAGAGTTCTTATTTTTCTTTTAGTGTTGAACATAGTAGAGATATAATATATGCTTATTAATAAATATAATAATAAATATAATAAGTGCTTATTAAATTTAACTAAATTTGAAGCTCAATGATTTCTATTTCATTATATATTCAGAAAAGTTGCCAAACTCTATGCCCTTTAGCAAACACATTGACATTGCTGATAACATTTTTGATGGAAAAATAAACCTTTTCTAAATTGAAAAAAAATGTGGAACAGTGAAACATCCAAAACATATACATAATATATAGTAGATTTGTATGGCAGATCAACAGATTAATAAATGACTGTTTATAAGAGGACAGAATACAACAGAATACCTAATAAACAACATATAGGATAGTTAAATAAGATTCTTTTAATGTTATTAAACATTCTCAATTCCTTCAGAGACCTCATAGGCCATGGATTCCAGTGCTTCATTGTCCTGGCTTCCCTTCTCAGGATTATACATGTCTTTCAAGAGAAGCCTGTATAAATTGATCAAGATCAATTTGTTGTTTTATTTTTTCATATTGATGCATTTAATATTTAGTAATATTGAGTTTATAATCCATCAGACATCCCATAGCTTTCTCAGAATATATTACCTACCCCGTTTTAAGATAGTGAAACTGAATTTTTGTACTTAAGGACATAACTTTGAATTTTCTCCCAATGACTTTTATCTCATAAGAATTACCTAATGTTCTACTTCTGGAGTTCTTTGTGTCATGGATCTCTAGTGCAATCTGGTTCAACCTATTGGTTCATTTTCAGAATAATATATGTGCAAAATAAAATATATACTCTTACAAAGGAAATCAATCATTTTGAAGTATAGCAATTGACAAATTAAACCAATGAATTTTATGGATATCTCAGGGTAAAAGATAAGCCCTCCAAGATCATTTGAATTCTGAAGAAAGAATTAGAATCTATAAGAAATTTTAATAAACTAAAAATGATCTTAGTCAAATGGGATAAAAAATGAATAAAAATACATGTGGAATTTTGAATTTAATTTTAAAAATTCATAGAATGAGTATAGAATAGAAAACATAACTATAAACAAGTAATATGACAAAGAACCAAGTGGAGGTTGAAGGTTTACTATAATGCAAACTTAATGAGTCAACAATGAAAACTGGTTGGGCAAATTATAGTATATGAATTTAATGGAATACTGTTTCATAGGTTATGAAAGGGATATTTCAGGGAAATCTGGAAAGATTTTATAAACTCATAAAGACTAAATAAGGAAATTATTTTTACAATAATAATTCTAAAAATAAAATAGTTTCAAAGACTTACAGACTGTAATCAATCTAATTATTGACCATGATTCTATAGCACTGTGAGAGAAGAGAAGTGATGGAATAAAATGTATATTTTGGACATGGATATGTGGGAATTTGCTTTACTTAACTTTACATTTATTAAAGAAAGGAAAAAAATCCTTATAAATTAAAAAAATATATCCAGAGTTAATAGGATCCCTGACTATATTTGTAAAAAAAAAAAAAAAAAAAAAAATTGTTCCGAATGAGTGAAATGAAAGTCATGTTGAGTGATCCTGGTAGGACAACTACTGAAGTTCTAAGTTAGTTTAGGTACCACATTAAAAAAATGACATTTGGCAATTGGAGAGTACTTGGAGTATATTCAGAGGAAAGAAACCAGAGTAGAAACCAGACAGGAGAAGGGAGAAGAAAGAAAAGAAAGGAAGGAAACAAGATATTTGTAAGTATATACAATGTGATAGACATTATGTTTAAGTATTTTACAAATATTATATCAGTTTGATTCTCACCATAACTGAGGAAATTGAGGTAGAACTTGCCCAAACTCACACAGCTAATATCTGTGGCGGGATTTGAATCTATCATGTCTTCCAGACTGTGAAGTCATTATTCTATTCACTGCACCACATTATTACTTCTAAAGAAGGGAAGACTTATAGTTTGGAGAAATGACAGCTGTTGTCAAGTTTTGTTATTGTATATTTGTTTCAGACAAGCCCAAATCTTTGTGAATCCTTTTGGGGTTTTCTTGGCAAAAATACTGGAGTGGTTTGCCATCCTTTTCCAGCTTATTGTATATATGAGGAACTAGGGTTCTTTACTTGAATCCCGAGGTAAAAATAATAATAATATCAATCCTAAATAACTGAGGTTAAATGACTTCTCCAGAGTCATTCTGTATATACACTGCAATTTTCCCCAGTAGAATAAATGTTTCTTGTTAGCAGGGATAGTTCCATGTTTTCTTTTCCATCTCCTGCACTTAACAGAAACTGAAGTACAGAAGGCATTTTAAAGGTGCTTGTTCATTGACTGACTAAAATATTTAAAAGGCTATCATGTGGAAGAAGAATTAGACTTCTTTTATTAGGTTTCAGAGAGCAAAGTCAGAGGTCAAAGGTAGAATCAAGAAATTGAAGCTTAGAAAAAATGAAATTACTTCCTAATAATGAAAGCTGTTCCAAAGGGAAATAGAAAGCTTTGGAAGATTATGTTTCAGTCCTTCTTGTCAGCTTATATCACTGCAGGTATTTAAATGGAGTCCATTGACAAATATGCAGGAAAGGAGGTTCCAATGGAAGTGTCTTAAAAACTTGAGATTTTCTCTCTGCTCTTTTCATCCTCTCCTTTCCTCTCCTTTTTTTTTTTTTTTTAATTCTATCCTATTCTTTCCTATCAACCTATATCCCAGTTAATATTTTGCCCACAAAATATGAATCCTATTTTGGAAATCATGTAACAGTGAGTAGAGTTAGAATAGGTTCCTATACTATATGTAGTTATAGCAAAATTTTGAAAAAACCAGGAACAGCAAAATAAAGTCATTTGTCTTGGAAGCTCAGGGCAATGTTAGAGTTATATTTAACAGAGGATCAATTTATATTTTGGTAACTATAAAAAAGGCAATAATTCTAGCCACTTTTTACATGATCACATTTTTAAAATACATTATTGTTATGTATTTAATTGATGATTTTTTACAGCAAACTTTAGATGATTTTAAACAAGTTTCCATACACTTCCTTTGCAAGTAATTCAGTTTTCTTTTGTCAGAATCATGTATATGATGACTACATCTCCTATTACTTTTGTAGATAAAGCTTATGTTTTGGGAATACAATAGAAATTCCCTGTCCAGTATTAATATTTCAACTACATGCAATCATTATTTAGTGCATTTCAGTGTTGGCAGGAATAATTTCTGACAGATGGTAAAATGAATAGAGTTAAAGAATCATGAAAATTCAAGCATATAGCTATAGGATACCTACTGACACCAACTGAAGAAATGCTATCAATGGTTTTAAAGTACACATATCAACAATGATACTTAAAAAATATAATGGATTATTAATGACTTCCATTCATTTAAGATCTTTAAACCTAATAAATCTCATTTAATATTTAAATGGTAATTAATGAATCAAGAACACAGATTATATTCACAGATGCTTTAGGTAGCAGACAATATTAAAGAATATTATATGTGAAATAGAGCAGAAAGAAAGAAAAAGACTGAATAAGAGAGAAAAAAAAAGTGAGTAAGAAACTTTGATTCATTAAATTCTAAAATTATATGTATATGATAGACTCCCTCATCATGTTTCAAATATAGGGGTATGCCTCTCTTCCCAGCTATCACTGAAATTTAAAAACCAAACCAAAACAAAACAAAACAAAAAAACAAGTATTTATAATTCCAATCTTGGCTTTGTATTTATCATACATGTATTGCATATATATATATACATATATATATGTACATACGTATTTATACATGTGAATATGTGTGTGTGTGTGTGTGTGTGTGTGTGTGTGTGTGTGTGTGTTTGTTAAGGCTTCTTCAGGCATTTTATCTGAAACCCCAAGTGTTCTCACAAAAATGTTTTCTTGCCCATGAAAATATTTTCATTTTAACAAATCTTAAAGTACAAAATAAATATTTATTATCATTTATTATTTATTATTATCATTATTATTTAGACATACAATAATATTTTAAACAAAACTGTTTGAGTTACACAATGTGTATGTAGCTTATCTTTTTCATCTTCTTATATAGCTAATCACCTTCATCACCTTCATTTTCATTAAATTACCAAAATAGTTGCTTAATCTTTCGCTCTGGCAATGTGAACATGGCCATATATTAAATGATCTGTTTTCTGCATCTAAGGAAAATTGCTAGTTCTTATTGAAGGCAATAGACTTGAAGAAGAGAAATTATAGACAAGCCACTGTTTAAAATGCATAAAAATATTACCGTGTCTATAAATACTGCAGCAAGTTTATGGACACATTCACAGATGGCAAGGGCATCAGCTATGGGGAATAAAGTTTCTAAACATCAATTCCTAACCCAGCCATCTACCACTTGAGGTAAAATACACTATAAAATTGACTGTCAATAGTAGCATGAGAACTATTCCCTATGCTGACTATGTGTAGCTTGGTGGGTGGTTGTAACACTTATCTGAATGTGTTAAGAGCAAAGGTCAATTTCATATCTGTCCTAGTCACACTCATTGGACTGAATAATAATAATTATAAATGTGGTTCTAGAGAATTGTTTTCAGTTTAGTTTCATTTTTGCAGAGTTGCCTACCTCATCTGAGCCATCTGCACAGTCATAATCTCCATCACACCAAAACCTTGAAGAAACACAGTCCCCATTTGCGCAGAGAAAGTCTTTCAAGGTACAGGTCTGTGGCTCTGGGAAACAAAAATTTTTAAAAAATTAAAAAGTGTTAGTCTGTTATGTGCCACTGTATTCTGAAATGTATACAGTATAAATCATGAGATCAGATTAAGAAGAAGCAAATTGGAAGTTAGCCGAGCAAAGCAAATAAATTGTGTAGGAAAAAATGCCCCACTGAGAAGCTACAATATATATTATAATGAATTTTCAGACTTATTTTAAAAGACATGAATAGAAAGTGACATTAAAGCAATAATTGGCAAACAGACAAAAGGTAAATACCTTACTTCTTAATAAAAAAAGCCAGCCAAATTGCAAGAAGTTATGAAAATCTACATATAATTGTGGTATAATAATGACTCTCATGGCTGCTGAAGTTATGCCATTACAAGTATTTATTTTAAACAGACATTTTATAGACAAAATTCATGGGACAACTCTGAGGATCTGAGGGAAGAGAAGCCTCCATTCCTTACTTCCTTATTGTCTATTCTGATCCTTCTGTTTGACCTCATTCTTCTTTCCTTAGTGTCAACTATGTGCTACCAATTTCCATTATAGCACAATACCTGGCACGTAGGAAGATCATGTATGTGTATCTAAGTATATAGCTATGTATGTGTGTCTGTGAGTGTCTATTAACTTTGTGTGTGGCTCACTCAACTGCATATCTGAAGAACATGTATACTTTGATTATTTGTTTTTTTGTTTTGTTTTGTTTTGTTTTGTGGTGTTTTTTTTTTGGCTGGTAGGTTAAGATGAACTCTCTCCAGTGCTTTTAAATAACATTTTGAATGATCTACATCTTTCCTATGCTTAATCCTATCAGTATAATGCCTTTCATAGATTGGAGTGCTGAGAGTATTACCTATAGAAAATCCTTCTTCCATTTTAAATCTGCATAAGAAGACAATTTCCTTCATCCTCACTTTAGTCCTCCTCAAGATGTTTCCAAAACATATCATTTGCCTATATTTATGACAGCACAAATTTCCTATTTAGGGTGAGCACCAAACTAAAGATTCATCACATTGTGACTTCTAATTTACTAATTTATCTTTACTTTCCTCTTTCTTGCAACTCTAGTTACATTAAAATCTTCTCACCCTTCCTTTTTTCACTGACACATTTGGTTTTATCAGGAAGTGGGAAAAACAACATTGTAAAAGGAAGCTGAAAAGCTAAGTAATAGAAAATAAAGGTTTCTTTTTTTAAAGGAATGGAGTGAAAATAAATATTACACATATGGTCATGTCTAATTCCTTACAAATGAATCAGAACTCTATAATTTAGTATGCTTTGGAGGTTCTACTGAAAAAAGATTAATTTGCCCCTTAATGTTTTAATTCCCCATTTATGCTAATTGAAAATGAAATTGTGTGTCATATGTTAAACCATTATGATTTTGCTGGCTTTGACACAATTTTCTTTATGAATGGATCAAAAACCATTGTGGTTGCATGATTATAAAAATGGTACACATTTTTATATGTGTATGTATGTGTGTGTTTTCCTCCCTAAAAATATAGATTACATGCTGATTCTGAAAACAAACTTCATTATGCCATTCTTATTTCTCTTGTTCCTAGGTATGGTGCTAGAGAAGCAAATGAATTAAAAAACTGAAATTAAGAGTGGGAAAGATTTTCCCATCCCAATGTGTCTCATCCTGTCTCTGTGTTTTGAAAAATGTCAGCAAATTCGCTTTTGGTTATGGGGAATGAATTATTTATAAACAAATACAAACTTTGTTGAATAAAATAGATTCTGTGGTTTTAGCCTCAAATTGTGTAATGCAGAGATGGAGTGTAGTGTAGTGAAAAGAACATTGGCTCTAGAATCGGAGAAAGTG
The DNA here is from genome assembly GCF_048593235.1 of Sminthopsis crassicaudata. Classification (NCBI taxonomy): domain Eukaryota; kingdom Metazoa; phylum Chordata; class Mammalia; order Dasyuromorphia; family Dasyuridae; genus Sminthopsis; species Sminthopsis crassicaudata. Next base: position 381,810,708 of record NC_133619.1, read on the forward strand.
AGTTTGTGTCCTAAGTCTGATACTTACTAGGTGTGTGACTATCCTAACTTCTTTACATTTTCTGAGCTTTGCATTTTTTCCCTTTTCCTTGTAAAAGGGATGACTCTTTATGACCCCATTTGAGGTTTTGAAAAGCTCCTGGAGGGCTTTGCCATTTCCTTCTCCAGATCATTTTACACATGAGGAAACTGAGGCAACCAGTTAAATGGCCCTCCCAGGGTCACACAGCTAGTAAATATGTGGAGATAGATTTGAAGTCAGGAAGATGTGTCTTCTAGACTCTAGGCTGTATAGTCTTTCCACTACATCATCTAGTTGTCCCAAGGATAATAGTAACTTAAAGAAATTATTCCATAGTATTACTATGCATAAAGAATTTTATAAAACAAAAAAAGAAGCATAAATGTTAGAAGTTATTTAAAATATTCTACTTCATTACTTTGAAGAAAACATATTTAATAGTGAAGAACCCATAAAAATTGACATTTCTCTTCATCTATCTGTTCTCTCTGATCTTTCCAAATTTCAAGATGAGGTCAATTTTTAGACCTTGGTATGGTAATTATAATGATAGTTATTTTGAGATGATTGACGGATGCCTTGAAGTTAACCTGCCATAAAATAAGTTAAGAAAAAATTTTCTATAATATCTAATATAGACAAACATTTTAAAGAATATTTCCAAAATATTATAGTTTGTATCAAAATGCTATCAACATTTTTCAATTAGTTTAATTTCTGAATGAACTGCTTTGTTTTGGCTTTGAGGTAGCACTAAATCAAGAGAGAGTGAAAAGAGCATATTATATATATACATATATATATATATATATAAAACTATAATCAACATCATATTTTTGGAAATAAAAGCATCAGTGAAAATTATAGTATGAGAGGTAGAAGAAACTTAAAAAGTTATTTGGCCCAACTTTCAGCATTTTACCAATGCAAAAACTGAAGTTCAGAGAGTTTAAGTGGCAGAGTAACACCATTATAGTTGGGGCTGAATCTATAATCTAGATTTCCTGACTTGGTCCAGTGCTCTTTTCAAATAGAACTGTGCTAAAGAACTATTTTATTTTTGAATTTAATAATATATAACATTTGGAAATTCTTTGGCATTAAATAGCTTTTTAGTTGATATCTGTATGTGGGGCAGCTAGAGGGTGCAGTGGATAGACCACTAGCCCTGAAGTCAGGAGGACCTGAGTCTGATCTGATCTGGATGTGTGACCCTGGACAAGTCACTTAATCCCAATTTCCTCAGGGGGAAAAATGTTATATGTATGTAGGCACATAAACATATATATAGAAGAGATTTTTACTGTATAATTAATACAACTTACATACAAAAATAATATTTTGATATAGATGTAGTTACTAGACATTCAAATAAAGTAGGAATAGCTTGTCTCCATATATATCACTATCACACAGCATTTTAGTCAAGTATTTTTATTTCCACTTTTGTTAGTTTGCTAGTTACTCATTTATTATTAATGTAAAAGAGGTAAAGTATTCTGTATGGCTAATAACTGGGAAGGCAAAATGCTTTGTATTCATTCTGATAAATAAAAAACATTTTCATGGTAAGATTTCCCTCATGTTTCTAGGTTTTTAATGTCAAATTCAGAACTCTAATACTAATAAGATTCTATTGTTTTCAAGCCCAAAAGTTACCTTAAAACACATAGTGATCTATTACCAGCAGCTATGAAAATTTTATGGGAAAACATTGTATTTAAAACATTATTTTGTTAATTGCTTCATTTCTTTTTTCAACTAATTTCATATCTATATCTCTATATATATTCACATATAGACACACACAATTACACACAGACACACACACACACCCCTTTGGTAAATAAGAGACAAGTTTGATTACTTAATATAGCTGGATTCCTTACTGGATTTTCTTTGTCATTTAAAACTTAAATATTGTATAAATGGATTACTTTGAGACATATGTTTTTTACATTAATGTATTCCTTTGACTTTCATCAGTCCATACTCTTTGACTCCTTTTGCTATGTGATTATTTCAATAACTTCTCCTTAGAGGATTGTATACCCTCCTACAGATAATTATCTTATTCATCTTTGCATCTAACTTTCATTTTTACCTCTTTTTTTTTTTTTTTAATAAACAAGTCCTTTAAACTGTTTGTTAATTCAATTTTTTATATGGCTTTTCCTTGGTAATTTAATGTTTTTAACCGTTATGAGTCTTTTTATTATGGTTTAGGATTCTTCTGAATCTTGAATGCTCTAAGATTTGCAGTAAGATTGTATTTCCAAAAGAATATTGGTTTCACAGAGGTGGGCTTTCTCAACAGTAATCACTTTAGGATCATTGAAAATACCACAAAATTTTCCAATTATGAAAAATTTCCTCTTAATCAATTAGGCACTCCACCAATAAAAACTTTATTTTCTGTGTATATATATATATATATATATATATATATATATATATATATATATATATATATATATATATATATATATATACATAAATGTGAACATATATATTAATTATGCAGTGTACATATTTTTCATTTATAAGATTTGTCAATATAGTATAGGTTTCATAAAAGAAAGATGAGCTGGAAAGTTTTGAATTTTTCATCTCTTTGTATATCTACATAGATATACAAAGAGATGAAAAATTCAAAACTTTCAATATTCATTTCATTAAAACATTAAGTACATTTTACATGCACACATGAATACAATACAAATTATTACATGATCAACTTATATTAAATAGAGGTTTTTGATATTGTAAGAGGAAAGAAATATGGAAAGGAGAAAATAGAGGAAAGAAGATAAGTGGAGATGAGAGTAAAAAGAGATCAGATTGACTATATATAATAGACTAATTCAAATGACTTTTTGCATTACTACTGGTTTGATTAATTATACTTTCACATACAAATACTTTTGAAAATCATTGAGATGAACTTATGATTTGGTTTAGACTGTACATAGTAAACTTTATAACACTAAAAAAAAAGTATAACAAGTCTTCATATGTCCTTTTAATTTACAATTTACTTCACATGCCAATACTCAAAAAATCAGTGAATAATTATCTTCAAGATACACCTGCCACAAAGTCTTAAATTATTTTAATACATACATGGAAGCTATCTTGTTTCAAGAGATCCTTAAAAAGTCTGTGTTTTGTTCTATTGAGGTACTTTATTTAAATCAACAATTAATTGAGAGTAGGATTTCATAACGTCTTAGTCTCTTTGCAGCCACATATGTAGATGTAGAAAATCATCTTTAAAAGCCCCATCCGTTCCCTTTTTACATTTTCTTCAAGGATACTTTAGATGTATTTGCAGGCCATTTTTTTCCCCCCTGAGGCTGGGTTTAAGTGACTTGCCCAGGGTCACACAGCTAGAAAGTGTTAAGTGTCTGAAACCAGATTTGAACTCTGGTCTTCCTGAATGATGCTCTATCCACTGCGCCACCTAGCTGCCCCATTGCAAGCCATTTTTAAATGATTTCCTGAGTTTTAAAAGGAGGTGACCCAGTATAGTATTTCCTGACATTTGTCTAAAAGTACAAAGTTACTTTTTTATAAAACAATATTTCCAGTCCAAGTCTTAGGTTCAAAATGTTAGGAAAGGTGTTTCAAATAAAAATGACATTTCCTGTTCCTTTTCTAATTAGATTTCATATAACTTTCATTTATAAATATTAGAACTATATTAGTTTTTATTATGTTTATTTTTATACACAATTTTTGTGTGTGTGTGTGCTGAAATATTTGGGAAACAAATCTTGAGAGTATTACTATTTTCTCATCTCAATTATAACAGTAGAGAACTAGACTTTCTGTTGAAACATATACTAGACTCTTAATAGATTTAGTGTATTGCTATAAAAGTAAATTCACAACCAAGATAGGTACTAGATCTGTGATTTTATTGGCACTGGGAACTATTGGGTGAGAAAACTCTAGCAATGCAGGTCTCACTGTCTCTGATGGTCAAAAAAAATCTCTTGCTGAGAAGCTGTGACTTGCCCAGATTCAGGCTGCTATTATATTTCCCAGATGGAACAGGCCTTCCTGCCTTTTTAACCAGTTCTCTAAACAACAATGTACTTGATTTATTTTGAGAAGCAATATAATAAAAAAACATACTTAAATTAAAATGGACAGATTTACAAAATAACAGCATTTGTCTTTCTGATGTAAATTGATTTTGCCTAACCCTCTTTTTTATCTTCTTTAACTTATTGTCTTATGTCTCTCTCTCTCTCTTTCTCTCTCTCTCTCTCTCTCTCTCTCTCTCTCTCTCTCTCTCTCTCTCTCTCTCTCTCTCTCTCTCATTATATATATATATATACATATTATGTATAGTATAAGTATACATATATGCATATATATTACATTTAATTCTGGTGAGTTTTGCTGCTTATCCAGTAAAAATTCAGCATTTCTTGTGGCAAATATCACCATTTTTTACTCAAGATAAGTCACTCTCTTTAGTGTATATATTTTGTTGTTTATTCTTTTTTTGACAACATATATTTTATTCTTTTGGGGTTTCATTAACTTTTTTTTTTTTTTTTTTTTTTTTTTTTTTACTTTTTAAAAAAATTCATCAAGAATATTTACTTTGGGCTATAAATAGCAGATAGGTGGTACAGTAGATACAGTCTGACATTTTTCATTGGGACAGAACCATCAACTCCAACTTTAGATACTTACAGGCTTTGTAAGTCTGGGCAAATTACAACTTCTGCCTGTTTTAGTTTCCTCATCCGAAAATGGGAATTACCTACTCTCTGGGGTTAATATGAGAATAAAATAAGATAATATTTGAAAAGATCATGGCAGACATTAAAGCAATATCTAAATCTATGCTAATTATTATAATAAACTTTTAGAGAGTAGGGAATAGTACTGTGTTGACTACCATTAGGGGCCTTTCTTTACAAAGAAAGAATTTTAATTTTTCAGATAATTCTCCCTTTTCCATTTGTTTCTTTCTTTGGTTTCACCTCCATGAAAGCATATATTAACTTGAGGAATGAGTTACTCCAGCTCTTCTTCCTACCTACCAGATTCCCTTTGAGTGTGGTCACTAGATTTGATTGTAAACTCGAGGGCAAGGATTTTCTTTCTTTTTCTTATTTATATCCTTAGTGCTTAACGTAATTTCTATCATGTTGTTGCTCAATTATTTTTCAATCAACTTCAACTCATTACTCCATTTGAAGTTTCCCTGGCAAAGATACTGGAGGAGCTTGTCAATTCCTTCTCCACCTGATTTTGCAGATGAGAGCACTGAGGCAAAAAAGGGTAAGCCTTATGGCCAGTAAAGTGTCAGAGGCCAGATTTGAATTTAAGAGGAGTCATCCTAACTCCAGACTTTATTTTCTTTATCAATTCTGCCATTTAGGTGCCCCTCCTGAGACATAGTAGGCACCTAATCATTTATTGAATTGAATTGAATTATATGCATATGTATATATCCACATATTCATAAATATATAGATACATAAACACTTACATGTATGTCTATTGGTGTTAAAGCTGCTATTTTTACTATTGTCTTCTTTTAAACTCTTTGTTCTGTTGTTTCTGTATTTGCTTTTAGGGGAGTAAATACTGATATACAGTTCAATTAGCACCCTCACAAAATTATTCCAAATTCTATACTTCAGCTTTGACTTCTCACCTTCTCTCTATTTCTGAATAGCTAATAATTTACAATGAATTTTCATTTCAATTTCTTGCTGAAACTTACAATTAAACACATTGCAAAGAAAGTTGAAAGTCCTTTATATTTCCCTAAATTTCAGGCATAGGCAATAATTGCACTATAATGTGACATTCCAGGGTCATAATTCTGGAGTTGATTTGGATATTTCTTCAAGATCCCTTTGTGCTCTGAAGCTATAGTTCAACGATTAAGAAAAAATTACTCTTAATCCAATATCATCATTCTGGTGGAATAATTTCCAGACTTATAAGCCATTAATATTTTCTAATTATCTAAAGGGAAAATTGAATAACAGAATCTTAAAACAAAATAGTAATAATAAGAGCTTACTTCTATATAACTTTTTAAGTTTTTTTAAGTTCCTTCACAATATTTTCTTATGTCGATAGTGAAAATATTATTCAACTCATTTAAGAGCTGAGAATTAGAGATCACATTAAATGCTTGTTGTCACTCAGCAAATATCTGAGGTGAGACTTTAACCAAGTATTACATTCTTTCCAATATATCATGCTCCCCATCCAAAACCTCTTGATGGCTCTCTTATTTCTTAAAGATTGAGCCATGCAGGGGGCAGCTAGGCAGTGCAGTGGATAGAGTACCAGCCCTGAATTCAGGAGGACCCGAGTTCAAATCTGGTCTCAGACACTTAACACTTCTAGCTGTGTGACCCTGGGCAAGTCACTTAACCTCAGCCTCAGGAAAGGAAAAAAAAAAGATTGAGCCATGCATGTATAGAAGGGACATTGTTACCTCTTCCATGCTTAATCAATATCAGCTATATCAGTGGGCTATATCAGTGGTATCACTTAAATTATTCATAGCTGACACTGTAAGATACATATTGACTTAGAAAATCATGTGTTACTGTTATCAATGTTTTGTTGTACTTTTATTTATTTTTAAAATACTTTCCAATTACATTTTAATCTGATCCAGTTTTACTCAGGAATATTGTAGGCCACTTGTGAATTGTAGGTCACATATTTGATATCTCTTTGTCTATATAATGTTCAAATTAAGTAATTAAAAGGAACAAAGACTATTTGAATGTTTTTCTGACCAAACAGCTAAATTATTCACAGGTTATAACTAAACTGATATGAAATAGATTATATTTGAAGATTTGATTTTTAGAAGTCTGTTTAGGTTTCTTGGGCGAATAAAACAATAACCACAGTTAGGAAAAGACAGTATTGAGTTATAGATGTAGGTGAATTCTGAAAAATTAACTTCATTATGACTCCCCATTATTTCTGAAATCAAATAACAAAGTCCTCTGTTTGGCATTTAAAGCTGTTCATAACCTGGCCTCTAACTTTCTACTCTTGTTACATTTTATTCTCACCATAAATGCTACAATTCAGCCACACTGGGCAATTGAATATTTCTTAAACATGTCCAAGGTCACTGGCCAAGTCACTTATTAGAGGCCAGATTTGAGTATTCTGGATTCTAAGCTGAGGGCTATATCCATCTGCCACCTAGGTAACCCACAGATCAAATACCATCTTCTATTGGAAGTTTTCCCCAGTGCTCTAAACTATTTAGTTCCTCCCTTCTTTGTTATTGTTTTGTACCTACTTTGATTCATCCTTCATTTGTTTATGAGTTCTTTAAGGTCAGTGACTGTTTTTGCCTCTCTTTGTATATAAGGTGCTTGGAACACAAATAAATGCTTGCTTACTGTGAGCTAACTGGCTATACAAGTACAAGTTATCACCAAATGATCACTTGTAGTATTACTCATGAACATCTTCTCAATAGAAGGTAAGATCTTTAGGGATTGTTTTCTATTTTTTCCCCTTGGTTTTCTCTATGTACTGGAATCTACATAGTGTTGGTGCTTAAGACATGTTTGTTGGATTTCTGTCTTTATATAATAAACAATCACATGGTATCTTCGTTCAGTATGATATGAGTTTCATGTTGCCTTTTAAACAGATTTAAAGATATGGATTTAGAAAGTAATGTTGTATTGTTAGAATTCTATCTTGGGAAGCAAGTTGATTGAACATTATTATTATTAACATTATTCTTACTTTACTGGAATCTATTTTGACAAGCAGAAGAGAACAATCTTTTTAAAAATTTATTTTATTTTAAAGAAAAGCCATTTAAACTACATGCTCAAAAGTATCTACTTTACAAAATGAGCTATGTAACTGTTCTTAGGAAGGCTGGATGATATTTCACTAAATAGTATGCATAAGGGAACTAATAACATTAAAAGGCTGAAATTAAATCTGCTAGTCTGTTAGAAAATATTTTTGTCCTTCCTCTATATAATTCAGCTTCATATCAACATGCAATGGGGGTTTCTTTTATTGTCAAAAATTAATGTGATTTATTAACTCTTCATGATACTGTTTTTAACCAATCTTCAGGACTATGTCACAAATATTACAATTCAGATCTGGGTCAATTTCATAGGAATATCCTTATCTAAATATAACCATATAGATGAAAAAGTAGGCTATGGGGTAAACAGAACCTAATTTATACTTTATCTCTTTTAAAGATATGTAGTCCACACCTGTCAGATTGGCTAAGATGAATAAATAGATGAATACAAGGGATAATATTATTTTAAAAATTAGTCATGCATATATTCTAAATAAAAAAAATAAAGATATGTAGTATTAATTGAGAGTTACTTACTGCAGTTTTCTTCATCTGAATTATCACTGCAATCGTTTTGGCTATCACAGCGCCAATGATCTGGTATACAGTTGTTGTTTTTGCACTGAAATTCATGAGGTCCACAAGTCTTTTTATCTGTAAAGAAAGTGATCATAATTTCAATGTTTGACTTCCATAAAAATAGCATTGATAAGAGTAGCTTTAATAAGAAAATTAGCACTGTGCTCATAGCTATGCAGAGATCTGCGATTGTTGACAATTAAAAACAAAATATTTTAAACTATTTATTGAATAATATCCCCAAAGCAAAGATTAATATTACCATGGGAAAGTTATCACACTAAAACTAAAAAGAAATGCTTAAGAATACTCTATTAGATATCTGAGTTTGATCCTAATAAGCAAGAAGAGCTGAATTTGAGCTGTAGGAGAGGAAAAGGATATTGGAGCAAAAAGAATCACATGATATAATGGCAAAGGAAATGCAATCGGAGTCAGAATATCCAGGATCAAATCTTGACTCTTCCATTTTTGTAATCTTGAACAAATTACTGAAATACTTTGTACCTGGTTTTTTCACTATGAAATCCAGTAGTTAAACTGGATGACCTTAAGTTATCTTCCAACCCTAAGTCCCATGACCATATTGTGCTTCTCTGACCATCTAAAGGATAATCAACAGGACACCCATCAGTCTGCTGAAATGAAAATCTGTCCAATGCATGCAAGAAGAACTATCTTTTCTAACACAGCTATAACTTCATTTTTTATAATTATATTGTCTGTGGCTCTAGCTCTAATCTTAGTTTTTATAGTTATATTATCTGTGGTTCCCAAATAAGAAATACCTTTTCATTTCAACTATCTGTTCTCTTCTGTAGATATTTTCCTACTTCTCTGTCTTGTTACTTTGGGCATATATATATATATATGTATATATTAACAGATTTGACCTCTTTCTCACATATGGTCCAATGGAAATGTCTAATATGACATTCTTAAGCATTTACATGTAGGTTTAATAGTACAGCTTCTCCCTGGTAATGTTAATCTTTGCTACGGGGCTAATTATTCAATAAATAATTTAACTTTCAACATGGTAGTAATTTCCTTCTTGATCTCCAGGCCTATAGCTGTGTCACATACTAGCTGCTACACATATACACACACACATACAAAATATATGTATTTATATATTTAAATAGAGCTATAAATAAAGAGATATCTATTAGATATTCATTCAGTGATCATTCCTATACCAGGTCCAACAATAAAAAAGAAAGACTTGGATACTGGATAAGAAATGCAAAATTGGCATTTATTTTTATTAATCATATTTTTATAGTATAAAGTAATATTTAAAAGATATATGGAAAAGGAGGTATGTCCATCACATAAAGAGAGGCACTCATGCTCCATTTGTAAGCAGTGTTAAGATATCTAGAAGAAGTTCTTGGATCTTTTAGTTTGATTCCCATATGTACCTCATGGTTTGGAGAAAGTTTGGTAATCATCTAGAATGAGAATATAGATGGGGCATAATATACACTTTATAGGGGAGTATGGGTATATTTGAGACTATATAGACACATCTGGGGGAGTTTGGGGAGTACAGTCAAGATGGCAGAGTAGTCAAGAAGCTGCTTGAGCTCTCCCAGTTTCTTTCAAAAAACATATGAAATCAAGTTTCTAAACAGTCTGATGGGATGAAACCCCTCTGCAGCTCAAGATTAAATTAAAAAGCTTTAAGAAAGATCAGTCTCACTGGGGTGAAAAGGGTGTTCCAGCCCAGTTCAAAATCAAATGCCAAAAGGTAGAAATAGGAAATGCTTACTTTTTGGATTACAATGCTGTAAATAGTATATTCAATAAAAGACCAGGGGAAAGTAGACTAAAATTAAAAGTTTGTTTTCTGAAAAAAATAATAAAATAGATAAACCTTTAGTCAACTTTGATTAGAAAAGGGAAAGAAAAAAAAAATCATCAGCATCAAAAATGAAAGAGGTGAACTTGCCACCAATGAAAAATAAATTAAAAAAATAAGAGGCATTTTGTACAACTCAATGGCATCAACTCTGGCAATCTAACAGAAATGGATGAACATTTACAGAAATACAAATTGCCCAGGTTAACAGAAAAGGAAATACAATAAAATACTTAAGTAGTCCCATTTTAGAAAAAGAAATTGAACTAGTCATTAATAAACTCCCTAAGAAAATATCCCCTGAGCCAGATGGATTTACCAAGTGAATTCTATCAAACATTTAAAGAACAATTAATTCCAATAATATGTAAACCATTTGAAAAAATAGGTAAAGAAGGAGTCCTGCCAAAATCTTTTTTACTGACACAAATATGGCAATGATACCTAAAACAACACAGGGCCAAAAGATGGAAAGAATCTCGCTAAAGAATATTGATGCTAAAATTTTAAATTTTAAAGAGATTACAGAAACACTATGAACATATGGGATTTATACCAGGAATGCAGGCCTGGTTCAATATGAGGAAAAATTGTTACCATAATCAACCACATCAATAACAAAATCAACAGACATCATGTGATAATCTCAATAGATGTAGAAAAAGCTTTTGAAAAAAATACAGCACCCATTCCTTTAAAATACTAGAGAACATAGGGATAAAGGGAGCTTTCCTTAAAATAATAATCAATAGCTATCTGAAACCCACAGCAGGCATTATTTGCAATGTAGTAAAGCTGGATGAATTCCCAGTATGATCAGGCATGAAACAAGGATGCCCATTATCACCACTATTATTCAACATTGTATTAGAAATGTTGGCTTTAGTAATAAGAAAAGAAATTAAAGGAATTAGAATAGAGAATGAGAAAAGAAAAATATCACTCTTTGCAGATGACACAATATACTTCGAGAATCCTAGAAAATCATCCAAAAACCTACTGGAAACAATTCACAGCTTTACCAAAATTGCATAAAACTATATGTCTATTAGAATTTTCAGCAATGTAACATTCATATGAACCACTGTTTTTTATCTTATCCAATAATAAAGGCAAAGCTCTTTGAAAACCCAAAACTATATAGATATTGGCTATTATTACTTTATTATTTTGTATTTATACAGTTTCAATTCTTCTCTCCCTCAGTTCTCTATCTAGTCAGATTGACAATCTGTGGCCTTGATTTATACAAAAACCAATAAAACTTCATTTTTCATTTGTTTGTTATTGTCATTTAGGCACTCAGGTAATTTCAGTAGCAATATTTTATAAATTATTATACAATTGATTTATTAATTATTAATATAATTATATTAAATTATTATATAAATTATAAATATGTATCATAAAAGATTTTTGTTGATTTTATAATCCAATCTAATCTCAATACCTTATCATGTTATCTTCCTCTTCACTACAATATCCATAATATCTACTCCATAAAATTTCAGAAATTATTTTTTCTAGAGTCCAAGTATGACCATTCTCTAGTTCAGCAAACTCCCATGGCTTACTTATACCTATATAATTAATATAAACTCCTGTATTTTAAAACCTATTTTCAATGAATCTACTTTCCCAGCTTTATTATGCATTATTACACTTTATTATTCTGTAATCCAACCAACATTCCTTACATATGATATCCTATTGCTAACCTTTAAATTTTCTGTGAGGCAATCTTTCATTTCAGAAATCTATTTCCTCCTTTGTCTCTCTCTACCTCTTAGAATCTCTAACTTCCTTCTAAACTTGGCTCAAATTCTATACCCTACATGTGTCTTTTCTTGATCTTCACAACTACTAGTGTTTTCTCATACTTTATCTCTAAATAAGTCATCATTTACTTTGAAAGTATTTTATATTTATTTACATATATATGTATATATATATATATATACATTTAAACACAGAGACATATAGATATATGAAACACAAAAGGTATTTCATAAAATACTTGCTTAAATGATTGAAAATAAAGGATAATGTAAAAAAGTGGCTTACATGTATATAAATTACCCCTATCCATAAGAAAAAAATCCTCTTTCATATTTTATTGGGGCACAGAAATGATCCTTAGTATTTGAAACTTATTATAGCAGAGAATATCAATTTCTAAGTTCTACTACACTGGAAAAGCTTTGAATAAATTTCCAGTGATAGAATATTTTTATTAAGACTGGTTTAGTTCATTAATGTGTAGGGAATATATGGATCCTGTAGGGGAAAGTCTTGAATGCCAAGTTAGAGTTTGGGACTTTTTTTCTTTGCAAATTTTAAAAGCCATAAAAAAGAAAGATAGATATACTGGCAAGAAAGTCAGATTGAAAGCCAGGACAATCTGGATTCAAATACTGTCACTGATATATACTGTCTGTGTTACCTGGAGCCAGTCAATTATTCTTTCAGTGATCTAGGGAACTCTCTAAGGCTACAGTATTATAGAAAAGGTTTTCACCCATATCGGATAAGGTAATTTCTATACCCATGTGTTCTCTATTATACTAAAATCTCAGGTCTATTCCCTGTCTATAATGCTATATATAATAGCTACATATGCTATAATGCTAAGTGACCATAGAAAAAATTTGTAAACCTATGATTAGATCCATATTAACAAAAATGTCTGGTAGTAAAATGCTTTGTGGGAAAGAGGGATTGAGAGTAGGAAGAACAATTAAGAAGATGCTATAAATATCCAGGAAAGAAGTAATGAGGACTGGGAGAATGACAGCAATGTGAATGGAGAGGATAGAGTAGACATTGGGAAAGTAATATCAGTAGATAAGACTTGGTACCTGATTAGGTGGGAGATTGTGGAGACAAAGGGGAAATTAATCAGAAAAATGACTCTTACATTTCAAATTTGTGTGAATAATAGTAATAATTAAAAGAAACGGGCAAGACAAATTGAGAAGTATTCTGGTAATAGGGGAGAAAGATGATCGCTTCAGGATTAGAAATTATAATATTTCTAATTTGTCCTGAGAGTATAATTTCAGATTACCAATGATGTATGGAAAAAATACTTTGTTATATATCATCATGCATAGCTGGCACAATCTGACACTTTAAAAATAGTAAATGCTAAAAGTAATAATGAGAGTATTGGATCTCTGTAGAAATTCAATGCATTTGTTTCAAATTCATATCACGTGCATCCTTTCTGACACAAATACTAATTTGAGTACAACTCCCTATATAATAATGTTCCTTTGAAAGCTTATAACTAAAGTCTAATAATATACATCCACCAGCTACATTATGGAAAACATAGCATTTGAAATATTCATAATACAGAATATGAATCACAGGGTTTTGTGAAATGTCATGATCTTTGAATGTACTAAGAGTTTTATTTCAATCTGAGAATTAAATGACATTTCATCTTAAACAACTAGGCTTTCTATGTGTCCCTTTCCCACTGAGATAATATTAAATAAATATATATAACAGAAATGTTTTCATTAAGAACTAATACTTAGCAGGCATGTTAGCATATACAAGAGATTTTTATGTAACACTTTTGCATTTTAAGTTAAAAATTTATAATAGGTCAAAAGAGGAACATTTCATCAGCCATGAAAAAGCAAATCAATCCAACTAAATTATACACATTTTTGACTACTGTCAAGAATGACGCCTATCATATGTATAGATAACACATTTCATAGACACTTAGAAAACTATCAATGAAAATGAAGTTTTTTGGAAACATTTTTTATGGCACTGTCTAGTGCCCCTCCTCCAATATATTTGTATTTAAGTATTCTTTTTAGTATGTATTTATTCTGTATCTACTTGTATATGTACATGATATCTTACCCAAAAGAATGTAAGCTTCTTGAGAGTGGGTAGAATTATTTCTTTCTTTGTTTTTATATTCCTAGGGCCTACAAGTAGTAACTGAATTATTGTTTTTATTCACCAATTGAAAGAAATACATGTAATTATTTAATGTATCAGTATATATTGTAAGGTTTGTTTTGCATATGGCATCTATAAATATGTGTTAAAATAGATGATTTTTTTACTTTATATATACTTAATTATGGGGCTTTTCAGTACTAAGTACCTCATAAATATTTTTCTTATTTATTCATGCATGCATATTATGTACACAATATATACATATATTACAATATATCTGTGATTTCATTGACTTGGACATTCCCTCTGATAATGCAGAGTATGACTTATGCACTGTTATTCAACTCTCATCATTTCTTTTTAAATTAAATTTTATTATATTTTCATATCAAATTTTCTTCTTCTCACTTTCCCCTCCTCCACCCATTGAAAAGGCAAGGAAAAGAAAGCCTGGACAAATGTGCATGCTCTTGCAAAACAAGTTTTTGTATGAGCCATGTCCAAATCTTGTCATTCTTCATCCACAAATTCACCATGGGAGTTTCACTCCATATGTTGGAGGATATTATCATATTCTCTAGATATCTCAAGAGTTGTCAGCAAAACATATTGGCTACCTATTGAGTATTTTTTTCTCTTGCTAGTAATCAGCTCACCATTTCTCTCTCTCTCTCATTTCATTTCTGTCTTTATATTTATTTCTATCCTCTCTGCATCTATGTCTATCTCCATCTTCACCTCTGTCTCTATATTAGACTATATAATATACTTAATATATATGCTTAAACTTTACAAATGTATTAGAAAAGTTATACTTAATATGCATATATATATATGTACATATATATATTTATAAATGTTTCCCTAAGATACATATGTAAAACCATCAGATAATTACATCTGCATTATTCTCATATGAATTATGGAACAGTATTATTTGTAAATTGACAATAAGCAATTCATTTAGTGTAGATAAAATTCATATTTTAAATCTTTACAACTTTAATGTCTACCTTTGTGAAAATATAATTTTTAAAGTAACTTTTGTAGTGCATTGAGAAATGGAAATTAATTTGTGAACCAAAAGATATTAAGACTGAATTTTTCTTTCTGTTTGAGATTGACCTTTTTTAACATTCCATTCAGGAAAATTATCTGTGAATTGACAGAAATTATAATAATAATTTTTAACAAAGAAGAAATTATTATATATCTAGAAATCATAGGTCCACTATTAGCACAGAAAGATATACTGAGAATAATTAAGTATTAACTTCAATCATGGGATTTTTTTTGGGGGGGGGGGATTTTTTTCACCCTGGTCACTTCTTCACAGATTTCCCCTTATAATGATTCTCAATAGGTAGTATCCAGGGGCAGCTAGGTGGCACAGTGGATAGAGCACCAGCCCTGAATTCAGGAGGACCGGAGTTCAAATCTGATCTCAGACACTTAACACTTCCTAGCTATGTGACCCTGGGCAAGTCACTTAACCCCAGCCTCAGGGAGGGAAAAAAAAATAGATAGTATCCAGAATTGACCAAATTTACATAGTTAATATGCCTCCACTTATACTTTTATTTATGATTTAAATGAACA
Source organism: Sminthopsis crassicaudata (assembly GCF_048593235.1). Taxonomy (NCBI): domain Eukaryota; kingdom Metazoa; phylum Chordata; class Mammalia; order Dasyuromorphia; family Dasyuridae; genus Sminthopsis; species Sminthopsis crassicaudata. Next base: position 381,826,553 of record NC_133619.1, read on the forward strand.
CAACATATAAGTATTTTTTGTTCTGAATTTCTCTTGAAATTCATACATTTAATGCAAATTTTAACATTTATACATATTGATATATTATTATATTTTTTTATATTTCAATTAGTCCTATACTCTGTAATCATTACTTTCTCACAAGCTACTAAGCTCCCCTCAGAATGTTTCAATTTTGGGACTTTTTTTAAATGATAAGTTAGTCCCTAGTACAAACCTCCATTTCATGAAAAGCTCCTAGTCATGTTCACTTTCACTGCTACCTCAATTCACTATCCACATTTCTCTACCTTCTTGCCAACTACCAGGCAACAAGAGGCTGAATTCTTCTCCCCTTTCTAGGTCCTCCTTATATATTGTATTATTTTATTAGAATAAAACATCTTTTGCTTGTATTTGCAGGTATGTCTTGATAAATAGTAAGTACTTTATTATTAATCTGGGCACCTAAATAGAGTAGTGAATAAAGCAGTAAACCTAGAGTCAGACCAAATGTGGTGTCCCTGGGATGTCACTTAATTCTGTTTGCCTCAGTTTTTTCATCTATAAAATACACTGTGGAGAAGGAAATGGCACAGTACTCCACTATCTTTAGCAGGGGAACCCAAAATGGGGCAATGCAGTGTTGGACACACTAAAATGATTTACCAATAATATTTGCTCTAACTTCTCAAAGACTTAGGCCGTATCTTCTCATATTCTTGTACTCTCCAAAGTGATTAGTCATTATTTTGTTTAAGTCAGCTCTAGATAAATGCAAATGACATTTTTACTATGAGAAACATTTTAAAATGTCCCTATTACTAATAACATTTATTATGATTTATGTCACTTATGTAACAAGGTTAGTGTCACTGCTTTGTAAACATTTAAAAAAGATTTCCTGTCTCTCCTAGTCCAATTCCAGTGAAAGATAATGGATGATCTACTTAAGTGGGAAATATGTATAATTTTAATTAAGCATATACTACATGTATGTATGTGTATGTATATATTTATGAATATACATATTTTATGCATGTATGTATTTATTTATTCTCACCCTCTATTTTATGCCTTATTTGGAAATCTGTAGACTGGGCTGTATTCTAAAACATAAAATAGTACCTATAAATTAATTATATACTTGCTTTCATCAATCAGAATACAGTTCTGCAATGAGCCCTTACACTCACAACCTATTCTCATAGAGAAGCATGGAAAGCCTTTGTAGTTGCTCCAGCCGTTCAAAACAACAATACCAGCTGTAGCTCATTCCCAGTGGGCTCTAGCTACTTCTGTTTCACTTTTGAATTTTGATTTTTTTTTTGTACTTTCATATTGTTCTTTCAGGTACAGAAAAGAGAGGCTTGTAAAGTAAAACAAATTACCAATGACATATTTGCTTTATAAAAAAAGCACATCTACAATAAGGTAGCTTTGTAAAAGCCCAAATAATGACATTTTTGAAATTACATGTCAATGCAATGCAATTTTAGTGGAAATTTTTCAAATTCCTATTATGCTATTTTACAAAGTGTCAGATTATATTCTGCAATGCCATCTATGGCACTTGACAGAATTTTTCTTTATTTTTATCTTTTACATTTTGTAAGGTAACTGTAGTTATAAAAGTGAGGGGGGGGGAAAGAATGATATGAATTAGGTATAATGAAAACAGCTACATACATCCTTTGCCAATGTAGGCTATTTCTCATTTATAAATGTCCCACTATTCCAGCCATTAATCTCCTTTCCACAACTTGCTAGTCATGTCAGATTGTGTAGTAAAAATAGACACACTTTTATTTGTGAAGTTGTTTTAAAGATTAACTCATGATACTAGAACAAATAAGTAAAAGATTAGAATTACCCTTGTAGATTTAATATGTATGGGAATGCCTGCCATCTAAGGGAGGGGGTGGAGGGAAGGAGGGGAAAAATTCGGAACAAATGGGAGTACAAGGGATAATGTTGTAAAAAAAATTACCTATGCATATGTACTGTCAAAAATATTATAATTATAAAATTAATAAAAAAAAATTAATTACCCTTGTAGGCTAATTCTTTAGCCTACTATAGGATTTCTCTATGGTATTCAACAATCTCGGTTATAGAACCTGAGACAAATTTGAAAAATGAGCACATGCCAAATTATTTGTGTGTGTGTGTGTGTGTGTGTGTGTGTGTGTGTGTGTGTGTGTGTGTGTGTATGAGTGTATGAATTTGTATGTATGTAGTAGGTAGGAAATGGTTTGAGATGAAATAACTAAAAAGACACTTTCCCCACAATATTTATAGTAGGGATCATTTAAATCACCTCTCATTGTAGGTCAATGGAATACTTAATTGATCTAAATATCTACAGTTCCTTTCTTCATTCTATCCTTGGTACAACAACCAAAATGATATATTTTTATTTTGTTTTAATAGTATATTATTTTTCCAATTACATATAAAGAGAGTTTTCAACTTTAATTTTTTTATGTCTTTGCACTCTAATTTTTTTTCTTTCTCATTCTCTTATCTAACCCATCCTCACAATAGCATGCAATCTGATATAGATTATACATATACATTCATTTTTTTAAACGTATTTCCATATGAGCCATGTTGGAAAGAAAAAATCAGATCAAAAGAGGAAAACCATAAGAAAGAAAGAAAAACAAAAAAAAAAGTTAAAAATAATATGCTTCAATCCATATTTAATCTCTATAGTTCTTTCTCTGGATGCAGATAGTATTTTATATCTAAAGTGTATTGGAACTGCCTTGGATCACTGAACTGTTGAAAAGGACAAAATCTATCATAGTTGATCATCATACAACTTTGCTTTTGCTGTATACAATGTTCTCCTGGTTCTGCTTAACTTTCTTCAGCATTAGCTCATGTAAGTCTTTTAAGGTTTTCTGAAATCAATCTGTTCTAACATTTATTATAGAATAACAATTAATTCCTTTTTTTTTTTTTCCTCTGAGGCTGGGGTAAAGTGACTTGCCCAGGGTCACACAGCTAGGAAGTGTTAAGTGTCTGATACTAGATTTGAACTAGGGTCCTCCTGAATTCAAGGCTGGTGCTCTATCTACTGCGCCACCTAGCTGCCCCAATTAATTCCAATACTATATCAAATATTTGAAAAAAAAAAATAGATGAAGGAGTCCCACTAAATTCTTTTTCTGACACAAATATAGTGTTGCTACCTAAACCAGGAAGAGTCAAAACATGAAAAGAAAATTATCAACCACTATCCATAGTGAAAATTAATATAAAGCCTAGCTTCGACCATGTCACTCTTCTGATCAAAAATCTCCATTGATTTATAGATGCTTCCAAATTATCTAAAGCTATTTTCTAACTACCCACTAGGATTATTTCTTTTCTTTATGTACTATACACATCAATGAAATTTGCCTCCTTTTTATATTATATATGATAGCTCCAAGTATATTGCCTAATAATGCTTAAAAATACTTCTTGATGAATGCTATCCATCTATCATCCCCTAAACTTTACATATTTCTTTGGAATAGTTTCACTTTTTTTTTTTTATCTTCAGTACCAAATAGCCCCAGAACTATAGGAGGCACTTAATAAAGGTTTTTTGATTATTGATTCAAGGGAAATTGACAGAAAGAAAAGAGAGAGACTAGGCAAGACACTACAATAAATATGAGGAATGTTATTATTTCTAGCTAGTGGATATAGAAGATGAGGTAGAGCTCAATTATTTGAAATGACAAACACATGGGAAGGGACAGTCAGGATGTAGGGAGAAATGTGTATCAAGGTCAGAGATAGGGGAATGTTTAGAGAATGAAAAATAATCTAGTTTGACTGGAATATAAGGTATATTAAGGGGACTTTTTGGAGGACTGGGAGTGGCAGACAAAGAAGTTTGGGAATGATGCTTCTGATGATATTTGAGTATAGAGGTAATGAGAGCTGGTCTGTGCCTTGGTAATTACTTAGCTTGTAATATAAAAAATGGACTAGACACACTGAGGTACATTGAATAGACAAAGAAAAGAAACTATTATAATAGGAAAAGAGTAATGAAAGGTAATGAGGCCATGAACTAAAGTAGCATCAAAAAGTATTAAAATGAGGAGTGAATAGATCTGAGACATTTTAGAGATAGAATAGATAAAATTTCCTGATTGATTGGGGGAGAGAGTAGGAAAACTAATAGAAAAAGAAATAGAGAGTAGGAAAAGACAGAGAAAAAGGGAGAAGGAAACTTTGTTGATACATTGATTTAGAGATCTCATACTTTGATAAGTTCAAATATCAGAATTAGAAGGGCTTTCAATCAACACTGAATATCTGGGAGAGATTATGAACAAAATTTATTTTGTGGTCATTCCTGTAGAGATGACAGCTGGAAGCATTTGGAAAGATATAAAAAAGGTAGAGAGAAAATAGTGCAGGAAAAATAGCATAAATAAAAGCAACAAAGCAAACAGAAGCAGCTCAGGAGCTTTATATAGGATCTTGAGAGTCTAAGGACATACACACTCATACACACACATACACACATATACATACATATGTATATACATTCACATAAACATTATATATATATTATATATTTATATCAGATATATATATATATACATTTACACACATATTTTTATGTGTTTGTATATATATATGTACATATATATATGTACATATATATATAATATGTATATTTAAACAAATGCTGTAGATAATAACCAGTAGGATGTTACCCAAAAAGATGCCATTGTCAGCAAAATGTTTGAAAATAAAGTGAATCTAGAGTTAGAATCTAGTTTTGAAAGGAAATGAATACTTGTCTATATAAGACAACATTATTGTTTTATATCAACCTAAGTAATCGATATAGCTGGAACATTTATAATTATATGAAAAATGGCAGCATCTAGGTGATGCAATGGATAGAGCACTGAGCCTGGAGTCAGAAAGATCTGAGTTCAAATTTGGCCTCAGACACAAAGTAGCTGTTGGACTCTGGGTAAGTCATTTAATCTCTATGTACCCTAATTTCCTCATCTGCAAAATGGTGATAAAAAGAGCATCTAACCCCCTTCCACCAAAGGTTGTTGTAAGGATAAAATGAGCTAATAATTGTCAACATTTAGCATGCATAATATTTGGCACTTAGTATGTACTATATAAATGTTAGTAATAATGATGATTTTAAATGCTCCAAACTCTTTACTAATTAGAAAAATGCAAATTTAAACAATTCTAAGTTTCTATCTCATACTCATCAGTATGACAATGATGTCAGAAAAGGAAAATGAAAAATGTTGGGTGGGCTGTGAAAAAGACAGAAACATAGATATACAACCATTCTGGAAAGCAATTTGGAATCATAACAAAAAAGTTCCTAAAAAGAATAAAAAATCCTTTGATTCAGAAATATTAGTGCTAAGTCTATACCCAAAAGAGATCAAAGACAAAGGGAAAGGGTGTTTATGTATAAAATGATTTTACCCCTTCTTTTTGTGATGGTAAAACAAATTAGAAGATATGAAAATATATAACAGTTGAGGGATGGATGAATAAATTGTAGTATATGAATGTAATGGAATACTATCAAGTTGGTGAGAAATGAGAAAATAGATTACTTCATAAAGACTCAGAAAGATTTGTATGAACTGAAGAAGAGTAAAGTGAGCAGAACCAGACAAACAATTCTTACTCTAATATCATTTATATTAAAGATATGAAGATTTGTATAAACTTGAAATTATAAAAACCATGGGAACAATTTATGCAAGGAAAACAATGCTGTAAAAACAAACAAACAAACAAACAAACAAAAAAACACTTTGAAAGTTGTAAAGACAATGATCAATGTAATAATTTTTGAGAATTTTAGGGGGAGCAGAGCCAAGATAGTGGAGAGGGCACATTTCTTTCTGACCTTTTCCCATGACCCTCAGACTAATTAGCAAATCTAGCCTCTAAATTACTTCTGGACCAGCAGAATCCATGAATATTGGGAGTGCAACAAATTACCAGCAGAAGATAATTTTGAAGATCTCCAGAAAAGGTCTGTTTTAATCAGGCATACAGGGAGGTAGGCCAAGTAGAAGTAGGCTAAGCACAGACCCTAGCACAGACAGTGCAGACGAGGGGCAGGAGGAGCTCTGGGCTGTGGAGAATCTATGGGGAGGAATCTAGGGGAGGAATCTACAGCAGTGCTGACTACTCTGCCTGGGTTGCAAGCCAGTAGAACAGCAGAGAAGTTAGAGAACACCAAACACAAACACAAAAGGTAAATAGTGAACCCCAAAATTTCACAGGACCTGGCCATGCTCACCTAGTATCTGAAATCAGTCAGCATAGCTGCTGCCACGTGTAGAGGAAGCTTAGGAAACCTCCTTTGCCCTAAAAGCAGATCTCAACTTAAAAAATATATCTATATATATTAGTAAAAAAGCAAAAAGAATCCTGACCATAGATAGTTTTTATGATGAAAGAGAAGAACAAATTTTAAACCCTAAGGAGACTAACAGCAGATTGTCTCCAGATGAACCTCCAATCGGTGATATAATCTGGTCCCCACCACACAAGAGTCTCCTAGAAGAAATTATAAAAGATCTTTAAAAAAAAGAGAGATGGAAGAAAAATGGGGAAAGGAAATGAAAACTTTACAAGAGGTTTTGGAAAGGAGAACAGAGAAATTACCTAAAGAAAATTCATTACAAAATAGACAGTGAAAAGAAAGCATATAACTTCTTAAAATAGAGTTGACAAAATGGAAAAAGAAAACAACTCCCTGAAAAACAGAATTCATGAAATGGGGGAAAAAGCCACAGAAAAAAACAACTCATTTAATAATTCAATTGAACAAATACAAAAAAGAACTAAAAAAAGTAAATGAAGAAAATAATTTCCTAAAAATAAGATCTGAACAAATGGAAATGAATGACTCAATGAGACATCAAGAATCAGTCAAACAAAACCAAAACAAAAAGAAAATATAAATATCTACTTGGTAAAACAACTGACCTCGAAAATAGACCTAGGAGAGACAATTTAAAGATTATTGGATTTCCTGAAGACCATGATGAAAAAAAAGAGCCTAGACATTATTTTTCAGGAAATTATCAAAGAGAACTGCCTTGATATCATAAAATCAGAAGGTAAAATAACCATTGAAAGAATTTACTGAACAGCTTCTGAAAGATATCCCAAAAGTAAAACTCCAAGGAATATTGTGGCTAAATTTCAGAATTACTGGACCAAGGAAAAAATATTGCTTGTAGCCAGAAAAAAAAATTCAAATACCAAGGAACCATAATAAGGAATACCCAGGACATAGCAGCATCCACCCTACAGGATCAAAGGACCTGGAATCTAAAATTTCAAAAGGCAAAGGAAGTTGCAAGAATAAATTACTCTGCTAAACTGAGCATTTTCTTTTAGGGAAGAATATGGAAATTCAACAGAATAGGTGGATTCCATTTATTTCTGATGAAAAGACCAGAGCTGAACAAAAAATTTGATTTCCAAATATGGAACTCAAGAGAAGCATAAAATGTAATAAAAAAAAAAAAAGAATTCTTGAGAACTGTATATCTGTTATGGGTACATGTATAATTTGGTCTTATTGTTATAATATAAAAAAGAAACTAGAGGTGGAAAGGGGTTTATAGCAGAAAGAAGGGAAAAGTGGAGGTAAAATGAGGGAAATTGCACCTTACAAAGAGGCAAAAAAACCTATTATAATTGATGAAAACAAGTGAGGGGGATGAACATTGTTTGAATCTTTCATCAGATTTGGCTCAAAGAGAGAATAATAGGCATATTTTATTACACAGAGAATCTTCTCTCACCTTATAGGAAAGTGGGAAGTGAAAGGGGAAAAGGAAGAGGTAGGCTAATAAAAGGGCAAACAGAAATAGTAGAGGAAAGGTATAAAGAGAAGGGCTCTAAGGGTGGGGCACTACTTGAGTCAAGTGGTACTCATAAGTAAAATACTGGGGAGGAGGAAAGGGAAAAAGAAAAGAGGAAAGTATAATTAGGGGAAAATAAGATGATAAGAAATACAGAATTAATAGTTTTGACCATAAATGTGAATGAGGTGAACTCTCCCATAAAGCAGAAGCAGATAGAACACTGGATTGAAAGTCAGTACCTTACAATATCTTGTTTACAAGAAACACATTTAAAGGAGAGTGATACATTTTACAGAGTAAAGGTAAAAAGGCTGAAGCAGGATCTATTATGCTTAGGTGAAATAAAAAAAAAAAAAAAAAAAAAAAAAAAAAAGCAGGGATAGCTATCCTGATCCCAGATCAAGCAAAAGCAAAAATTAATCTAAATAAAAGAGAGAAGGAAGGAAACTATATCTTGCTAAAGGGTACCATAGATAATGAAGCAATATCAATACTAAACATATATGTGCCAAGTGGTATAGCATGGAAATTCTTAAAGAAGAAGTTAAGAGAGCTGCAAGAAGAAATAGACAGCAAAACTATAATAGTGGGAGATCACAATCTTGCTCTCTCAGAACTAGATAAATCAAACCACAAAATAAATAAAAAAGAAGTTAAGGAAGTAAATAGAATACTAGAAAAGTTAGGTAGGATAGATCCTTAGAGAAAATTGAATGAAGACAGAAAGGAGTATACTTTCTTCTCAGCAGTTCATGGAACTTATATAAAAATTAATCACATATTAGGACGTAAAGAACTCAAAATCAAATGCAGAAAAGCAGAAATAATAAATGCATTTAGTTTCAGATCATGATACAATAAAAATTACATTCAATAGAAGGCCAGAGGAAAATAGACCAAAAAATAATTGGAAACTAAATAATCTCATCCTAAAGAACGAATGGGTGAAATAGCAAATCATAGACACAATTAATAATTTCACCCAAAAAGGTAACAATAATGAGACAACATACCAAAATTTGTGGGATGCAGCCTAAATGGTAATAAGGGGAAATTTTATCTCTAGAACTTATTTGCATAAAATGGAGAAAGGTTAATGAATTGGTCTTGCAATTAAAAAAACAAAACTAGAAAAAGAGCAAATTAAAAACCCTCAATCAAATACCAAATTTGAAATTCTAAAAATTAAAGAACAGATTTATAATATTTAAAGTAAAAAAAAAAAACTATTGAATTAATAAATAAAACTGAGTTGGTTTTATGACAAAACCAACAAAATAGATAAATCTTCAGTTAATTTGATTAGGAAAAAGGAAAGGGGAAACTCAAATTGTTAGTGTTAAAAATGAAAAGGGAGAACTTTCCACCAATGAAGAGGAAATTAGATCAATAATTAGTAGTTATTTTGCCTAATTTTATGCCAAATTTGATATCCTAAATGAAATAGAGTAATATCTACAAAAACATAGATTGCCCAGATTAACAGAAGAGGAAACAAATTACTTAAATAGTCCCATTTTAGAAAATATTTTAGAAAAATATTTAAAAAAAAAATTAGAAAAGAAATAGAACAAACTATCATTCAACTTCCTAAGAAAAAAATTCCCAGGAGCTGTTGGGATTACTAGGTGAGAACTCGGGTTGTCTGGATAGTGACAAGGTGAGAATTCAGGTTGGACAATTACAAGGTGAGAACTCAGGTTGACTTGATGGAAGGAGCAGGCTCATTGGCTGAGGTGGTTCTATTGTAGCGAGCTGTCGTCTCTAGAAGCTGCCGGATCACTCTCTGGGAAGAGATCTGCTGTGTCTACTCAAATCTCTCAGACAGATTCTTCTTCCTGTAGTGAACCGTTGTGTCCAGGCAGTTGCTGTTAACTCTTGTCCAGAGAAGTGACTTCCCTTCCTGCAGAGAGCCCCGTCAGGCCTGATGTAATGCAGAGACCCTCTTCTTGAATCCTGGCTCTGAATCTCCTCCAGCTCTTATCCTTCTCCAGGCCGATCTGCTCTCTGGGCCCAATGCTGTCTCTTTTATCCTCCCAGAGAATGGGCGTGGGATAATGCAAGGGCTTCTGGAAAGAACCACCTCAGCCAATGAGCCTGCTCCTTCCATCAAGTCAACCTGAGTTCTCACCTTGTAATTGTCCAACCTGAATTCTCACCTTGTCACTATCCAGACAACCCGAGTTCTCACCTAGTAATCCCAACAAGGAGCAGATGGATTTACATGTGAATTCTACCAAACATTTAAAGAACAATTAACTTCAATACTATATAAACTATTTGAAAAAATAGGGAAAGAAGGACTCCTACCAAATTCCTTTAATGACACCAGATATGGTACTGATACTTAAACCAGATAGAATGAAAACAGAGAAAGAATATTTCAGTTCAATTTCCCTAGTGAATATTGATGCAAATATCTTAAATTAAATATTAGTAAAGAGATTACAGAAAGTCATACGAAGGACAATACACCATGACCAAGTAGAATTTATACCAGGAATGCAAGGCTGGTTCAATATTAGGAAAACTATTAGCATAATTAACTATATAAATAATCAAACTAATAAAAACCAGATCTCAATAGATTCATATTGAAATAATGAGAGTATAGGAATAAATGGACTTTTCCTTAAAACAGTTAATAGTATCTATTTAAAACAATCAGCAAGCATCATATGTAATGGGGATAAACTGGAACCATTCCCAATAAGATCAGGTCAACAAGGTTGGGAATGGTTCCAGTTTATCCCCATTACATATGATGCTTGCTGATTGTTTTAAATAGATACTATTAACTGTTTTAAGGAAAAGTCCATTTATTCCTATACTCTCATTATTTCAATATGAATCTATTGAGATCTGGAAACAAGTTTGCTTGCATTTTATTCTTCTTCTCTTTTTTTGTGCAATAAGATAATTATATGAATATATATGCATATTTTGGATTTAACATATATTTCTACCATGTTTAACATATATTGGCCTACTTGCCATCTAGAGGAGGGATGAGGGAAGTAGGGAAAATTGGAACACAGGGTTTGTTTTTTTTTTTTTTTTTGAAAAATAAAAAGCTTTAATTTTTAAAAAGCACTACCATATCTATCTACTTGTTTCTCTTACTCTTGTGAAGATAAAAAGTTTTTGTCAAAAAAAAAAAATAATTCTATGTGACAATGATGAAAATGCTAACACACTGTTATAGAGAGATAACTGATTTCAGGTGTACAATACATACATGTACAATATATACATGTGTATGTATATATAAATATTTGGATTGGGTATGTATGTGCATATGCATATGTGTATGTGTGTATATCCACATATATATTCACACGCACATTACAGGTACAATAAAATGTATTGTATATATATATATATATATATATATATATATATATATATATATATATATATATATACACACACACACATACATTCATATTTATACAGAACAATAGAGCAATTCAGGGGATTGTTTTGCTTGAATTATTTTATTTACTGCAAGAAATTTGCCTTTTATTTTCCCCACAAAGAGATAAGGATAGAGATTTCTGTTCATTTAGAGAAGAGTTAAAGAGGTATTATAGATATGGGATATTATATGCATTTTTATATGAGGCCATTATACTATTAGTTTTACTTAATTCTTTTACTTTAATACAAGAGATTTCTAATGAAGTGGAAGTGATTTGTAATGTTTGCAACATAAAAATTAAACAGTGAGAAAGAATTATTAATCTTTGCTTAGGATTAAGAGAATATTTGCTTGTTGGAGACATAGTTTGGTACTGTGATCAGCACTCTAGGGTTAGAAATGCGAATGTCATTACTTTCATTTCAGTGATGATATTTATTTTATACACAATCATGAGCAAATCACTTGATTTGAGTCTCAGTATATTTATAATTATAATAATGCTTCAAAGATGGGTCTTAGAAAGGCATAGCTATACATACTGAAAAGTCTAAAATAATAATAGCTAACACGTAGTGCTATAAAGTTCCCAACTGCTGTGCATGTTATCTCAATTATCTCCATAGCACCTCTGGGAAGTAGATGTCATTATTATTCCCATTTTATACATGAAGAAACTGAGACCAGTTGTGGGTGAATTGTCAAGCGTCACAAAGCTAGGAAATGTACAAAGCTGAATTTCAGTAGAATGCTTAGACATAAGTGAATGAGGTCTAAAGACATACAAAGGAAGGAGCTTATACAGAAGTTTAAAATGGAAACTGATTACATTAAGTTGTATTGTTTTTCTCATCTAAGGTCACACATTGACATTTTCTCATGTTAAAAACCCTCTGTTGTAGAGAAAGGAACTAGCACATTAAGTGTATTCTATGTATCACATTAATGTGAGGACATAGCCAAGAGCTGAATAGGATGAAAAAGTAAAATGTACAACATTAGAAAGATAACTCATATAGGTGAAATTTCTGATTCATCCAAGTATCAAAAATAAAATATAAAGAATTCAGACTTTCATATATTTGCTCCATTTCCCAAGACAATATTGTGTGTTTTGGGTTGACAGTGAGGAGTTTAATCCTTAAGTATAATAAAATAAAGAAGCTTATAGGCAAAATTGTACCTTTTAAATAACAGCCCACACTTTGGGAGTAAAGTTTATATGTGGATTCTGTTAAGATATATTTGTTTACTCCAATCTCATATTCAAATTACTCATTTATTGACTTCAGATGTAGGTTATAGAACTTTGACCAGGATTTTTTCTCCATGAAGGAAATTGACTCCAATTTTGTATAAGTTATTGAATCACTGATTTAATGTACACTTTTCCAGTTTTTAATATGTAAACATAAAAAAGTTGGCATAAATAAAATATTTTTTCTAAAGAGCATGACCTTAATGTTTCTTTAAAAGAGCTCTGTTAGGACTAAGATTATCAGATGAATATAGATTGAACTGCTCTTGAATTAGATTAAAAATGAAGAAGTGTCAAAGTAGTAAAAGATATTTTTGGGTTGTAATCACTGTGAAATTTTGCAACTGGAATTTGCATGACTCAGAAGAAAAAAATCCAATAAAACTAAAGGATGCGATTTACACTCACGTAAATAACATGCACGCTCTCAGTGATAGGTTGGTTATCAAGTCTTAAACTATCATTCTTCTAACCCCATCATACTTGAACCTTTGAGAAAAATAAACTTGAGTATTTTGAAATTATGAATAAATAAGCCTAGTAGCATCTTTCGCAAAGTATAGCAATTTATCCCTTACATAACTTACCATCTTGCCACATGCAACATAGAAATAGATGATCTCATTAGGCTTTATCTTATCATTTCCTAATCAGCTGCCTAGGAAGTAGGGCATTGATTTTAGTTTCTGCTTATAGTACATGATTGTTTGCTTGGCTTAATTCCAAAATTTCTTTAAAATGTCCTTATAGTTCACTTACCCACCAGATATCTTTAGCCTGCTTTTAATAAGCTCCTTGGTTCCTATAATATTATTGCACCTGCTTTAGATATCACATTTTTCAGGCAGACAGCAAGGTTATGAAAGAAATGCAAAAGCCCAAACTTAAGCTGAATTTAATATGAGAAATCAAATAAAGACACCAATAAAATTCACATTTTAACATAATCACTAGACACATGAAGAAAGCAAAGTATCCCAATGGATTCTCACTAATATACATTAATTTTTCCTACTCAAATATTCCTTCAGGACGTAAATGAGTCACTGTGAGCATCCAGGTAAAAATAAATGACCCTAATTTATTTTCTGATGTCTTCTAAATATATCTGTGATCACTGATCAACATACATGCAAATATGAGTGTACATACTCATATGTATATACACATATATTGAAGTTTATACATACAGAGTCTACATATGCAGAGGTATATATACATTGGAGTAGATATAAATATCTATAAATAAATAGACAGATATAGATACACATATATGTATGTTATATGCATATGACCATTATAGTGGGTATACCAAAATTCTTAGTGTTAACCCATTAAAGCTTAAAATTGCATTAATTCTTTTGGAACATATTATATAAGCACATTTATTCTATTGAATACAAGGATAGTGAAATAAGACAAGGTTAGTTAACTAAGTGTACAGATTAGCTACTTATAATGATGTCTAGTGAAAGGAGAAAGGAAGGCCTTTTTGCAAAAGTTGTGTTCAGCTTTATAATACTTTAAGATCTTTATGTTCTTTACCAAAGGAAGAAGTTTTGTGGTGATGGACAAAGTAAATTTTAAGATTACTTTGGAAGATTACATTTGTCAGGGATCTAGCTAATTAAAACTCAAGAAGACTAATTTGAAAATCAGGAAAAAGAAAAACTCCCAGGTTTTAAAATAAAGCACTATATAATATATCATGAACAGCAAATATGATAAATACCATTGATTCAATACAATAGGTTCAATCTATCTTGTTTTCAGCAGGGTGTTTGCAAATTTTCATTGTGATATCCAATGGACAAGATGGAAAATAGTAGGCTCAGTGATACCTTAGTCAGATGGATTTACAATTGATTTAATAAACAGACCCTGATAGATCTGATTAGAAGATTAAGGTTAGTTTTTCAGAATTGTCTAGTGGGGTGTTATAGGGTTTTGTTCTTGGTCCCTGTCCAATTCGACATTTTAATCAGTGATTTGGATGAAGACATAACTGACATATTTTTTCATATAATAGGATTTAAAGTTAGAAAGAACCTTGCAAATCATCAAGCCATAGTTAAACTAAAGGACAATTTTTGAAGTAAGTGTATTATGTCATTGTTGTATAGTGGAAAGACCATTGAGTAATGGGAAGCAAAGACCACCTGAGTTTTCGGTCTTAGCTCAGCCCTTTATTAGACATATGCCTTTGTGGGTCTCTTAATTTTTTAATTCAGTTTCCTCATGAAAAATAGAGATAATTGTGACATGAGGCAATAAATATTTATTAAGCACCTATTATGTGCCAGTAACTGTGCTAAGCAATGGAGATACAAAGGAAGAAAAAGGATAACCCCTGTTCTCAATGAATTTACAATTTAATAGTTATCTAATAAACAAGGTTGTGAAGATCAAGTCAGATAATATATGAAAAGAATCAAAGTACATATTTGAACACATTATTTTACAATTATATATAAAATATATCAACAATGTGATAGAAAATATATAGATATTTCATGTATTTTGTACAAAAATATGTGTATATGAGTGAGGAAATATATATATATATATGTATATATATGTATGTATGTATGTATGTATGTATGTATACACATATAAAATCTTGCAGGAAATGATCAGGAATCTTAGGAGGATACATGCAAGTTGATTTTTCCTCTCCAAGTCAGGTTAATTGGATGTTCCTTGTTGTTGGGAGAGTCAATAAAAGAGAGGTTTTGAGTCAGGGAAGAAGAAAGAGGAATTATGTTTCTTTTTACATTTCCAGGTAAAACTTCTGGTCTTGGAATCACATTATTTTCTATTCCAGCTAAGAACTGTTTAGGAGAAAAGCTGTTTTGTTATTCTGTGGCCAAGAAGAATTTGTATTTTTTTCTTAAACAGTTTCTAATGTCCAATGATACATAGTGATTCTTAGAAAACACAGAATCATATATTTAGAGCTAGAAAGTGTCCTAGAGGTCATTGAATCCTTATTTTATAAATGAGGAAACTGAGGTCCAGAGAGGTTAAGTGACTTGCTTACATATGTAACTATTATATTATATATAATAATTATATTTATAATTTAATATAAATATATAAATATAATATAAAAATATAATATAACATAATTTATATTTTAGCAGTATAGCTAATATACTATTATTAGCAGATCAAAAATTATAATCCACAATTGTCTTCACATAATATTGTGGGGGGATGAGAAGGAATTTTTATATCCTTAGATCCACTGATTATGTGTGTCAGGGAAAATGAACACACCACACTGTCTCCTTCTGCTTTATGCCTTCTCTGTAGACCATTTCACAGAAGCACTAAAATAATGATAAAAGATAAATACCTAACACTAAAATCACTGGTGATGTTCAGAGTTCCTCAAGCTTTGCTAATTCTAATAGTTGTACCTGCTAGCTTTCATACATATAATATCATAAATTATACTAATTATAGCTGTTTTTTCAGTGATTACTGGAATGTCTCTAACCTTTTCCTCCCTGCCCATCTGTGCTGCAGATAATTCCCAAGTCTTTCCGCTATTTTTTTCTCCCCCTACTCACTAGACCTTGACACTTGGCTGGATTTTCTTATCACTTTTGCTCTGTTGGACTGAATTCATCTTCATTCCAGAACACTGCTACTCGGTATGTCAAGTCCCACAGCTGCTTTTCCACCTTTCTAATGTCAAAGTGTAGGCTATTGAAAGGAGGAGGCTTTCTTTATCCTAATTTTATACAGTATCTATATTATACCTCAAGGAAATTTAATGCAAACAATATTTATTCTTCTGTATCTATATTTTGAAAGATTCTTTATTATATACAGCTTACATAAATATCTGAGATGACAACATCTTTTATAAAAACAAAACAAAACAAAACTATTTTTAGCTTTTATGAATCAATATTATCCAAAGTTGATTGTGGCCAACAGTTTGGTCTATAATAATGGTCCAGTTTAAATATGAGTTCTCAAGCACATTTTGATGTCTGTATAGGGATTTGTCTTCTGTTAGTCTGGGAAAGATAAAAAATTTGTGATACATTATTCTAGCTAAAGCAGCATGAGATAATGGCCATAGAGTTAGCCATAAAGACTAAAGTTAAAGTCCCACTTTTGATGTATATTATTTGTGTGACCAGGGAAAATTATCCAACTTCTCCATATTGTATAGACAATTCTCTTAGTCTACAATTTGCAAAAGAAGTGCTAATCTTAATTGATAGAGGAGGTTGCTTCATGTGAAGAGTTCTCAATGCTGATAAAACTATAGATCCATTTCCTAATTCTAGCCATAAGATTATATCTTTGAGTAGATGCTAAATTTCTTGAAGCTTGTAATTATGTATTTCGGAACTTCTGCTTCTGTTCATGTTCTGCATTGATTATTTAATACATGGTCTTTAAGCATAACTTTTCTTCAGTTTCTGGAGGCAATGACTTGGTTTTGAATTTCTGGCATTAATGTCAATGTTTCTATAGATAAATGTGTGTGGCTCAGACAATTGTTCTATGTTTCTTCATTGATTTACTATCTGAGTTCCTTAGAATGTAGGCTATGGAAAAGTCCTTTCAGTTTATGTTTGGACTGCAAACTATTTGGACTATTGTCAACCTTTCCAATTGCTCAATAATGTCTGCTTATTTCAAAAGTACTTTTGTAGGTTGTTGATGTGTTCATTATTAGCTTTGAAAAAGTCTATCAATCTTCTTTTGTGTGCATGTATGTGTATATGTGTGTGCATGTGTTCGTGTATGTGTGAAATAGAGAGAGAGAGAGAGAGAGAGAGACAGAGAGAGAGAGAGAGAGAGAGAGAGAGAGAGAGAGAGAGAGAGAGAGAGAGAGAGAGAAGAAAGAGAGAGAGAGAGAGAGAGAGACAGAGAGAGAGAGAGAGAGAGACAGACAGAGAGAGAGAGACAGAGAGACAGAGACAGAGAGGGAGGGAGGCGAGGAGAGGAAGAAGTGTTAATCATTCCATAGGCTCCAGAGGAAGATAGTTCTAGGTTTCATTGATATTACCTAGGGATGTTATTGGAATACTTTCCAAATGTGAGTTGGTCTGTTTAGCAGTTCTGAAAACTCATGATAACGTATTTTTCTAGTTAAGTTTTGACTTCAAAATTCCCTTCAGTCTTTAACCATGTAAGTACAGTCTTAGATTTCTCTTTAATAGCCTCATGCTTAATGTGCCTTGCCTAGGAAAGACAAAGGGATTTACAAGTACTGCCTTCATCCATTGGATCAATTTAACATCAGAATTCAAGTCCAAAGACCTCTATTTGTTTTCTTTTGGCTCACATGGAAAATATTATGCATATGAAGTTTGAGTGACATTCTTATACCATTAGAGAAAGATTCCTTAAGATGACATAACTATGTGTTTTTCAGTAGAGGTATATAATTTAATGTCATCCATATTTTGATATAATTTTTCAGCTTGAAAACCATAATAAGCTATAGAAAGGATTGATGAGAAATGGTTGAATCAATACATTTTTTAAAGTATTTTAATCATTTAAATGCCACACACTGTAATGAGAGCTAGAATACAAAAAGAGAAGACAAAAGAAGCCCTAATCTTAAGGAGCTCAGCTTTACTTGAGGAATATAACACATGAGGAGTTCAGCTACAGTATAAATGGAAACACTAGGCAGAATCATAACAAGCTTATCCTGTTTCCTTGCAAGAGGCAATATTTATTAGCCAATAATTCTTCACATTATTGTGTTTATGATGTGTTTTAAAGAGAGCAGTTTGCTATTTGGAAATTAAACACTAATTTAGCCTTTTAACTATGAATGTATTTCTTCTGTATATTTTAGTAGTCCTGTGTATGGGATTGAATCAAAGTATTTTAAATAATCTACAAAGGATGATTTTGGGTAGGTCATTTAGTAATTACTGAGATGGTGATGACTTTCTATTTTCACTCCAGGAATTTTTTAGTAAACATATTGTTTTATTGTCAAACAGAATTCTATAGTGATGTAAACTATTAATGTTTTGTGTTGAATACATAAATACATAATTGATCTATATTGATATGTCACTGATTTTCCAATCTTTTGGCTTTTAATATGTGATGCTTTTTGTTAAAATGAGATTGGCCTTTTTTTAGAGAAGAAAATGATAAAGTATTTTGCCAATAATTCATGTATCATTATGGAGTATTAAATTTAATAATTATGGAAAACCCATTAGAAAAAAAATAAGGGAATGTCTCACAAGGCCATCCTAATGGTCACATGAAGCTTATGTTATATATCACTCTATTTAAGCTTATTTTTCTGTTACTTTCCACTTACAACATAGAAGATGTCGTCATCATCATCATCATGATCAATATCAACATCATCATCACTAATTTTTTTCTGGAAGACATAGTTATGAAACATTTTAAACTTACATGCTTTTCATTATTGAGATACTGAATTTCCTCTGATACTACTGCCTTTCTAAGATGCCTTTGTTCAATCCATATGTATGGTGAACATGGAACAAAGCTCTTTCTCTTGAAAACATATTAATGTAATCAAAACAAACCTGATGTTGATACTTTTATTTCCCTTTACTGCACCATCCCCCCCCCCCCCCCCCCCCCCGTTAATCTCAAGGAGTTAAGCTCCTTGACCATAGAACTAAGATGATGCAAAAAACACAACAACTAAATTCTTTTTCAAAACATCACTTTAAGAATGAAATTTCATATATCATTAAAGATCATTTTTGAAGGGAAATGGAACAAATCTTAAAACAATCTGTGCTCAGTTGGCATAAATTCCCATACAAGAGATCATGCTAGTTACATTATCATTTGTAGAACTACTTGTAACACATTAAGCAAAACATCATCTCCAGCACAGCATGAGAACCTGGAGCATAATTATGTTGTTCCTTGTTGGAAAAGTCTGCAGCATTAGCCTCTGTTTGTCGATAAAGAGGCAATTCCACATTCAATGTAGTATAAAATCTAGTAAATGTTTCTTATAATGTTAGCTTCAAGTTGATAGTTTTTCATTTTGACTACAATGTTTTATATCATCAGAAGTCAAGCTGATCCATTTTTTTCCTGAAGTCACTAGTAATATATTTATATAGGATGTCACAAAAGCCTATTACAACTTACAGCTTAAAAGTTTATTTAAACTATTAAAACTTAAGTCTAGGAATTTTAAACTTTACAAACCACTTGTTTCACAACAAGTCTATGAAGAAAGATGAAATAGATCCCTCTATTCCCGGTAAGAGATAGTAAACTATGGGCATAATCAATGTGTTGACTAGTTTTGCTTAAATGTAATTCTCTATAACAAAGGAAGGTTCCATAGTGTCATGGTTCTTATGAAGTAACATTGGTGAGTGGAGAAATTAGCATAAATACAACATTAAAAATTATTACCATGATCCTTAAAAACAAGAGTGATGGAAATCTTTTATTTTAACTGATCCAAAAATTGACAAATCTCTGGTAGTACCTAATTTGCTACTCTATAATATGTAACATAATGGCAGGTTATAATATATTTCACATATCTTTAAAACTTAAATAATCTCCAGTCCTCAGACTCTATCTCTATCAAGTTAGAAAATGATGTCATAGAAGAAGGAGAAACTAGGGGAAGAAAGTAGGATAGGAAGTCAGAAAACATGTTAGATGGAAGCAGAAAGAACTAAAGAGAAAGAAGAGATAGAAAGGACTGAAATAGAAATACAATGGGTATTGAATAAGTATAGAAACCAAGTTTATAGTAATTTATGATTCATCTATGAATTTTTTAAAAAAAATCATTGTTCCCAAGGAAAGATTTTTTTAAACTATTATTTTCTGTAACACAATAATAATGAAAGGCTAAAGAATATGTGTTCAGAGCCAAGAAGACCTGGGTTAAAATCACATTTTTGACACATACTAGCTATGTGATTCTGGGTAAGCTAATTAGTTTCTTATTGACTCCTAATAATGTTAAATGTTAGAGAGTGAGAGATAGTTTTGTTTATATTAATAGAGGTTACTTCTCAATTAGACACCCTCATCTAAAGAAATGACAGAGCTGAGCAATAATAATAATGATGATGATGAAAAATAATTAAAACATAATAAAACTATTATAGGCATATAAATATTAAATAATAAATAATTAAATAAAGAGAACTCACCATGCAAAGAGACAATATCATACAACCTGAATAGCATAGATTCCTAGAAATCCTTCCATGTAAAATGAATAATCATATTACTAAATCCTATAATAATAAAGTAATATAGTAGATTTTATTGAGCCAAAATATTTGGCTTTTATTTAAAAGGTAATCCACTTTTCCCTTTTCCCCAAACACTTTGCCTTTCTTAAACACTATAAAATAATAATTGGAATATAATTTTAGAAAACAATCAATTACATTTCCATATTCCTCTTCTTAGCCCTCTTCCCATAATTAAGAGCTATGCACCTTTATTAAATTTGTCAGCCTCAAGTGGAAACACAGGGAATAAATGCACCAACTTCAGAAGCCATATCTTTGGCAGCGATGTTAGCATGTATTATCCCAGTTTCCTTCCATTAGATGAGAAATTACAGCATTGATTGGTTTGATGAAAATAAGTGTTGTGTCAGTTTGAAGAGTAGAAACTTGTATTCAATTACACTGATTGTATGTAAAGTACAAATAACCTGGAAAATTATGAAAAAAAAATTTTTTCTGGCCTTGTGGTATTTTGTACTTCATTACAAAGAGACAAAAACATAGGTCATTCTCCAAAAATAAATGTTAGAAATGAACAATGGCTAAAGCCTGCAGGAAAGAATAAGAATTATCATGTTTATGAATCTGATTTATTTAGACTTCTATAATGAAGGAAAATCAATTTTTATTTTATCTATTGACTTCAGGTGTCACATCAGGAATACTGTTTAATTCTAGGTCTCTAATGTGAAATGAAGGCATGTCAACATAATTATGAAATAAAAACACTTTATTTATGGCCATTATCAAATCAAGATCCAATATCTTATTTAAAATAAATATCACTGACTGGTAAACAGAATCCTAATTGTTGAAATTGTTAGTGTTTCTCTTTCCCTACCAACCCCTCTAATTATTCAGTGATAATATATATGCCAAGGCTGGGGGGATAGTAACTGGTAAACCTGAGGAAGAAAATACTGTTAGATTTCATAGCAATTTGAGTTTGAGGCAGAAATGTGGGCATAATAGTATGCTGTTTTTATTTTAAGGCAAGTACCAATTAGCTCACATAAACAGGAGTAAAAATGAAATTGATTAATGGGATGGAAATAAAAGCTATTTGTATAGATGCAAGAAAATGAGATTATTTAACTTGCTGAATACTAAGGAAAATTATAATTTAAGAACCTTTACAAGAAAGACACACAAAGGTGATGAAGATTTTTAATCTCCATTGAAAAAGAGCAAGTATAAAATTGGTTTAATATATATTATGGGGGATTTGGGTTCCCTGAACTTCTCTATGTATCTAGAAAGTACCACCATCCTTCTAGCCTCTTCGATTTTTGTAACCTCAATTTTGTCCTGCACCTTTAAATCTCCCTTGCTCTACAAAGCCCATCAGCCAGCAAATCTTGCTGTTTCTACTTTCCACAGTTAGTGATTTAGTGCAGGCCCTTATCAACTTTCACTTAAATTACTGCAGAAACTTCCTAATTGTTCTCATTGTTTCGCCTCTTTCCATTTCAGTCTATTCTATATGCTGCTATGAAGATAATTTTCTAGAAAAGCAGTTCTGACTATGAGACTCCCTTAATCATGGCTAGTGACTTATCCCCTCTTACTTAGCATGTTTGCTTTAATTTCCTCAACAGTAAAATGGGGTAAAAATAGCATCTATCCAATAGGATTGTTGTGGGAATTAAATAACGTAATAATTGTAAAAAACTCTCAGCACAGTGCCTAGTACAAACTAAGTATATTATAAAGTGATTATTCCCTTCTCCTCCTCTATGGAAGCCAAAGGAGAGGTGTAAAACATATTTTTGCTCTTAAATAAGTGAAGACTGGTCTGGCAGCAGGAAATGGGAGACACCTTCTCTCCTATGGTAGAAACTAGGGTGAAATCATATTGATCTTAAGATAATTTCAACTTTGTAAACTAGAGATATTTAGTTTGAAGAAAATAAACTATTTAGTATGACATACCATGATTGTTTTCAAGAATTTGAATGGCTAATCTGTGGCTAAATGTAACACTTTCTTAGGCAGAAGTAAGAACTCTGGGTGGAAGTTACAGAGTCAAAATTATCCTCATTATAAGGACGAAACTCACCTTTATGACTGTAAAGATGAGTGAGGAATGAGATTCCAAGAGTGGAATGAGTTGTTTGTGGAGGAAGTGGATTCCACTGCTTTAGAGGTCTTCATATATAATGGTTTGATCATTTACAGGAGTCTAAAAGTCTTACTCAGATAGTGATTGGACTACATGACTTCTGAAGCCTCTTCTAACTCTAAGGTTAAATGCATTTTAAATGTGGTCCTACCTATGGGGAAAAAAGACCTGACCAGTCTTATCCAGTTCTGAGTCTGTGAATATGACATATAATAGTGAAATATAATAATATATCTTCTGCATGTGGTCACATGTTGCCTTGACATTTTCAGCATCAAGTTTTATCATGTTTCTGAGATGCTTCCTCTGTTAATTCAGCAACATGGTTAGTGAGCACTTTCCATCTGTCAGGAGATACTGAAAATTACAGAGAGTCACAGTATTGAGCCAAAAAATGAAACTGAGTGGATGGATAATTTTGCCCTGTCAACAAGCAGTAAACTCCAGCTGTGAAAACCAAACAGTGTGAAAAAAGCTCTGGGATTCAGGCTTGACGTAGATTTTTAAATACCAACCCTAACTCTTCTTGTGTTAGTTATCTATAAGTCAACAGAAACCAAGGTAATTACACTTTACTTCATCTTCCCCAACTAAAATCTTTCAGCATATCATAAGCTTACATTTGACACAATGTCAATAAAATGCAGCCCCCAGTGCCAAGAAGTTAATTGCTTAAAAAAAGATCACCACAAATCTAGTGGTTAGTTATTAAACTTCCAAAAAAAAAAACAAACAAAAAATGTCATAAAATCATTTCTTTCCTTCCCTATACCCCTCTCCCCAAATAGGATAAACAAACATTAATGTTTTTTTCCCACTTGTTAGTGTTTTTTGAAAAGCCCATTGTAAAAAAAAAAAAAAAAAAAAAAAAAGTTTAACAATTTTAATGTGAGCCCCTTAATGTATTTTTTTTTTCAAATTAATGGATTCTATCTTTTTTTGTCATCTATTTCTATCTCTATATCTCTATTTCTACCTATGGCTCTATGATTTCATTGTCATAGGGTAACTCCTGGTGGGGAAACTCCCTCTACCAATGGAGATTACCATATGATCTCACAGCTTACAGTTCCATGGGAACTGGAGAAGTTAAATGACTATGCTGACATGTATAAGTGGCCAAACAAGTCTTTGTGAATCCAAAGCCAGCAATCTATCCCTTATTTCACAATGTCTCATAAAATCCTAGGTAGTGATGTAATGCCGGAGAAACTGAGCAAGACAGAGATTAGAGAATGATTCAATAATTTATTAAATTAATTTATTAAATGGGAGAGATTTACTGGGACCAAATGGATCCATGGTTGGTCCCAGGGCTGAACAAGACTATCGTCCAGCCTTGAATGTAGGACACAAGATTCTTTTATAGGGTTACAAGATCGATGACATAATGGGGAACATACCTGGATGAGGATGACCTAATGGGCGAAGGAACCTAGGATGAGGATGACATAATGGAGGCAGGCACCTAAGAGGGAGGTACTGGAGAGGCTCCTGAAATTCTAATGATGTCTACAATGGATAAAGACCTTTATCCCATCAAACATTAAGAGGAAATGATTATAGCTTAAGGTCTAAGATATAAGCCTTTATCCTATCAAATATTAGGAGGGAATGGTTATAACCTGAGGCAGTGTAACTGAATAGGGTTACTCAATCAGTAAGCCAATGGATGAGGCAATTTGAACCTTGGTCATCTAGTTCTCTAACTTAGATGGAGTGTTCTTCCTATAGTAGTATATAGTCACAGCCATATGTATAAGGAAACAGATAAAATGCAATCACAGATTAGAGTTAAGTAGCATGCCTTCTAGAAAAATTTTCTTTCAAATTTCAACTAATAATTAAATATCCGTTTCAGGTGCAGTTGGCAAAAGTTATCAGGGATCCTAGCTTTACTGTGAGAGAGCCAGTTCTTTTTCAGCAATATCTATTATCTACCAATAGAGTAATCTATTATACTAGTTAAATGGCTTATAAAGATAATGGGAAAAAAAAAGTATTCAAAACTCGAGAAATTCATGATAATAGAATATTTTTTCTAAGTAAGATCCCTACTGGCAACTCTATCATGTTTCTGTTAAAAATTAGATAGCAGCAAGGTATTCATGGCTTGACTTGGGGGAATCTTTTGTATTTAAATATAACGAAGGCATCATTTTGCAGGAGTATCAGTAATCAGTACATCTCCCTAATTGAGCAATTTAATAGATAAGGTTCCCAAAGGAGAGTTGTCTTCATTCCTTGAATACAACAGACCATTATGAAGGTATCAAATAGGCCAATACAATGCCAGCTATCTCAGGAAAGGTTATCCAAACTAAGCAGAAAACAAACTTGTCTACCCCAATTGTTAAGCTATTTATATCTCTATATCTTTATATGTCATGTGCCCAGCAAATATAATATTTAATGAAAAAAGGCCCAGGAAAATAAAAGGATGATGATAATTATCATCATTATTATGCTTACTATTTATAGAATTATTTTCAAATATCTCATTTTAGCCTAACAACCCTGAGAGGAAGGCACTATTAACCTCATTTTATAGATGAGGAAACTGAAGCAGATAAAGATTAAGTGACTTGGCCAGAGTCACACATACATATTTGTCTTAACTATATGAATCTTAGGTTGGATTTGAAGTCCTCTTGTTTATCTCCAAGTCCAATGCTCTACTCACTAAACAGAATAATATTTTTATGAGGACTGACCTTAAAGGTTTAGTTTCACTGTTTTGTTGGAAAGAGTGATGGATTTGTAGATAAAGGATCTGGGTAGAAGTCCTGTTTTGGCTACTTCTTGTGTGATTTTGGGAGAGCCATTTAACTTCATTAGGCTTCAGTTTCCTCATCTGTAAAATTGATGAGGGGAGCCCTGAAACTCACTGAAAACTCCTTCAAGGAGAAATTCTCCTTGAACCCTGCCTCTGTGAGACCTGCTCCAGGGAACCAATCTTGGTGGAACTAGTTGAAGTAATCTCATTTAGCTGGAAATCTAGATTTCTATTGACTCCTATTGTTGGCTCAAAACCACTCCCAGGAAGTGGTCTCATCTAGGCCTGAGGGCAGTGACAGCATTGAGGGAGTCTCATTTGGTTGAAACTTCTGTCTCAAATTTCCTTAAAAAAATGCCAACTTGGGGCTCAATCCTTGCAGAGGACCTAACATGCTATCTCTGGCATAGCAGCAACTTCTACCCACTGAAATGATATTCTCTTTCAGCATTACCCTCTCTTAACTCTCTCACCTATTTCCTTAACAAGATTTTATACCTCTATGTTGGGATCTCTCTACTTGAAACATTACTTCTCTCCTGGGACCTTGCCACTAAGGAATTCAGTCTTTCTACTCATGTAGAGCAAAGGCTGACTTCCCAATGCCAATAATAAACCTCTTTTACCAGTCTAGGTTTTGGGGTTTGTAAATTCCTTTACAAAAGACCTCTGTGCTGCTAGAAGGGGGTTCCCATAACTCCCTGCCATGCGCTGAATCCTAAGGGATTTAGGGGAGCCAAACCTCTCATTTTGGTTCCCTGAACCCCAAACCTGCCACTAGCCTCATCATTTAACCCCTTGACCATCAGGAACCCTGACCCTAATCTCATCAAAATTAATGATTTTGCTAAGGAGATCTATAAGATTCTTTTTAGTTCT
The DNA here is from genome assembly GCF_048593235.1 of Sminthopsis crassicaudata. Classification (NCBI taxonomy): domain Eukaryota; kingdom Metazoa; phylum Chordata; class Mammalia; order Dasyuromorphia; family Dasyuridae; genus Sminthopsis; species Sminthopsis crassicaudata. The sequence goes on from NC_133619.1 coordinate 381,853,144, forward strand.
AAATCTATGATCCTATCATTCTATGAAAATCACTAAATTTTTCCCAAGATTTGGTCAATAGGAACTTAAATCAACAATGTTAGGGTCATAAGAAATGGAAGTCAAGGAGGAGTTCTTCAGACTTCAAAAGAACAATTTTAGAATTAGTTGTGATTATTTCAGAAGTGCAAATATAGGAATTCAATAAACATAAACACAAAATGAATTTAGAAATGCTCATAATTAGTTGACTCATAACAGACAATAGGAGGAAGTTAAAGATGTTAAGGATGCAGTGAAAAGGAATTAGAATATAAGCTAAGAGGCTCAAGTTCCATCTCTATTTCTATGAAGTTGAACAAGACATTTTTCAAACACAATTTTCTCATTTGTAAAATGAGGAATTTGTTGCTAGAAATATCTCTAAATTATACAACCTACTATTAATGTTTCCTAAGTCTATTGTAATCACTATTTTGATCAATACTTGAAATGCTTTAAGTTTTACAAGAGCAGTTACATGACATTAACTGTAGTCTGGGTCTGGAGTCAGAAAGACGTAATTCAAATTTAGATACTTATTATCTGTGTGACCGGAAAATCATTTAACCCATTTATTTTGCAAATAAAATTTCACTTGATTTTTATATTTCTGTGCAGTAATGGATGCTATCATCTATGTAAAACTCCATTTTACAGATGAGGATATTGACGTTAAATAACTTGCTTATGGTCACAATGCTAGAACATGTCAGAAAAAGGATTTGAAGCACAGCTACTCGAATCAAAGTCCAAGTTTTTTCTACTTTATATCATACTGTTTACTTATTTGCTTTCTTTCTAGAGATCAACTATTATTGTTTAAAATGTCTCAGGGTACTAGTTAGTCAATCAGTAAACATTTATCAAGTGCCTAATGTGTACTAGATGTGCTAAGTGCTGAGCAGGTTCTCAAGGAATTCACAATCTAATGAAGATATAAATAACTGTAAAAACTAGGTTTATATGTATAAATTGGAAATAATCAATGGAGGGAAGGTACTAAATTTTATGGGGATTGGGAAAGACATCCTGTAAAAAGTGGAATTTTATCTGGTACTAGAAGGAATCCTTCAATCCAGGAAGTAGAGATGAGGAGGAAATGCATTCAAGATAGTGAAAATGTCCTAAGTAGGAAGGTGGATTGTTTTGTGTGAGGGACACAAAGTAGGTCATTGTTACTAAAATAAAGTACAGGTGGGTGTAAGAAGACTAGGTAGGTAAGGAAGAAGGAAGGGATGGGTTTATGAAGAGCTTTGGATGCCAGAGGATTTTTATATTTGATTCTAGAAGTGAAAGAGAGATACTGGAGTTTATTTATTGAGGGGGGAGAGGGGGCCAGAGAGTGTTGACATGGTCAGATCTGAGATAAAGACTCAGTGAGTGGAGGATGAACTGGAAAATGTGAAGATTTGTCAGGGATAGAATATCAGTCAGAAAGGCCCATTGTTTTGACTCATTTCTTTTATTTTAGTGCTATCTCTTCTTTTAAAAGAACATTTTTTGCCTGTCATCATTGGAAGTGTTTTTCAGATTCATGATGTAACTATGTTCTAAATCATTCATAGAGCACAGTAATTCCCCAGTGAACCAGCAATCTAAAATCCACTAAAGGAAATTAATCTGCACTACTGAACACCTGGCAATGGGGCATTCTTCTTCTCTCCTCCTATTTTTTTTTAAGGGAAAAAAAAAAGGCTCATATTTTCAGAAGGTAAAATGCTTATAATGTGGATAGACCTTGTGAGTCTTGACCCATAAACATATAATTAAATAAATGTGTGAAAGAATAGAAGGTCTACATTGTATAATGTGTGTGTGTCTACAAAAGCTAGCCCCAGTAAGTTACTCATGCAAAAGAAAGACTCTCCTGTTTTCACTCTACTCTTCACAAGCCCTTTTGTCAGTTTGTCTGTTTTTCCTTCCTCTTTTTGAAAGATTCTTCACTTGATCTTAGACCTTATCTAAAATTGGTTATTCCTGCTGTTACTGCTTACAACTGCAATTCAACATTTGTTTTGTGACTGGCAATAACTACTAAATCATTCCTATCTCCTAATTTTTTTTACAATGGAGAAGTCATGAAGAATCTCAAAGGAGGAATAATAATATCAGAGGGAGTAAATAGCTTACTTATGGTATAAGAGAGAAGAAGGTATTGAATTTGGCAAGAAGCGTAATAAAGGATATCTTGGATATATACTGGCCCCAACTTTGATACCTCATAAGAGATTTAAGCAATTATTTTTCCATGGCATATTAAGAGAGAAGATTTTTTTAAGTATGTTTTCTTTTCAACATTTTTTCAAAAGTCTTGGGAAAACTGAATTGCATTTAAGTAAACTATGAAGAGGAGGTAGCAATTCAAACCAGAATTGTTTTTCTTGTTTCAGAGGAGAAATTCTTCATCTTCCTCTTTTTTTTCCTGACAAAGAGTCAATATTTTTTACATTTTCAATAGAAATATCAGTGAGACTTCACAGAACCACAGAGAAAGAATCTCAATAATTATCTTTTGCTAATATTTCATATTGCAGAGGAGAATGTGAAAGTATTATGAAAAATATTTCTTCTTGTAAATGATAATGTATGGATGGCTATTGCAGAAAATCCCACATGAGATCCTCAAAATTGATTAACCTCCAAACAAAAATATTACATGGTTAGGTAGATAATTTGAAGGACTCATTCATCAGGGTATATGTTTAGGATTAGACACTGGAAATGAATGAGTTAGATTCAGAAAGAGGGGATAGTAGGTTGAGAATTCACAAAGTTACTTTAAGTTCTATCTTGTCCCTTAAACAGAAGCTTCTTTTTTCTAATGCCAATATTTCCCATAGTTGTGAGATATGAAATTTTTTTTTTCCAAAAAATAAAATAATAAATACCAATCAATTAGATAGAAATGGAAAGACACATGGAAGGGCCATATTTTATAATTAAAAAATTATGAAGGTAATGCAAAACATATAATTAAATAAATGTGAATGAAAATTAAGATTGCTGAGCCACATAGTGAGAGTGCAAAAGGTAATTCTTAGTCCATATTCTTATTATAAGAAGAGAAAGCAAGTGAGGTCCCTAGCATAGCACGTGTACCCACCCACTTCTTCTCCTTCTCCCCCTCCATGGGAACATTTACACAAAAGTCCTATGGGATGATCCCACATGGTTTGCAAGTTGACCTTAAAGGAAGAATACCCCACATTGAAGATATCACAGATTAATCTGATTATGGAAATATGGAAAATAATATGAATTAATATCCCTACACTAATGTAATTTTTTCCTTTAATTTAATTATAATAGTTCATCTAAGCCTAGTTATAAGGTTACGATTGAATGATTCAAAATGAATCTGAGATTTCAGGTCATTACATATTGCTGGAAGAAATTATTGGTGATTTCATGAAATCCAGTTAAAAATCAGATGTGCTACTGGCTACAGTCTGTAATAGGCAATAGCACTGGGAAGCCATCTGGGGAATTTGGATTAGGGAGATGGGATTGATAAAAGATCTATTCTAATGATTGCCCTGGGGGATTCTTTCCAGGTATATTTATTTCCCTCTGTAATAATAGCTACATTAGGATGAATTAACTTAGGTGATTCCTAGGATACATAAGTTTACTGAGGAACTTTTGGTTCCTCTTGGGTAAAACAAGATTTATAGGGAAATTCTTAGATCAGTTTGAAAATATCCAAACGCTACTAACTCTTAGAATTTCTTCAGAAGCTTTTATTGGCCTTAACACACTCAAAACCTTGCAAATTACTGAGGTCTAAGATGTATTCTAAGAACCTCTAAGAAGGAATCACATCTCGTTCTATGTAATAAAGTCATGTAAAACAGCTTTTATTAAATTCTTATTCCATGCCAAATGCTTGGGACCCAAAGAAGGGCAAAAATAATATCAGCAAAAACAAGCCAACAAAAACAATCCCTGCTCTGAGAGTTTGCGGTTTAATAGAGAAGACAACATGTAAATAACTATAGACAAAAAAGAGATATCAAGGAAAATTGGAAATTATCTCAGATGAAATGGAATAGAATTAAGAAGTATCAGGAAAGGCTTCTTGTAAACTATGGGACTTTAGCTGAGACTTGAAGAAAGGAAAGATGTAGAGATAAGGAGGGAGGCATAGGGGACAGTCAGTGAAAATTTATGGAACTGGGAGATGGAGCGTGATATAAGAAGAACAAACAGCAAGGAGGAAGTATCATTTGATCAAGGAGGACATAAAGTGTAGGACTGGAAAGGTAGAGATGAGCCATGTTATGAAGGATTTTGCCAACTAAACAGAGAGTTTTATACTTGATCCTGGAAGTAATAAGGAGAAAACACAACTTACTAAATGGAGGGGGATGACAGTGAAGTATATGAAGTATATGAATTGATAACAAAGTATATAAAGTTCTTGGATACATTTCACCAGATTTTTTTCTATTAACTATCAGTGTCATTAAAAAACTGTTTTGGGGGACATAACATTTTGTGTTTTATCATTTTTTTTTTCAATGTAGGGTTTATTTTGCTGATTTTTTTTTCTTTTCAATCTTTTTCTCAAAAATATTCTTTGTTATGGATTTTTGAGGGAGAGAGGAAAAGATAGAATACAGGAAGAAATATAAATTATGTAAAACAAAAATACCAAATGCAATTCTATTTTAATAAAGGAAAATTAAAAAAATATATTTTCACCCTCAGTCAATGAATTCTTTATACACACTGCTCTCTTCCTTATTATTGGGATAAATAGACAGTAAACATAGGAAATGAAACCATAGATTCATTTCTTCCAACTCTGCTCCTAAACAACTCTATATGAATACACTGTAGCCATTCTTATGTGAATCACAGACAAAATACACAACCTTTATTATCTTTGGTAGTTTTTAATTTTGGGATACACTAATGTAAATGTTAATCACCTTAGGTTAAAGAAAAGTTCTCTTTATTTAAAAAGTGTACTTACATCAATTCTGATGGACATGGCTCTCTTCAATAATGAGATGATAAAAACCAGTTCCAATTGTTCAGGCATGAAGAAAGCCATCTACACTCAGAGAGAGAGCTGTGGGAATTGAGTGTGGACTACAACATAGCATTTTGTTTTTGTTTGCTTGCATTTTGTTTTGCTTCTCTCTCTCTCTCTCTCTCTCTCTCTCTCTCTCTCTCTCTCTCTCTCTCTCTTTTACTGGTTTGAATTGATTTTTCTTGTGCAGTACAATAATTATATAAATATGTATGCATATATTGTATTTAACATATATTTTTACCATGTTTAACATATACTAGATTACTTGCCATCTAGGGGAAGGCATGGGGGAAGAGGGAGAATATTGGAACACTAGGTTTTGCAAGGACTAATGTTGAAGAATTGTCCACGCATATGTTTTGAAAAATAAAAAGCTTTAATAAAAAATTTAATTGGCCAGGAACATTTTTTTTTTTAAAGTGTATGTAGAAAACTTTTGATTTTCTGGGATCTAACCTACTTAGTGCACTTAAAATCCTCTTTTGGTTTTCTCTGTATTCTCCTCTTAGGGTCAAAAAATAATATGATACCAAGAATTAGGGGTAGGTAGATAAGGGCTTTTCAAACTTCCACACATTCTGGCTCAGTACTTTCTCTCTCATTAGTCAAATTGGGCTATTTACTAATCCATTGATAAGACATTCCTAATTTGCTACTCTATACACATTGGTTCTCATAACCCAGAATGCTTGGTTTTGTTTCACTCTGATGAGACAAAATTAATATTCCTTGACATATAAAGGGCAGTTCTTAAATTAAATTGTCCCCTCAAATCCCCCATGTTTTGAGGTGGGTCTCATATTCAGAATATTGTTTCATAAGGTTTAATATCTAAAGTCACTGATATTATTTTATCAACTAATTAGGATTTTGAAAGACAATGATTTTAAATTATCATTTACTTTGAAATGGATAATGCAAAATATCTGCAGTATGTAAATAGTTTGACTCCCCCTAATACTAAAATAACCTAATAAAGAAATAAAGTGAAGCTATAATAGAACAATAAATATTAAAACAAAATATAAATAATAAAAAATAGAACAGAATGTGAAACAATTTATAAGAAAACTAACATATAAATAAGAAAATATTTAAGAATAATAATTGTACCTTAAACCTATAACCAAATAAATAACCTTGACACAGTAATATAAGAAATAATTCAATAAAATTATTCTGGACTGATAAAACATGGGAGGAAAGTAAAAACAGAAAATAAAACCTCTAATCACCACCTCAAAAAGAGATCCTTTGTGGAAAATCCATAGCCAAATCTCAAAATGCCCAGACTCAAGAGAAAATTATGCAAGAAACTAGAAAAAAAAACAATTAAATTATGCTGGAACTAAAATTGGAATTGTATAGGATTTATCAGCAGTTACAATAAAAGGCTATAGGTCCTGAAATAATATATACTGGCAATCAAAAGAATTAGGCCTGTGGCCAAAAATATTATATCCATTCAATTTATCCATAATAGTAAAAAAAATAAAAAAATAAAAAATAAAAAGACATTTAATTAGCTTTCAGATTTTCAGTAGTTTTTCTCAACCAAATCTGATTTTAATAAAAATTTACATGTAATAGCCAATATCAAAGATTAATTCCAAGGAAATCAAATGGACAAATTGTTTATTTATTTTTATTTTTTAACTTAAAAATGTCTACCATATGTTTAAGGTTGACCTCAGTGATTGGGTGGCTCAAAAGAATGAGGCAGATTAGAGCATGATCTGATTCTAAAAAGAAAAGGCAAAAATGATAATTATGTTATACAAATGAGAAATCTGAGGTAAACAGTGTTTAGAGACATGTCCAGAGTCATGCACCCAGTAAATATCTGATCAAATTTACCCTCAGGTCTTCCTAACTCCAATTCTTTATTATAAGTACAGTACTTAGCTGCATATGCCTTAAACAACTTTGTGTAATATTATTTTAAACAAAGACAATCCAATATATTTCTATCCCAGAGGACTCAGAAAACTAAGATAAAAGGAAGTAAATGGAAACCTTGTACTCTTTTCTCTACTGACTCAGGAGCATAGCAAAAAAAAATTTCTGGAGTTAAGACCTGTACTTTAGTTCCACCTCTCTCACTAACTAGCTGAGAGAACTGAAATGAATTATGTAACCTTTCAGCTTTCTCATCTGTAAAATGAGGGAGTAACATAAGATAATCTATCTATATGATCCCTTTGAGCTCTAAAACTATATGTCTCTTGAGTCTCATTCCTCTGACAGTCCTCATTCCCCATAACTATTAAAATAGAAAGTGATATGTTATTGAGAATTAAATATACTCTAGGGGGATATGAGAGGGATTAACAATCTTTGAAGAAATGTCTGTTCTCTAAGGAAAACAGAACCTAGAAAAAATACAAAATTTCCTAAAGTCGATTTTCAGATAATTTTCTTCAAATTGTATGTTATATTCTGGTTAGATTGGACTTTTTCTCTGATAGAAAAAGAAATTCTGCATATCCCCACTTTTATCTTATTTGACCTATTTAATATTGGTATATCCTAAAGTGGCTGAGACCTGGTGAACTTAGAGCAGTAACAGTGATAAAAAGCTATGACCCCCTTGAATTTTTTCAAGTTATAAAATACTATTACCTTCCAATGACCCTGGACTACCTAGAACAAATGAATGATTAGTTGAGCCATCAGTAAATGAAAAATATTCATTAAGTACATCAACATCAATAATACTATTTTATCAAGCATTTTATAAATATTATATTATTTTATCTTTATTACAACTTTTGGATGCAGTACTATTCCCCTATTTTTATAGAGGAAGACAATGAAGCAGAGAAAGGCTAAGTAAATTGACATACATCATACAGCTAGTACATATGCTCCAAGCCAAGCTGCTGTTAAGATTTTATTGTGGGGAGAGAGAGAGGGAGAGGGAGAGAGAGAGGGACAGATTTTATGCTACCTTAAGGATATTATTATCTAACAAAAAGAAACAATGCATTTGAAGAGTATTGGCTAGAGAAAAGAATTTTACCTTGGTTGCTCATGGAACTGATTAATTGGTCCATAGGCCTGTCAATTGACATGGGCTTTACAGAAACAATGGTAATATTGACTTTATTACTGTGGTTAGAATGAGAGGTGGAAAACTTTGGTGTTACATGTGCAAAAGTGTTTGTAGCAGCCCTTTTTGTAGTGCCAACGACCTGGAAATTGAAGGGATCAGCAGGCTGATTTCAGAAATACCTGGAAAGATTTATGTGAACTGATATTATGTGAAGTGAGTAAAAACCAAGGGAACATTGTACACAGCAAGGACATGATTATGTGATGATCAACTGTGATGGACTTGGCTCTTTTCAACAATGAGATGATTCAAGGATATTACAAAAGACTTGGGATGGAAAGTACAATCCCCAGCCAGAGAGAGAAGTGTGGAGACTGAATGTGGATCAAAGCATAGTATTTTCACCTTTTCTTGTGATGTTATTTGTTTTGTTTTTCCCTCTCAGATTTTTTTCCCATTTTGATCTGATTTTTCTTGGGCAGCAAGACAAATATGGAAACATATTTAGAAAATTTGCATATGTTTAACCAGTAGAGATTGCTTGTTGTTTTGGAGAGGGGGGAGGGTAGAGGAGAAAAATTTGGAACGCAAGGTTTTACAAAAGTGAATGCTGAAAACTATCTATGAATGTATTTGGAAAAATAAAATACTATCAATAATAAAAAATAAAAGATTTTCCTTTAAAAAAAGAAAAATTCTGGGGTTAGATATTGTTAGGTTTACTAGGTGAGAACTCAGGTTGTCTGGACAGTGACAAGGTGAGAATTCAGGTTGTCTGGACAATTACAAGGTGAGAACTCAGGTTGACTTGATAGAAGGAGCAATCTCATTGGCTGAAGTGGTTCTTCCCAGAAGCCCTTGCATTATCCCACGCCCATTCTCTGGGAGGATAAAAGAGAGAACAGTGGGCCTGGAAAGTGAGTCTGCCTGGAGAAGGATAAGAGCTGGAGGAGATTCAAGAAGAAGACTCTGCATTGCATCAGGCTTGACGGGGCTATCTGCAGGAAGGGAAGTCACTTCTAAGGACAAGAGTTAACAGCAACTGCCTGGAGACAACGGTTCACTACAGGAAGAAGAATCTGTCTGAAAGATTGTAGAAGACACAGCAGATCTCTTCCCAGAGAGTGATCCGGCAGCTTCTAGAGAGGACAGCTCGCTACAAGATATAACAAGGCATTTGACTGGAAATGGAAAAATGATCTAAGTGTATCACTGAATAAGAAGTGAAACATGCAATTAACTAGGTAAGTTAATAGTCACTCATCCACAGGATGGCTCACACCCACCCCATACATATCCATGGGCATTGTAAATTGAATGGATTAACTCCCCTAGAGATTTGGAAAATATAGAATCATCCTGATTTTCTAGTTAGGGATGGTTTCCTTGGGTTTTTACTTATGCCGCTTAATTGTTCCTACCCAGACTCAACAAAGAAACTAGGTGGAGGTAGGTCCGGACAAATGTATTTTTATTATCCTTTGTCCATTGAAGAGGCACATATATAAATAATAAATCACAGAGTTAGAGTAACTGAGTAGAAGATTAGGACTCTTGTGCCCTGAAATTTTTGAAGATAATGGCAGAATATTATTCTTCTAGTTTAAAAAAATCCCATTTGTAAAATGCGAAATTGAAATAAATGATCTCCAAAACCCCCTTCAGCATTAACCCTCTATGTTGGGTTATTTTCTTTTTTTTTTTTTTTTTTTTTTTTGTTCTCTATCAACATTCAGAGTAGTGTTTAGTAGTATGAAAATGACTAAACATAAAAGGGAATTAAAGAAACTTGACCTAGATCTTTCAAATTGAAAAATATAAAACCCACCTTTCTATAAATGGCAATTCTACTATTTCTACTACTGTTTCAATCATAGGATTCCTCTTATTCCTACTTTACTGTCACAACTGATGCAGATTTAAACTGATCAATGACTTGGTAGAGAGGGAATCTTTAAGAGTTGCTTATGGATGAAAAAGTCATGAATCCCATAGCCAATCTGATGATGAAGTTCTCTAAGCTTAATTAGGCTTGTTCTCAATGGAAGAACTGAACAGTACATCCCAGCTCAGTCCCTGAAGCTATTATAGCATGGTAGGACATCACTTCACTGAAACAATCTTCAAAGTCTGAGAGGTAACTTTTTCCATATTGCGGAATGAGAATCTGATTTTAGGTAAGAAATGTGATGTACTAGATCAAAAACCTATTCACTCTCTTCTCTTTAAGTAGTAGCAGTTGTTTTATATTATAGGAATACTTTTTTCGGTTCTTTTAGCATAGAACAATATTGCCTTTCATGCATACTTGGTTAATTAAAGAAAGGCTTCATTAGTTTCTATGTTACATAGTGATTTGAATATTAAAATTATACACTGGAATATGTCAAGGGACAAAAGTTGATCAGTCATCAGCCATCAGCAGTTTAACAAGTTTAATAATGTAAGTTCTAGCTGAGAATATTATTTTAAATAACTTGCCAATCACCCTGTTTCAACCAAAATAGTATTTAAAGTTGAAACCTGTCTTGATTTGCCTATCTCTTTCAGACTCTTCAAACATGATACAAACGAAACACTCCATCTCTTAGAACTAGAATGGATATTCTGACACTATTTGGGTATGTCTCCCTCCTTCCCTTCCTCTTCTGTCTCTGTCTCTGTCTTTCTATTTCTGTCTCTGTGTCTGTCTGTCTGTCTGTCTCTCTCCCCTTCTTTTCCCTCTCCATTTCCTGATAATTCATTCAATGTTCTTTTTTATTTGATCAAAAAATGTGAATTGTATGGTACTCTATTGGACTAGATGTACTGTCACTTTTTGGTTTAGTATCATAAAACCTGAATGTCGGTTTTTCTCATTATTAAAAGGAGCCAGAAGACAATATTATTAAATAATTACTGTCCTTTTGGTGTTGAGGTAGCAAATGTACAATATATATTGAAGGCAGTTTATGCTCAGATTGAGTGAATTCCACTTAAATTAAATAGAGCATCTAATGATTCACACTCAGGTCATCCATTTCTTCACACAAAAGCTGGAAGACAATTTACTGATTCCATTTATACAGGCAGTTGTTTCCCCTGAAGGCTTTACTGGAACCAAAATGTTTCTGCAAAGCAGGCACAACAAAATAAGTAAAATCATCAACAGAAAAGAAAAAGAGAGAGCGAGAGAGCGAGAGTGAGAGATTGAGAGAGTGAGAGAGAAGAAGAGAGATTTGATTTGGCAAAGCATAGATAGACAGATGGAAGAGAACAAAGAACAAAATGTAGAAATCATTATTTTTAAATAATTATTTTAGTGAAATGTCAGACATTTGGTAAATAGCATGAAACATATCAAGTTTACTTTAAAATAAATTTTCAACATATTTACCTGAGAAACCCCAAACAATTTACTAATCTTTTAATCACATTTTAAAATAATGTCAAAAAATCCAAATTATAGCCAAGATAAATATAAATTTCAACTTTTAAATGAGTTTAGAAATAGAATAAACATTCATTGATTTAGTGTAGTATCAGTATTAACCCAGCATTGCACTATATATCTCTTATCTGACAATGTGATGTATTTGATAGAAAGGTGGATTTTGAATCAGGAAGCCTTGTATTCAGATCTTGCCTTAGACACTGACTAGCAATGTATACCTGTGAAAATAATTTAACTTTGTTGAGATTTTTGTGTTCTCTTCCATTGAATGAAGATAATAATAATACCTACCCTGCAGGATTGTTGTAGAAAAAGTATGAGGCAATATATATCATTATAATTATTAACTGAGCACCAACTTCATTATTTGGAGGGAGGGGAATGAAGAGGTAATGAAGGGGTAATTTTCTAAAATTAGAGTTTTAGGACCAAAAGGGTAAAGGAAACTCGAAGCAATTAAGTGACTTGTCTAGAATCACAAAGTTTTTTTTTTTTTTTTTGTTTTGTTTTGTTTTGTTTTGTTTTGTTTTGTTTTTGTCATTTTGTTCAATTGTTTCAGTCACGTCCAACTTTTCATGATCCAATTTGTTTTTTTCCTGACAAGGATAGTGGAATAGTTTACCATTTCCTTCTCTAGATCATTTAATAGATGAGGAAACTGAGGCAAACAAGGTTAAGTGATTTGTTAGTACATGACAATAAGAAACAAGGCTTAAACTCAGGTATTCCTGATTTCAGACCCAGCACTATCCACCATGGCACCTGGCTGCCCCTCACATAGTTTAATAAGTTTTAGAAGTGTCATTTGAACCCAGGACTTCTTAACTTCAGTTAAGCTCTCTGTCTAATATACCATGTTGCCTTTCATCAGATAATCTGTACAATAATTAATTTTCCAGTCAAAGAAAGTGTCTATCTAGAGTCATAGAAAGTCTTTGACTAGCATTGGTAAGTAGAGGGTTCCTCAGAGGAAAACTTACAAATCCTTGTAGTATTGCTCCATTATGATTATATGATTATAATTGATATGATAATAAAATATATTAAGAAGGATCTAGGCCTTGATATTGATAAAAGAATTCAATTATCTGCATTTAAAATAAATCCATAATTAGGCAAGTTCTTTCTAACAGAAAATGGATCAAATATATACTATCCTTATAGGTATCACCATTTTTAGCATTTTTCAAGCAGTGATGAATCACATAAAAAGAGTAAACATTCTTGTTTGTTGGTACACTAAATATACTATGAATACACATAACATTTTCATAGGTTCTGCTAGTGTTGTTAAGAAATAGTTAAGAAGCTATTTTATGGAAAGCATAAGCTATTATGCAAATGGTGAATTTGGGGCAAATGTCTATGTGGCATATTTCTTTGTAATTGAGCTGAGGCCACTGAAAACAAGAGAATGAGGACAGAACCAGATCATTTTTTGTTGGTTTTTATTTTTATTTTTTATGGTGTATCTTTGCCTCACATTATTCAGGTCAGAGACTTTGCTGGGAATTCTTGACACTAAGCATTTCTCCCTAATGACATATTACATTTATATATATTTATTCCCTTTTGATACCACTCTTTTAAATAAAATTCCCCCCATAACTTGAACCACTGTTCTTGTGTTCTTGTACTTTAACATTTCCTTCTCCAGATCATTTAACAGATGAGGAAACTGAGGCAAATAGGGTTAAGTGACTAGTTAGTGAGTCCCAGTAAGAAGCAAGATTTAAATTAGGATATTTCTGACTTCAGGCTCAGCACTCTATGCACTGTGCCACCTGGCTGTTCTTGTAGCCCTTAAAAGAAATAAATAGATATGAAATATAGTCTTCCTACCTAAAAGAAGAGCTGGCAGATGATGGAAAGTGAATGTTAGTGAGGACAGGAGAAACTTTGGAAATTGGAGGTACCAAATTAATAGTAAACTGATTTTAAGGGAAAGGAGGGCTTATCTTGAATGGACTATAATTATAAGAACTTGGAACATATCTAATTTTTCAACCCATTTAAAGACTGTTGCTAGACAGATAAAAGGATTAGGAAAGGAAATAATATATAATAAAATATAGAAATTGCCTACAATAGAAGTATCATTATCCAGATAACTCAACAAAATTATAAGATAAACAAAGTAAATATTGTGCAATGAAAGTTCTCTTTTAGTTTAGAGGTAGAAGGAAGTAGCAACAAAAAGACAAGTAGCATTTTAAAAGGATCAGACAATAGCATAGGAGAGTAGGCCCACTAAAAGATTAAAAATCTTGTAATTATTAAGTAATTGTAGGCAGCTACCCTAAGCCTATTGACCAAGTACAAGTAAAGTACTTTCTTGTCAAAATACTTAAAGTAATTAACAAAGCAACTACAACCTGAAGTGGGATGATTTGTTTAAAGGCTTAAAATACTGAGAAAGAAGTGGGAAACCTTCGGATAAGGGAATGTCAGAAAGAGAATCAACAGGGCTGAACAAAATACAGCAAAGTAGGAGAGAAAGTCTAGGAGATACAAATCCTAGATTGCTTAAATAGATTAATGACAGAAGCAAAGATATACTATTTAGTGGACAATAATGGAAAGTATAGAGTCTAGGCTATATTTTAGAAACAAAGAAAGAGAAAAAAAAAACAAGATGCCCTAGATTTCAAAGTCAAATACAGCAGAGATGATTGTAATATGATTACAGTTTCAAGAATAGTGGGCCCATTTGTGGCCCAAAGAGGAAGGCAGGGAGCATGTTTCTAAAGGGATTTGTTGCAACTTCCTCCTTAGTAGTAGCCTGGGAACCAAACTAGGAGATATTAGTTTACAGAATTATTAATAGAGTTCTCTCATTCCATTCACTAAATTCAATTCAATTCAGCAAAATCATATTAAGGTTCTTGTACCAGCCACCTTTCTAAGCATCTGAGATGGTAAAACAAAACATTCAAACAAATTAAAAACTCCAGTTCTAGCCATCTAAGTACTTAAATTCTAAATGCGTTGTGAAATACTTAGCAGATTATATGTTAATCTGCATAATTAGTGTGAATTTCAGCCTCCCAAAATAAATTTTTCTAAGAAATTTTTATAAATCATGCTATTATAGAGGGACAAATCATAGGATATTTTTCATATAGCTAGTTACCCAATGGTTTAATGCTACAATTATTAAAAATCCAGAGAAAACTGTAGGAGCCTGGAACATAAAAACCTAAACCATTTAATGGATTCAGGACCAAAAAGTTATTAATTATAATTAAGTGTATTTATCTAAAATCTATAAAATCATGGAATAATGACTCCTATACTTCCAGGATCCACAGTTTCACCAAATCAACACATCCTATGTTCATTTATTTTTTGGGGGGTTTTTAGATATCTTCCATGTTTTGTTTGTTTTGGTTTTTTTTCCTTTTGCTCTGATTTTTTTTTCTCCCAACATAAAGCAACGTGTATTAAAAATAATTTAAAAAAAAAAAAAGACTCCATATATGTCTTTCAATGATTTGGATCAAAGTCTCTCTACAACTTAGTAAATGGTCTCCAAGAGCTACTGTAGCTGAAAATGGAATTATCCTGTAGGCAACATAGTGATAAGCCTCTCCAAATGGGTTGGTACTCAACTAATATACATATAGATTTTTTAGGCTTTTGCTCCAAATCTTTCCAGAAGTCAGCACAGTGAATAGAGTACTGACCTTGGAATAAGAAGTATCAAAGTTGATGTCTGGCCTCAGACACTAGCTGTGGGACCTTGGGCAAATCACTTAACCCTGTTTGCTTCAGTTCCTCATCTGCAAACCAGGCTGGAAAAAGAATTGGCAAACCATTCAGGAGCTTTGCCAAGAAAACCCCAAATGGGGTCACAAAGAGTCTGAAAAACAACTGAAGAAAAACCTTCAAGCATATAGAACCATGTCATAAGGCCTCAGAGCTAAACTTTTTAAAGATACAATGCTTAATTACTTCTGGGTTACATAATTCCAAAACCTATAAATTAGGCTGTCTCAACAACAGGAAAGAGTAGCTTATTGATTAATAATCATACTGAAAATAAAATCCAGGATTAAGTTAGGTCTCTAACATTAAGGAAGACTAAGTCATTAATCTGTCTGAAGAAATCAAATCATATCTAAGTAACTCACAACAGGAATCTGAGAACAGGAAATTGTCCATTACACTAGACTCATGTAGCCCATCTGCTGAGGACAATAAAAGCCAGCTTGGTAGAAGGTTTGACACTGAGGAATAGTGAATTATTTTGAATTACAGGACATTCTTAATAAAACAGTTAACTCTTGCATTCTAGGTATCAATGAACCTGTTTCCAGGAAGTTTTTTTCCAGGAAGAATAGCTAGGAAAGCATCAATACCAGATCTTCTAGCAGCGTTGAAAGTTAATTTGAAAAGAAAAATAAATAAAATACATTATTATTCATAATGTCACTATTCTTGATCATTTAGCAACTGATTTTTATGTTTAAAATGCTATATAATGATTTCAAATTTCACTTTAAAAGGGACAATTAGGTGGTGCAGCAGATAGAGAAAAATGACCTGGTGTCAGGAGAACCTGAGTTCATATCAAACCTCAGATATTTATTAGCTGTGTGACCCTGAACAAGTCACTTAATCCCAATGATCTCCAAAGGGACATTAAAAAGAATATGTTTTAAATATACAGTTATCCCGTCTATATTATAAGGGGTACAGAGCCCCAGCAATGTAGAAAATTTTTTGGCTTTCCATTTGTACCATGAAAGAAGTCTGAATTATTATGGTATTAAAAGTTAAAATATATAGATAATATATAATATTGAACATATATTTTATGTATTTCTAGGTTTCTAAACTTTTTCTGTATAATATGTAACTTCCACAAACTTCCCCCTAAATCTTCATTTAATTTCTTATAGTGACCTGCAATATATCAAAACTTTAATGGGAAACATTGTGATATGAAAGGGATAACTGCATTTGTGAATGCAATTTCTATTGCTGGATTTCAATTTTATCAAATTCACATTTCGAGGGAAGCCTTACAGTTAGTTTAAAGTACACACTTAAGAGTCAGGACTAGAGTATGAGTTCTAGCTCTCCTACTTTACTAGCTATCCATGTCATTTGGTGAACCCTACTGCCTCTATCTGTAAAATGGCTATTCCATTCAACAAGCACTTATTTAATACCTATTGTATGTTCCAGATACTGTGCTAGGTGCTAGGATACAAAGATAAAAGGAACATTGTTGCTTCTTTCGATGAGCTTATTAAGGGGGGAAACAACATAGATACAAAAAAGTAAATGCAAAATATATACAAAATCATTTCCTGGAAGTGAAGGTGAGAGATGGTACAGTTTTAATATAAATGCCAATTTATTAACAATACAACAAGGGTTCTAGTGAGCATAATTGAAAGGGTAGAGAAGATGAGGATAAGGACACCAGAAAAGAAGAGTTAGTGTAGATGACTGTGAATGAGCAGGGACTCATTGGCAAAAGAAGCTTTAGTTTATAACTATTAAGAAATGGTAATAGTTCAGAATCACAGAAAATCTGAGAAGAGCTGTAGGGCAGAGGTTATCACTCTCTTCTAAGAAAAAAAAAATGTAATAATGATTTGTTTTTCAATCTTGGAAAAGAAATAGAAAGCAGAATGAAGGGAGATGTGTGTAAATACATATGTGTGTGTGTATACATATATATATATATATATATATATATATATATATATATATATATATATATACACATTATATGCAAGGGAGAATCTTGCTTAATATTAAAAGGAAAATGATATTTCCAATACCTTCTTTATAGGCTTGAGATAGGCAATCTATAATCCTTAAAATGCTATGTAGATTTGAGATTTTAGTATTATACATGCTAGCTTCCCAATATAACACTAAAATGACAGCTAAATTTGATCGAATCCCTCTTTCTAGAGCTAATCTATATCATCAAGATTATTTTAGGGCCTTTTGAAATTATGGAATTGGAATGCTCAGCAGCCACATATATCTAGTAGGTGTTGAATGTTATGGGTAGCATTGTAAAGGGCTTTAGTGATCATTATTTCTTATGCCTATTCGAAAAAGAAAATTCAAATGGTCACATCCTAATTCTACTAATTACGAATTTTGAAATTATTGACAAATTACTTCACTTTTCTGGTCTCAATTTGTTCCCATAGAAAATGGGTGAGTGGGAAATTTACTATGTGTAAAGAACTCTGCTAAGTATTTGGAATATAAAGACAAATGCAAAGACAATTCTAGCCTTACTGGGGCTTTCATTTTAATAATAACAAACAATGCATATATGGAAGTAGTGGCCAGTGAAGGGCATTTTAGTTTGTAGTGCTCCAGAACTAGTGAGTGGAACCCTAGATTGGCACACCATTTTCAAGAGTAATGGTAATACTGATTTGATTATGAAGATATTGGTCTAGACCTGTTGTCCTCAAAGTGTATATTTTTAAAGTATGATTGTATGATTATTAATTTTATTTAATAGAGTAAATATATATAAATATGCCACTCTCTTTGAGAGAGTCCTCAGTAATTTCTAATAGTGCAAAGATGTGCTGAGATAAAAATTTAGATAACTATTGACATAGGCTATTTTGTAAGTACTTCCAGCTGAGTATCTACACACAAAAACACACATATATGCATAAACTTTTACCTAGAAAAATCCATTCTATTTTTAAAATGTCCAATTATTAGAATTTTTCCTATTACATTCAGCTGAAATATAGCTACTTTTTGGAAGCTATTGTAGAAAAATGGAGAACTTTTGAATACATGATAGGATTATTGACTTGACCACACTAGGTCTATGCTCTTGCTACTCTTGCTGCAAAGCTAAAAATGTGTCTTTTAATAGTATGGATAATCTATGTTACATAGTGGGATTTAAAAGTGACTCAGAATTTCTTGTTAGCAGTTATACTTCTGTAGGCAAACATTTGACCCTGAAATCCAGCTGATGGTTCTTATATAATAAAGGTGATTTCTTTTTTTTTTTTTTTTTGACAAGGTTTTTTTTTATTTTATTTTTTTATTAAAGCTTTTTATTTTTGAAAACATTTGCATGGACAGTTCTTTAACATTAGCCCTTACAAAACCCTATGTTCCAATTTTCCCTCCTTTCCCCCATGCTCTCTCCTGGATGGCAAGTAGTCCAATATATGTTAAATTAAATCTATGCATACATATTTATACAATTATTGTATTGCACAAGAAAAATCAAATAAAACCAGTAAAAAAAAAAAGAAGCAGAATAAAATGCAAGCAAGCAAAAATGAAAAGAGTGAAAATGTTATGTTGTGAACCACATTCAGTTCTCACAGTTCTCTCTGGGTATAGTTGGCTCTCTTCATCACTGAACAACTGGAACTGGTTTGAATCATCTCATTGTTGAGAAGAACCCTGTCCATCAGAATTGATCATACTATAGTCTTACTTACTGTTGCCATGTAAAATGATCTCCTGGTTCTGCTCATTTTATTTAACATCAGTTCGTGTAAGTCTCTCCAGGCCTCTCTGAAATCATTCTGCTGATCATTTCTTAGAATAATAATATCCCATAGCATTCATATACCAAAATTTATTCAGCCATTCCACAATTGAGAGGCATCAACTCAGTTTCCAGTATCTTGCCACAAAAAAGGGCTGCCACAAAAAAAAAAATTTTGCAATGTGGGTCCCTTTCCCTTCTTTAAGATCTCTTTGGGATATGATCCCAGTAGTAACACTTCTGGATCAAAGGGTATGAACAGTTTGATAACTTTTTGAGCATAGTTCCAAATTGCTCTCCACAATGGTTGGATCCATTCATAGTTTCACCAACAATGCATCAGTGTCCCAGTTTTCCCACATCCCCTCCAGCATTTGTTATTATCTTTTCCTGTCATTTTAGCCAATCTGAGAACTGTGTAGTGATACCTCAGAATTCTCTTAATTTGCATTTCTCCAACCAATAGTGATTTGGAAAACCTTTTCAAATGACTAGAAATAATTTTTATTTCTTCATCTGAGAACTGTCTGTTTGTATCCTGATAAAGGTGATTTCTCCATGTTTTAGTGGTTTGAAAATGATCAGATTCCTCAAAATATTGAATAAAAAAAAATTTTGATAAGATGGCAGCTAAATAGCTGTAGATGTTCCCTTTTAATTTATAGTAAGTAATTATATGTGTCCTATGCCAGATCAAGAACTAGGCTCTCTGATTTGATAAAGATTCTATAAATTTTAGAAAGTGGGAATTTATATTTACTTATAGTCTATATTGGATTGTAGAAGTTTCAAGGATTTTAGGAACTAGTTCTGGTTTAGTAGACTAACTGGCAGATCATTGGTATGGAGTGAAATGTCTGTGTTATAATATGGATAAAACTCTCACTTTGATACACAAAGTAGAGATAAATCAGAGAGAGAACATAAACATGAACCAGAGAGACAATACTCTGATTAAACCCCTATTTTCATGATAGCACAAATACCAGAAATTCCCATTTTTAGGCTAATAAACATTTAACAATGCTCAAATGTCCACCAACAGCAAAGAAAATTCGGATTAAAAGCTTTAAAAAGTATCATAACAGCCTAAATGACTTTTCAAAGAGAAATTTATAAAAATATATTTATCAGCCTAATAGGCCGCAGGTATATCTATTCACCTTGGAGGCATCATCTCAAGGGAGCCATCTATAAAACCCAATAGCTTCAGAAATAGCATTTGTTTCACGGGAATTAAGGCAATTATTTTCACTCTAGTAATGTTAGCTCATGAAACAAATAAAATTAAAGAAAAAGCTATTGGTGCATTCAAGTAAAATATTTGTTCAATGAAAGAGTTTCATTTACAGAACTTATGACTAATAGGATGAGCACTTTCAATATGAGCAAACAGTTGGCCGCTTATTAAACATCTTGAAGATTCCACTCATGCTCCTCATTCTCATTTAATTAAAGCAAATGAGCAAATAAGAAAAGGTTCAATATAATAAAATGCTGTTTAATTTAGGATGCTGGAAAGTAACTATGCGTTATCTATAAACTTTTTTATTTTTCTGAAAGCTAACAAAGTACCCTGCTCAAAGTAGATGCTTAATAAATGCTTGATTTTTTTTTTTTTTAATTTGCATGCTAGGTGGGGGAGGTATAGAGTTCAAATAAGACTGTTCATTATTTTTATGAGTTTATGACCTAATACAGGGGATAATATACTCTATTCTGAGAAAACTTTATTGGACTAGTGAAAAACAATGTTATATTGTTGGGAGGGTAGTTGTTACTACTGACAAGGCAGGAGAAAATACATCCCACAGGTGTGAACATTCTTACTGATCTGTAAGAATAACAGGCAAAGAGGAAGGGGGAAATTCTTCTAGGCACAGAGAACAAGAAAAGCCATGAAAAAAAGCAGAGAGGCACGGGAATATGGTACTCATTGAAGATATAATAGAATTATTTATTTTGTTTGCACTATATAGTACAAGGGGAATAATATGTGATTAGGCTGGAAAGGAAGTATAGCATCAAATTATGGAATGCCTTGAAAGTCAAGAAAAATAGTTTGACCATTAGTAGGGTTGGGGCAGGACAGTAGCATAGAGTTACAAGATTTTGAAGACTAGCATGACCTATACGTTCATTAGGCAGTTTATTACTATAATATGAAACATAAAAATGATAGATTGGAGAGTTATTACAAAGGGAAATGTATATTCCAAAGTTTTTTTTTTTTTGTTGTTGTTGTTGTTTTTTTAATAGTCCATGAAAGTAGAAATAAATACCTGCACTAAAAAGGTGTCAGTAAGGATAGAGAGGAAAATAAAAAGAAGAAAAATGTTACTGTGGAGGCCAAATAAACAGGATTGGAGACCATAGATTTAGATCTGGAATAGACCTTAGAGATCATCAAGTACATCTCTCTAACTTAAAGGTGAAGTAACTAAATCTCACATTGTTACATAGCTTGTAAATGTCTGAAGTAGAATTCAAACTTACATCTTCATGACTATAAATACAGTTTACCATCACTGTGTTCCTGATACCAAACTACCATAGTTACTGATTAGATATAGTAACATGAAGAATTTGAAGACAAAAGACTAGTAGGATGGGATTGCCACTGATAGGAAAAAGTCAGAAGAAATAGCAGGTTTAGAGGGAAAAGAGTCTAAGCTTGTTTTTGCATATATGGAACAAGAGGTTCTATAAGGCTTATAAATAAAGGTGATCTTGTGGTAAATTGAAATGGAAGTATTAGGGAGGAGGCATTCATGTCCTTGATATATCTTTGGGCATTATTTACCTAAATATCATAATTACAGGGAGAATGGAATTGCTAAGGAAAAGCATGCAGAGGGTGAAGAGATGATGGTCTAAGACAGAAAGTTAGTAAATGCCCTCCTTATGATGTCTGGAAGTGAAAGAGGAACCAACAAATGAGAAAGAGAAGGGAAATATGCTAAATAATTTTGTACTATTTTGTGCTATAATTGCAAAAGCTCATATTTTGCTGGAGTAAAAAAAAAAAAAAGGAAAAGTAGATATTGTGTGGTAGCTCCTTTAAATTCAACAGTTAAATTTATTTTCCATAACTGAATAAGAATAGTAGTAATTTGGAGAAAGTTGACAGAGAACAAACAATGTGTCATAAAAGTTGGTTAAAATAATATTTTAAATATAATAATTAAAAAAGTGAATTGTTTAACTTGGAAAAAAGACATCATGATGGCAAAAACTAACTTTTTTATAGAACTTAGCATTTATAGCATGGCCTGTTAATGAATAGAACAGAAGTCAAATCATATTACCACATTCTATATATGGAAAAATAATATCTTGGAATGGTTATCTATTAAGGGGAGTTAAATGCCCCTTTGTAAATACATATATGATTAACAGGATTCACTAATAAAGTGAACTTTATCTCTATTTTCACAAAAAAAGAAAGTAAATAGAGGGTTTAACTTATGTAAATTTGGAATAAAAGAAATAAAATATGTTCTTGAAACCCAGTAGTAGCCAATATATCTAATGACTAAAATTAAATCATCACAGGAATTGAGGAAATCCTATAGTGAGCCTAAGAAATATTAGATAATTAGCCTTAGGAAACAATTTACTTAACTCCTATATCATGGCTTCTTTTGGTCTCTAGTTCACAGAAATATTTGTTAATGGCATATTCACAAAGATTTTAGAACCTGATCATTATATTTAGTTGCATTCCACATAAAAAGAAAAAAAAATGGAAATTTTAGAAATATCCTTTTTATCAAATAGACAGTAAAACCAAGTCATTCAAACAAAAAAACCAAAAATAATATTTATAGATAAATTATTCAAATAGTTATTTAAAAGCTATTTCCTCTTACTTAAGTCCATACAAAAGTAAAAATGGTATAATAGCATATTTGTCAGTATATTTCTTACAAATATTCTCAAATTGCGATTATGCATTGGTCCACAATTGGATTGGATGTAGTTTGAGGTAAATTAAGGTGACCATGCAGATTGGAGATGGCAGCTTTATTGAATGATTTTGAGCAAATATGGTAGCCTCTGCTGGCTTTGTATAGATATGACCTATGTGTTTTTTGTTTTTTGTTTTTGTTTTTGTCACACATTTAGAAAGAGTTTAAATAACTCTTAGTGATAGATGGATAGATGGATGGATGGATGGATGGATGGATGGATAGATGAATATAGCTATGATTCAAATAACTTAGTTTTTGGTTTTTTGAAAACTATAACTTGGGCTGCTGAACTAGACTTCTAAAAAAACAATTCTCTTTAATGGTAAAAGTAGAAAATCTATATCTAGTATAATAGAAACTTTATTCATCCTATTTATAGACTGATTAATGAGATGATTTCTGGAAGACCTGTTGCTGAATGGATATGTATAACCAACCTTTTGCCCAAGCAAAGACAGAATCAATTATTAGATTGTAAACTATTTTAGGTGGCAAATTACATCTTATTTATGTTTGTATCTTTGGCCAAAACTAATAAAACATTTTGTATTTTAAATAAGTAAGAATGTAATGCAAAATTATTGAATATTAGAGAATTTTCAAGTAATCCTTTTACTACACTGTTAACTTTTTTCAAACATGTGACATTTAAACTTAAATATTCTCTACATTTCTGCAGTGATGAAGGATATAAGATAAGCAATTTATTTTCAATGAAAATGGAATTATTTCAGGGATAAATGCACATTTTACTATGATTACTTTCATTTTCAACAGTAGAGAACAATCTAGTTACATTACAACAAAAGAGATGAATTAGTTATATATGACTAAGCTTTAAAAAAGTAGTAGTGGGAAATTGAGAAGTCAATATATTGTTACATTTTGATGAAATATACTTTCACGCAGAAAGATGTGGGTGGTTCAATCTTTAAGTTATATTTAAAAAAAAATGATATATTTTTTTTCTATGCTTAGCCTCATTCCTATTCTTGTCTTTTTTATGACCATACCATTCTGTGATAAAACTTCTTGGGTTAAATGTGTGTTCCTGATTTTGAAAAATTATTTTATTTTTGTATGGGATACTAACATAAACATAGATAAAAAAACTGGGATTGTAGCCTCATCAGGTTCAGGCGCTAAGCAGTTATAGTAAGTGTCAAAGGATACCATGTTTTCAGTAGCCAAGCTTTATAAACACAATCTTACTTACCACAGTTGGCTTCATCTGATGCATCAGCACAGTCTGGATCCTCATCACAAACCCACAGCTTGGAAATGCAGTGTTTGGTAGTTTTACATTGGAAATAGTCTGGTGAACAGCTGTTTTCCGCTTTAAAGTAAAACAAATTATTATTTGTTCTGCTCAAGAAACAATTTTTTAAAGATAAATGAAATATTCAAATTTGCTTAAGAATGTATTAGTTATCTCTAAGTAAACTAGCCCTGAAGGTAGATTATATTTTATGCATTTTTCCTAATATATATTTTCTTATGAAATAAGACTGCTTTTTCATTTAGTAATATTAAATACAATGGAAATCTTTACAGTTACTGGGCTTGATAGAAACCAGTAAAGCAAAAGTTGAAACATTTGTGACATTTCACAATTTGTTTGATTACTTTGTTCACCAAAAAAAGGAAATGAGGCATTTCTATTATACAAAGTTAATGAATCAAGACAGTGTTTAACATCTAAAAGCTTTAGGGAAATAAGAGGCATACAAACTACTATCAGAATCTCAAGAATTGTGTCTTAAGGATTGGAGAAGAAGAAATGAAAGGAAGATTCTGACTGTAAACTGCATCACAAATTCAAGTTTAATGGATCGACTTCTAGAATGGCTAACCATAAAGAACTGGTGCTGACTTTATTCTGTATGTGCCATCTTAATCAAATTGCTGGATGACTGAACATTATTTACTGATAAAAGTTCCAAAGTAATAAAATAAAACTTCTGTGAGACAGAAATTGTTGACAAC
The DNA here is from genome assembly GCF_048593235.1 of Sminthopsis crassicaudata. Lineage (NCBI taxonomy): Eukaryota > Metazoa > Chordata > Mammalia > Dasyuromorphia > Dasyuridae > Sminthopsis > Sminthopsis crassicaudata. Next base: position 381,878,164 of record NC_133619.1, read on the forward strand.
AGTTTTGTAGACAGTTGAAAACTTCAAAAAATCTCTATGATATTCTGACACCTTTTTCTGGAAAAGAAAATATTTTCCATGTAGCTTAGTTTTGTTTTAGATAAGGAATGGAGATAAAGATGAAGCTATATAAATAGGAAGATAGTTTTATTTTTGTTATTGTCTCTTGGAGTGAACTAAATTTAAAATCTCTATTATATAAAACTATTAAAATATTCTATAATATTATTTCCCAAGATATTTTAAAATTATACTTAGTAACTCAGATCCAACATTTTATAAATTTCCCATTTGATAAATTATATTTTATTTTGTAAGCATAACATACACTTAAAATAATACTTGATTCCTTTGACTGAAATAATGTTATTAATTGGGAAAATCTTAATAAATTATATGAATCACTTTTCATCTAATATAATGAAAATACAATTATAAATAAATAGGGATATTTTGTTTCTCTCATTAAAAATGAATATCTCAATATTCAACTTTCTATGCTGTCTTCCCGGCCATCCAGAATGGAAAGCTGTATCTTAAAATATAGCCATTAGAAGGATATATGTACTTAACAGTTCCAAGGAGATAATCTTTTAAAACACTGTATTTATAAGACTGGAATTTCCATTTTAAATAAAGGCTCTTTAGGAAGGAAAATTTGCAGTTTTTCTAGCTATGCTAAGTAGCATGCTTTAGATAGAAAATGGTAAAAGTTTTCTTTTACATTTAAAAGGAAGAATAATTAAACTTTGTCCAAAAAAGAAGTATTTCTTTCCTCTACTAGTTTGTCAACTCTTTTTCTTTTCTTTCTTTCTTTTTTCTTTTCTTTTTTTTTTTTTAATTAAAGCTTTTTATTTACAACACATGGGTAATTTTTCCATCACTGACCTTGCATAACCTCTTTCCTCCCACTCCCTCCCTTAGCTGGCAGGCAGTCTAATACATGTTAAATATGTTGAAATACACGTTAGATCCAATATATGTATACAATTATCTTGTGTCAAGTCTTTTTCAATGAAAGCAATTTTTCCAGAAAGCCAAACTAAAAGGTAATTGATACATTTTAAAAAATTTTCTATGAGAATGAGAACTTTTCCTTACTTCACTGTTTAAATTTATTTTAAGGAGGATATTCTTATGTATGTCAAGTTTTTTTTTGTTGTTGTTGTTTTGTTTTTTTTGTATGTAGAACTTTTTGCCCACAATTAAATCAATAAACAGTTTGGTAAGTTAGTTTAATTTGTCATAATTAAGTATTATAGAACAAGTTCTGTGACAAGACATGCTGGAACTCTGTCTTCCCAGATATCACCCGGAGTCAGGCTAATCAAAAGTCTTTATTCTAGGTCTCTTGAGGTCACCTTCAGGGGATTAGATCTAGTAATCTCCACTACCTTCTTCTCTCTCCACCACAAGAAGAATGCTTCAGTTTCCTCCTCCTACTCCCCCCACACATGTCACTTCCCCCTCTTTGTCCTACCAATCAAGTCAGCACAGAACAGCTGGGGAGGGTCAACCTTCAGACATGTTAATAGAGAACCGTCCAATTGGCAATTAGTCTCATGTGCTCCATTATCGAAGTTCATTTGCTCAGTTCTAGCCCTTTACAAAGACATGCAACTAAAATAACTACAAAACTTTGTAAATAAAGATGATTTCTAGGCTCTAAACAGAGCCTGATTATCCTAAGTGATTAAGTAAATTCAGATAAAAGATAATGACCAATCTCCTATAGTCAACTGTAATGAAATTTGACCTGGAACAATAATCAGAACAGTTCTTTGTAATAAGTATGCTATATTTTCATGCAAATGTCACTTGTGATTTAAGAATATCAAGTAGAAAAAAAGCTACTGTGAAAGAAAAATGGTATTGAATTCCAAGCTGTAGCCACTGTTGATAGTGAGATAATAGGCAATTAAAACCATTTAATGCTTTCACCTTTTTAATAATAATGGTGATAGTGAAAAGGAAAATTGCATTTTAATATTGAAAAAGCCAATTTCCTTCCTGGAACTTTTTCATGATTTCTAACTGCGTTTTTGTAAGACAACAGTTTTTTAAATTTCTACTTGCACTCACTACATACAATCATTTTAAATAGGCCACCCTAGCTGTTTCTGGTGAGTCATGGCCTGATTTGATATCTGTCTACATGGCTACATCAAATCATCAGAATATGTAAATTTTTAGCCCAGCTTTCAGCAAAGGTCAATGGTGATACAGAGCACTGTGAGGATGACTTACGGCAATCCCTTTCATCTTCTTCATCACCACAGTCATCTTGTCCATTACACCTGAGGTTTATTGGGATACATTTTTGATTTTTGGTGCACTTGAACTGGCCTGACAAGCAGACATGTGTGTCTGAAAGATAGAGAGGGAAGGCAGAAATCAAAACTGAAGCCTGGGTTTGAATATAAATAGATGAGAATGTAATCAGCTAAGAATTAGATTCACATTCTTAAGTTAGGCATGCAATTACCCACCGCAGTTGAGTTCATCAGAGTTGTCCCCACAATCATTTTCTCCATCACAGATAAAAGCTGGCAGTGCACAAAGTCCAGTTCCACATTGAAATCGGCCTGGTTGACATTTAAATTCAGCTGGGAAAAGAAGAGAAATAAAAAAAAATAATTAAAAAGCCTTATAGAAAGGCAGACTGGCTTATTAATATTGCTTTTCTGACATTCAAAATATTTAGTTTATTATTATTATAAATGTTTCTTGAAATTAAATGTTAATGTCTCAAAATCAGATACTAATCCGATTCAAATATGCTGCTAATCTAGGGATAACTAAAGTTTCCTCCAGATTATCCTTCACAGTATCACAGTGAGGAAAACAAAAGAATATGGAGGAACACATAAATGTATTCTGATTTTAATAAAGTTATATTGGTGCTGGTGAAGAGATAGACTATCATTCACAAAGGACATTCTAAGCACATTTGAGGAAAAAAAAAAAAAAACAAGCACATATACTATCCTATCTTTTTTATTCCCAGTAATAAGAATTTGGGTTGTTGTTTGTTTGACTTTTATTTTTCTTGCAAAGATATATTCACAAATACTGACTATATCAGAATGACTAATATCACCAATATATACTGTTTACAAGGTTCTACTTGTATTTACTATTCCAATTCTCCTATTGGATAAAGACAATATGTTTTATAATGAATAACAGAATAATTTCCATGCGATAAAAATACAGATGGTGCCATAATGGATAACTCCCAATAGCAATTATAATATATCATATCCAATATGTACTATCCACATGAATTTTTAACATCATATACACTGTGCACATATACAAAAAAAAAAAAAAAAAAAAAAAAAAAGAAAACAGTCACTTTGTGAATAAGGCCCATAAGGTATGTTACTAAGCCCTGGAACAAAACTTTTTTAATGTAACAATGGCTTCTTAATAGATTTCAGATAATTGATTCAAGTAAATTATTTTATAAAGCATCTTTTATGGAGAACCCTATGCTAATCATTGGAAATATAAAAGTAAGAAATGACACAATCTCTGCTCTCAAAGATCTTATGATTTATAAGAGAGGACACCAAATCACACAAACAAGGAAAGCGATAGGTGAGGAATGGTAGTGGTAAAAGAGAGACACAGAAAGTGAGTTAGGAAAAAACTGAGGAGGGAGAGAATACTTTCAGGTGGGAAGGATAATAATGGAAGGTTTCATAGTGGATTCTTGAGGTAAGAAGAGGATTTCAACAAGAAGATATAAGGAGATTCATTTCACACTTGAGGTATGGCCTGTGGGAATTCATGGAAGTCTAAGATAATAATAATAAAGTTGGAAAAATTAATAAAAGTATTAAAATCTTTTCCCCTTTTGGTACTTATTAAAAGTATTTCTTTTTGTTTTAGTCCATAAAAACAAATCAAAGGGTAAAATAGCAAACTGGTTAGTATGCTTCTCACAAATAATTTTAATTATTTGGACATTAGTCCACCATGATTGCATAGATATCACAAGGAGTTATGCTCATGGTATTTTTGGAGCTTATAATGTCTCATCTTGGATTGTAACTCTTTTTTCAATGTCATTTTGATTGACTGCAACCCATTTTCAACCTGAGAAGGCAATATTAAAGTGGCCAACTCAGCGACCTCTAACAGACTATTACAAGAAAGTTACCTATTAATTGTGCAATATGACAAAAATTAACAGTGCTATTTTATAAATAGTACCTGGTAATGATATTCACACATAAATCTCTGAACACAGATTGGTAACAACTCTGACCTTTTCAGCTGCTCAAAGGATGAGAGCTTATAAAATAGCAATGTTCAAGATTAATTAATGGAACAATATAAATTTGAAGATTCTTTTCAAAATTTAATACTGATAGAAAAGTTGGGAAACTACATCTCTATAAAGGTAAATATTTCAGTTTGTAATACATCAAGTAATTTAATTTTTCTATTTTTTAATTTTGTACCATACCACATCAAAACTAGATTGAATATCCCCTAATAAATAATTATAGTGTATAAAGATTAGTTCACATATAAGATCACCTCAGAAGTTGTATAATTCTTGAATAAACTTGTAAGGAAGTCATTCTAAGTATAACAGTCATCAATAACTTCTTTAAAACTTCTAAATATTACTTGGGGATATTTTTAAAGTGATGAGTGGTGCACAAAACATTTTTATTTTTGGTTTTATAAGGCAGCATTTGAGTCTTCGCTTCAATTTTTGCAGGCATATTTGATTGAGGTTTTAGAATTTAAATATTTTAATTTCTAAATATACTCACGACAGTCATCAGGTTCATCAGATCCATCTCCACAGTCATCCACAGTGTCACATTTCCACCAGAATGGGATACATTTATCGGTTTTGCATCGAAACTAAAAAAACAAAACAAAAAACAAAACAAAAAAACAATTTGTTATGTTTTATATCTCACATACATACATATGTGTTTATGTGTATATTATGTATGTATATTTGTATAATGTATGTATATTTATAATGAAAATAAGAATATTAAATATAAAAAGTCCACTCTTGAATTGTGAATATTAAAAAAGCTATACAATCAGAGAAATAATTTATAAAGAAAATGGTCCTAAGAATTGCTAAGCTATTAGAAGTTCCACTGGCAGTTATTTGAAATAGACAGAAATGGTGTGAACAGAGATGATCTAGAGACTGAAGAGACACCAACAAAAGCTGGGGAATCAAAAATAAAATTTCAATTTCCCAGACAATTCCTAGAAACTTTCCATGGGAATTATAAAAGGTGAATTTTATCTGTGATAGATTTCTGACTGAATTACTTTGTAAATTCTACTTTGTAAAAATTACTTAAATATTAGAAAAAACATGTAATTCTATTCCCCAAACAGGTTCTACCTAAATCTGATTTGTCAAGGAAGAAATGTTGTATTTAAGATAGTTGAAGTTAACATAGCAAGTTATATAGCAAGTCCAGTCATTATGGATTATGATTTGAGTTGACTCACAATTATCTACATTCAACTTACAAAAAAAATGCACAATAAAAATGCTGACAAGATAACATAAAGTTATAGAACTTTTTGACAGGTTCCTTTGATAAAATAGATAGGGAGAGAAGAAAAATGTCAATAATATTTTTCTTCAAATAATCCATAAAACCACCCACTCTAACATGGATGTACATTATTTTTTTTTTTTTCACATTCCTTACCAAATGTAAAAAAGAAAAAAGGCTAAAGAAACAAAGGACCACAGTGACCAGGAAAAAACATTAACTTTTCAATCTAATACTCTAAAATACGATAATTTTTCTTTTTGAATGAGGTGTCGTATAAAAATGAGAAAATGTAGAGGGTCCAAGATTCTACAAGGAGCTCTTTTACTTTTCATTTGGTTCTCATTTGACCCAATTCACAAACAATAAAAAAATTCAGAACAATATTATTGCCATATATCAGTCTATGTAAATCAGTCCAATAATCTTTGTCCCATTTCATCCAGAGAAAGAAATACCATTATCCTTTGTAACATCCTTATTGGTCCTACTCATCAGAGACCAAGAAAGCATAGCTAATATATTCTTGCAAGTGCCCAAGACCATAAATAATCCCTTCCTCAGCAACATTCTGCTCATCTCTATCCTGTAGTAAGCACAGGAAACAGAAAAGTCTCAACAGAAAACAGAAAAGTGTATTTTCTCAAGAGAAAGTATATGCACTTGAAATTTTTTGACAGATTAAAAGTGTTTGTTCCATCCCAAACTCCTTTAATTATGTCAATTAGTCAATAGAATATTTAGGCAATTCTCTTAAGCTTAGAATAAAAAAAAAACACAAACAAACAAACAAAAAAAAAACAACAACAAATACTTCAATCTTCTTTCCTTTCACTACAGGAAAAAGAATGAAATGTACATTTTTCAATATTCTTCCCAAATTAAAGAGAAACAATTAATGGCTCTTTATAGCTTAGTCATTCAAGAAGTAGTACTCATGAATTATTTTTATGGCACATTCCATATAACTGACAGTGAAGTTATTGACAAGTTATTTTCAGTTTTGATAACAGATCTAGATAATAGAAAAATTAGACCTATATCACATTTCTCCATTGAAGATAGATGTTCCCAAGTCATGTTATTCTGTCTAAATACTCTTGACCAGTTTAATGCAACATTACAAAAGCCTTCCCCCCCCAGTCTTCTCTTTCCTTCCATACCAGAAATTGTTTCCCTCATCTCCTCTGCTATACTTGGATTCACTTTCTTAATTCAGCTATTTAGACTTTATGACCAGCCTCATTTCTCTTCCCCACTTATTGGGTATCTTTTGTATTTATTTAAACATTAAAATGATTTAGGTTTAGTAGAAAGTAAACTCCTTGAAGTTTATAAAGAAATATTTCATTTTTGTCTTCTTATCCCTAGCTCCTAGAACTGTATTTTGCATATGATAAATGTTTTAAAATTGTGGATTGAATTAGGAGGATATTTGACCTCCAAACTATCCTTTTAACGTGCACTGGCTTTCTTCAAGCCAACAGAGGGCTTGTTAGCTTTTGCTGGACTTGTTTTGCATGACATTAAGCTGATCCAAGGGCAGACATTGCTATTTTAACTTTAATGTGACAGTGAACATATTCTTCTGCTAACATGAAGAAAAACGTGGAGGTGGTGAAAGGCATCTCTGTGACTGTATTAGTTTCTTGAGCAATGGAAAAAGATGAGAAAAGGTCATAGGCATTGTAGTACACAAAGCACATTTGACTTGGGATAAGGGTAATCATAATTTTATTAGCTCAGTTGGTTCTTCACCATATCTTCTATCCCTCAGCAAATTGTTGTGCATTTGATTATTCATCTTTATTAAAGGTCAGCAGAACTGATTTGGAAACCTGTTTGTTATCTTTGAACAACAGGGCTATGAATCCAAGTGACAATGTGACCGTTCTGCTGTTTTGCCTGTATTGCTTAAGCCTGTATTAATGTGTTGTATTTTTGCCTCCCATGATTTTGGGAGAAGGGAGAAAATAATTGTATAGCTAGAGATTGGCTAGTGATATAATGTCTTGGTAAACATACAAAGTCACACACACACACATACACAACACACACTATACATTTCAATGCATGGATAGTAAGTACAATTGATTTAACAAGCACTTTGAGTTTTATGATACTACTATTTTCACAGTCCTTCAAAGAGTAATTTTAAAAAATCTCCCCCAAGTCTTTATTCACTAGATGAGTCTTTATTAAAATAAACACTAACTATTGGAACTATATACAGTTGTATGATTTGCTATCTGTTTCATTTTTAATAGGAACATAAAAAAGACATTTGAGTAAAGAGAAAGCAAGGGTAAAATATATTTATCATGTTATAGTTTTTATGCTAATCAGCATCTTTTCATTACTCTCAGAAGGAAGATCTTTTCTATTTCTAGTCTGTGATCCATTTTTCATGCTTAAACTCAGTAACTTAAAGAAGATTAACACTAAATATAAATGTAAAGTATCCTTCACAGTAAATGTTCCCCAAGACTAATATCTTCATAAAATAAATTAAGGATTACATTCTTATCACCCACAAGAAGTAAGGACTATAAAGTAATTACTAAAGGAAATTCATCCTAACACTAGCATAAGAATAAGGGACACAAAATCCCATTATGTACTCTGCTTTAGTAGAAGTGTTCATTTAAATCATCACTAGGTAACTTTCAAAAAAGAAAAGCCATTTACTTTTGAAAAGGTTAGTGTTACAGGGATTTTCCTTTGAATCTCAGAAGAAAGTTCCTCTTTATCTCCATTTGGGTCTCATGCATTTTAACTTCCAGTGGAATGAATATGAATATAATAAAGTCTGATTTGTGAGCTATATGTAGCTCATAAATTTTATAGAATTACTCTACTACCATTTGTATGATGTCATTGGTTGAAATGATCTCTTAATGACAAAAAAAACACCTTTTAAAGATAACACACAATTAGTTGTGTATCAAAAATGTGTTACAATACATGAAAATAGTTTATAACGTGTGTGATTCACTGTTTGTCTTATATTAAAATTTACTTTACTTAAAATTGTGTTTCCATGTACTGGCTTCTTTCTAACATTTAGACAATGGAGTAAGAATAAAACCTGTCTTGCTATGTAAGGGCCCTTTAAATGGGCGGACACAGTGCATTGGGAGATTGAGGCCCAGAAGTATTAGGACTGCCCTTGGGCGGGATCCTGGCCATATTGAGATAGTTTCGTAATGGGTGACTCTCTCGCTGATTGGCTGTGTGTGTGACCTCACAGGCCCTATGTAAGCCCACTGCAGGCAGCAACCGCCCTCTTTAACCTCCTGCTGTTCACCCTGGCTCCTAGCCTGGGTGGCCAAGCCAAGATGGGTAGCCGAAAGAGGTAAGGATTTTGGTAGTGAACACATGGGTCTTCTGACCAGGTGTTCACTCGGGAACCAACAAGTCAGGGCATCAGTCAGGGCATTATGTGAGTAGGTATAATAAAGGCTTTTAAGATTACACGTGATTGTTCTTGAGTGCGCTACCGGTTATTAAGCTATAGATTCAAGAGATTGTGGCCAGAGACCTTAGAAGGCCTCAGAGGAGGCAAGCCGGGTAGAGCTCACACTGCAAAGGACAGTGGTCAAAGGTACTCTGGTGGGTCTAGGACAGACTAGTAATTGTAACTGCCAGGAGAGCACGTTACATTGCTATCCATCTTTATCATTTCATAATAATCAATCATAATAAACAATCAATAATCAGAGTTAAATCCAACTGACTATCCCACAAATCAAATGACTTATGGGGCCAACCTTCTTCCCCCAAACCTCCAAATAAACAAACAATGACACTGTTTCAAAATATCATTCTTGAAAGTAAAATACAAAACTGGTAATGAGAAAGTCACATAGGTAGTCCTGAGAGGTTGAGGTTTTTTCCTTTGTTTTATTTTAAATAGATCTCAAATTTATGATCCAGAAGAATATAAATGGTAAACATCAGTATATAAGTTTCTTGAGAAAAAGAGTTTTATGAGCAGGTTATAAAGGTATACCAATTCTATCCATTCCATTTTTATAGTGTTTCTAAGATATAGTAATTATCTGTGAAGATAATGCTTTTGTTTTGCCTTTAATTACTCTTTCTTAAGCAATGAAACAGTTGACTCTTATGAACTGGGTTTACACACTGCAACTTTTTTTTTTTTTTAATCAATCAATTAGTTATATGTTTTGATCAAACATGAATTGACTTAAAAAAAAAAAAAAAAAACATAATTACCCAAACTGATTTCTGATATTGCCATAGCTTATCTCATGCATTTGTTTATATAAGATTTACTCTGCTTCTAGGCCATAATTAACTTTTCACTGTACTTAGCTATGACTTATAAGGTAAAGCAATATATTTCAGTATGACAAAGCATTTTGGATTTTATTACCTGCTTTTGTTTGGTTATCTTAGTTTATGATACAAATATTGCTGTAAAGTTCAGTAATGCCCAATGGGATAGGAAATCATGCCACATTATCTTATCTAAGTACTATTAGATTATTAATATAATTATTAGGTTCACAGTACAGGAGATTTAGAACTAGAAGGGATCCTTCATATCATCTCACCTCAAATTCTCAGTTTAGAGTTGGAAGAGTTGAAAGTCCATAAATTTTAAGTAACTGGCTAAGAGTTGTAAATAGTAGATCTGATATCTGATTTCTTTGAGATGCATTTAGGGGAAAAATAAAATACTATTTAAAAAGAGAAAGATTTATCAGGAAACAATGAGAGTCAAATATCCCCAAACTCCTAGTGGGCTAGTTATATGTAGCAGATGGATGACAAAAATAACTAAACAATTGTATTCAGAGATAGAGAAAAGAATCCCTTTAATTTTGAATTGTATATTCTTGTGGAATCTAAACTGCTAAGAGGAGAGAGGTTCTAGTGACTGTCATACAGGGCAAGTTAATTGATGCATTGGTATTTATTTAGAACTTACCATGTGCCAGGCAATGGATAAGGAAAGTGAATACAAAGACAATTATGAAATAATTCCAGCTCTTGGAAAGCCTATAAACTAGTAAGGAAAAGACAATATATACATCCATATAGGCATATGTTATAAAAAAGAAACAAGGTAATTTGGTAGGAAAGCATTAGCAGCTTAAGAGATCAGAAAAAATTTCACACAGAAAATAGCACCTGAGTTGAGACATGAAGGAAATTAGGGATTGTAGAAGCAGAGGAGAAGAGGTATATTCTAGGCAAGAAGGACAAAGGATTGTGTGTAACATAGTAGGGAGTATAATTTTGATGGAAAGGCAGCAATGGATAACAAGAATTAGTCATCATATGCAGAGGAGAAAAGTCAAGAAACAATTTCATTTAAACAGAGGGAGCATGTATTGGAGGAAAGAATAGTCAACAAAGCTAAATGCTGCAAAGACATAAAAAAATGAAGATTGAGGTAATATTGTGACAATAATAGAGACTTTGCTGACTTTAGAAAACAATTTTATTTGCTTGATGAAGTAGGAAACTAGACTGCAAAGAAGGAAATTAAAAGAGGAATGGCAATAACTATAAATAATTTTTTTCTTGGACTTTGGCTAAGAAAAGACACATAGAAGGATAACTTGAAGGAACAGTAAGATCTAGAAAAGTTTTTTTTTTTCAGATTATGGAAACTTTGGGCACATTGTAAGAAATAGGAAGCAGTCAAGAGATAGTGAGAGATTGAAGATTAGGAAGGAGATAATTGTTGGTATTTTTCTGGAGAAGATGGAAGAGAATGAAATTAAAATTATAAACAAAAGGACTTGGCTTAATGGAGAAAAGGATCAACTCTTTATTGGATAAAATAAGTAAGAGAGAGAGAAATATATCATTAAGTGATTATGAGAGAAAACACATTGAGGGAGTGAAATAGAAAATCAATTAATGATAGAAAAAGGATTGCCTTATTGTAGTTAGAGTAATTAAGAATGCTTAACAAAAAGTTAATATTAAATTTAGTTCACACAATTGCATGACTTCTTCATCTCTGTTTAGCAACTACAAAGTGGGAATAGAGGAGATCTATAGGGTTTTATTACAGGACCAGGTTTGCCAAAATAGAAGTGGCAGTAGGGGAAGGTTTCAAGGGATCTGCGGAAAAAATGTGATGCTGAGTTGAAGAGGTCAATGAAAAGGTTGCCAAAATAGGAAGATCAAGGTGGAATAGGCAGTAAAGCCATGATCAGCTTCCTAATAGGAAGACATGGTCTTGCAAAAAAGATGCATCTAAGTTGTCCATGTACACACCTCAGGGAAATGTCTGCAGTCTTCAGTGAGAAATCACTTAGGCAAAGTACCATGCAAAAGACAATATATATATGTATGTGTATATATATATATATATATATATATATATATATATATATACACTACAAAAAGTGGAATGATTCAATATTATTTCTGAGTTAGTGGTAAATGAGCAAGAAATGAATCTATATTAACTAGAAATGACAAGAAGTATATTCATGATGTAAAAAAGGTACACATCTTCATTTTTATTTGAACCATATTTCCATTAAAATGGATTTTTACTGTATTTTGTACTAAGGGGACTAAAACTTATTTTATGTATAAGAATTATTGTGTTTTGACAAAATTCAGTTGAGAGGTGGTAGTGGTAGTTTTCTTTCCTTTGTAAATAATATTCCATTATTTTTTTTCATTATTTTATCATATTTTTCCATATATAATTACTTGAAAACACAATTTTTAACTTCCTTTTAAATTTTGAGTTCCATATTCTCTTCTTTCTTCCCTTCCTTCTCTCCTTCCTGAGATGGTAAGCAATTTTATATTAGGTTACATATGCAATAATGCAAACCATATTTACACATTTTACTCATGTAAAAGAAAACACAGATCAACCCTCCACTGCCCCCCAAAAAAAGTAAAGTAAAAATCATATGCTTCAATATGCATTCAGACTCCATCAGTTCTTTTTCTGGAGATAGATACTATTTTTCATTAAGAATTCTTTGGAACTGTCTTGGATTGTTATATTGTTGATTGTATTGTATATTAGTAATTCAGCGTTGTTTGTTATAAATGTTTCTGTTTCCTTATACAAAGTTCTCCTGGCTCTAATTACTTCACTTTGCATCAGTTCATGCAAATGTTTCTGGTCTTTCCAAAATATTCCTGTTTGTTATTTTCTTATAGTACTTATATTTCTTTTATATTTCATTACAATCATATGCCACAACTTAGCTGGAGCCTTTCCCCAACTGATGTACATTCCCTCAATTTCCAATTTTTTCCACCACAAAAAGAACTGCTATAAATATTTTTGTACAAATAGGTCATTACTACTTCCTTTTATTTCTTTGAGATACAGACCTAGCCACTAGATAAAAGGATATGCATGGTTTTAGAGCTCTTTGGGCATAGTTCCAAATTGTTCTAATCTCTTTACTAATATTTTATTTAAATTTTTTTGCATCAATATTTATTGGGAGAAATTGCTTTATAGTTTACTTTCTCTGTATTTGCTCTTGCTGCTTTAGTTATTCATACCATATTTGCATCATAAAAGGAATTTGGTGAGACTTCAGCTATTTTTCAAATGGTTTATACAGACTATAATTAATTGGTCTAATTTAAATTGCTTGGTATAATTTACTTGTGCAATCACTAGGCCTTAGGGATTTTTTATTAAATATTCCTTGATGGCTGATTAATTTATTTTTCTAAGATGAGATTATGTAAGAATTTTATTTTCTTTTCTGTTAATCTGGGAAATTTATAATTTTTGTAAATATTCATCTATTTCACTTAGGTCTTCTGCTTTGTTGCCACATAATTGGGCAGGATAATTCCAAATATTGCTTTTATTTTCTCTTCATCAGTGGTGAATTGACAGTTTTCATTTTTGATACTGATAATTTGGTTTTCTTTTTTTTCCTTTTTAAAAAAAATAATCAAATTGGCCAATGGTTAATTTTTTCATAAAATTTGCATGTAGTTTTATTTATCAGGCTTATGGTTTTCTCATGTCCATTTCATTAACCTTTCCTTTGTTTTTTCAGGATTTCTAATTTGGTGTTTACCTGAGCATTTTAAATTTGCTTTTTTCTATTTTTAATTGAATGTACAAATGATTGATCTGCTATTTCTTTATTGTACTGATATAAGCATTAAGAAATATGCATTTCTTTCTAAGTATTGCTTTGGTTGCATCCCATACATTTTGATATGTTGCCTCATTGTTGTCCTTCTCTTTAATGAAAGTACTGTTTCTATGATTTGTTCTTTGACCAATTGCATTATTTTGAATTAAATTGTTTAATTTCTAATAATTTTCAATCTATTCATGATATCTCATTGAATATAATTTTCTTACATTAGGATCTGAAAAAATGTATTTACAATTTCTTCTTTTCTGCATTTGACTATGAGGTGATATAGCCATTATGATAATTTTTGTGTATGTGTTGCATAAGAAAATTGCATTTTCATTAATTTTTAGATTTTCATCATATTTAATTTTTCCAAAAATTCTATTCACTTTTAACTTCTTTCTTGTTTATTTATTTATTTATTTTGCTAGATAGAAGTCCTGCACTAGTACAATTTTCTTCTTGAAATTTGGAAGCTTGGAAATTTAGTGCATTTATTACTTCAGTGTCTGTTGTTCTTTTTAGCAAGACATGTTTCTGTTTTTCTCTCTCAATCACTTTTATTTTTGCTTTGCCTTTGTCTGAGATTTATATCTCTAGTCATTGTTTTTAAACTTCAGCTAATGCTTAATAGATTATGCTCCAACTCTTTGTCTTGACTCTGTGTGTTTCTCTCTATTTCAAATGTATGTCTTGTGAATACCACATTGTAAGATTCTGATTTTTAATCTCTGGTATCCACTTCCATTTTATGGGTAAATCTATCCCAGTCACATTCACAGTTATAATTACTCCATCCTATCCCTAGCCTGTTTATCTTCCTCCTGTTGTCATGCTGTTCCTCCTCATCAGAGTTTTGCATCTTACCATAGCCTCCTCCAATCTGATTTCACTTCTATGAGTCCCTCCCTCCCACTTCTTTTAACATTTTTTCCTGCAACTTTACTACAGAGAAGGTAGATTTTTATACCCAACTGAGTGTGTATGTTATTCCCTTTTTTGTTCTAATTGCAATGAGAGAAAAATTCAAGCTTTGCTCACCACTCTCAACTTATATCTTTCCTGTCACCATCCTTTAGTTTGATTTTTGAATAGCAATTATTTCTACACTTAGCAGAATATCTTCCTTCCTTCCTTCCTTCCTTCCTTCCTTCCTTCCTTCCTTCCTTCCTTCCTTCCTTCCTTCCTTCCTTCCTTCCTTCCTTCCTTCCTTCCTTCCTTTCTTCCTTCCTTCCTTCCTTCCTTCCTTCCTTCCTTCCTTCCTTCCTTCCTTCCTTCCTTCCTTCCTTCCTTCCTTCCTTCCTTCCTTCCTTCCCTTCCTTTCTCTTCCTTCCTTCCTTTCTTTGCTTCCTCTATTTCCCTCCCTTTATCTCTCTCTGCCTCTCTCTTCTTGGTCACTCTCTCTGTTTCTGTCTCTCTTTCTCTGTGTGTGTGTGTGGTTTCTGTCTCCCAAAATAGTTAAAGAAAGGAGAGTTAAGAATTTATTGCTATATCCCATGGATAAACTTCTCAGTCTTCTACTTACCTGACTGGCTGTACAGTTTGAGAGGCAGGTCTTATTATCAGCTGCAAGGTAAAAGTTCGTAGGGCATGCACAGGTGTGTGTTCTGGCAGGGGCTAAGAGACACAGATGACTACATCCTCCATTGTTTAGCATACAGACATGTTTAGCAACTGCAGGCAGATGAAAAAAAAAAAAAACAGAATGATTTAGTATTGAAGATTTGGAAAACTGGCTTGTGGCCCACAAATATTTCAAGGAATCTGGTAATCAAGAGCTAGCACCTCAGTAGGACTAATAATCTAATTTAACTTTTAAAAAAGCAGCACACTAAGCAAAAATGACATTTGATTTTAAAATGAAAAAGCTTCAAAGATAGAACTTCTACACTAGAGTATTTACAATATGTAAACAAGAAAAATCTTCCTTCTGAAACTTATACAAGCATTTGGAATGAAGATTTTTGTATGTTTCTAAGTATAATGGTAAATAAAAATAAAAGCATAAATAGTGTATCACTTATCTCTTATGCAACTATAGTTAATTTTCTTAGATAGATGAAATGTTATTTTTATATAAGTAGAATCTTAATGTAATGGCTGCTAAAGGTCAGTAATTTTCATAAGATTAAATCAGTACTTGGTGATTCATATTCCCTAATAGAATGTAATCTTCCTGAGGACAGGTATTGTTTCAGGTGTAAGTGTATATGTGTATGTGTGTGTGTGTGAATTTCAATGTCTAGAGACAGTGCTTTACATCTAACAAGCCCTTGTTAAACATCAGTTTGCTTTGATTGTTAGGTCCAGATTTTCTTAAATACTTTAATTCAGAAGATTTATGAAAATTCTCTCTATTTGTCAGCATAATTGGACTTCTGAAGTATACTCTCATTTCCTTTGGCTGCCTTGACTTTGAAAATAATGTCATTTTAACAGTCCAATAGGTATTTGAAACATCATTAATTTCTTTGAAGGATTTCCTAATATTTCTACTTAGTACAAACTGAATTAACTCGCATAAGGTCTAAATAATGGAAACTATGGTTATCATTTGCTAAAAACTCCTTACTTAACCTTTGGCAGAATCAGAAATGAGATGTAAGTGGAAAGTGTTGATGCATTTATGGAAAGCATGGAAAGAATAATTACCATCAGGTTGTCTATAAGAATGATACACCTGGATATCTGTTATGGTATGCCATGAGTTAATCAAGGATAGTCTGTCTGCTCCCGAGGTTTTATGAGCACGGCTGAGTGACTTGGTTTTCCCGTCAGTCCAGTAGATGTAGTCTTCAAACAATGTTAGTGCAATCACCCCTGGAATATCTTGATTAGGGACTGTAATAGGAGATGGTAAGATTAATGTTGGGTCTTGGAAGACTGCCAGTTAAAATATTCAATACTGCATGGGCTGACAGATACAACTGCTACATAACTTCATGTGAATAATTGCCATGACAACCCGTCAAGCCTGCAGAATTCTTTATTACCAGTTAAGAGAATGTAGGTTTGGGCACATGATCTTTGTTGGCTTAGACTTAACTCATCCAACTACTAAGGAAAAAAAAAAATGAATGAACTCTTGTTAACTAGCTAACTGTTTCTGTATACAAAACAAATAACATTTAAAAGGAATCCTTAACATTAAACAGTGTCCACTTATACATGCAATTATGGCAAACTATGGGCTAAAAATCATAATGGGAGTTTTTTACATTTTAAAGAAAACAAAGTTTCTAAATTGTCAAGAATGGAACATCTACTTGACAGTCAAGTTTACATCTTGAAGGATACAATGACTTTAATATTACTGTATCAATTAACCATAATTTTTTTCATAAATTATTTTTGATAAAATAAACTGAAAAAACAAACAACAAAAGCAACAACAACAAAAACCCCACATTGTTTTATGATAAATACCATAATATCAGGTCCCTAGTTATAAACTACCTAGAGCAAAGAATTTCTTGAATAATAATTACAATTGTGTTCATTTAAATTTCTGTTAATAGTGGAATACATCTAACACAATGCCATATTGGGAAAATAAGCTATATTCCATGCCTCCTTAGACTGAGGAAAAACATACTGATGAAAACCATTTTAAACAAAAAGTTTGAGTTTGGAATTTTCTTTCAATTCCTGAAGATTTTAAAGCAACTAATGATGCTTGAAAGGAATGGTTGATATTAAAGACCTCAATATTGCATAGATATCTTAAGAGATTTCTGTTTGTAAATTTTTTTTAAGAAAAAATAAAATTTTATTTCTAGTAAAACTTCACAGTAATCAAATTTAATATCATTTATGGGGTGATAGATTCAATCTTCCTTTAGGAAAATAAAATTTAGAAAATAAATTCTAAAACTATGATAAACTAAAATTTTAATCAGTAATTTACATGAGCATGAAACAATTGTTGAAATAAGCAAAAGAAAAAAAAAATGTTTGGATTGTGAACCAAAGGTAAGTACAGTTTAAACAAATATATCTAGTAAGGAAAACAAATCCTATTTTAGAATTATTCATTTCCATTATTTATATTTTAATGACTGTACAACAAAGTAGTAGCATATTCCTCACTGTATAATGACTTAAGGACTGTCAAAATTTCATGTATAACATACTCATGATTGCAAGGGAGTCTTCCAGCCTTTGGGGGAAAATTACTCAGAGGATTTACAATGTTAACTGAGGAGTAGGCATTTACAAATCTGCTTATTTATGATTTTCATTGATGAGTTAGAGTTGATTAGAGAAATTGTATTAGGTATCTTATGGTTATCTTTAATCATGTAGGGCCCAATCAGAACTCACAGGGGTGGGGAGGAAAAGTGGTATTACAAATCAGGTAGTGTTCATGTTAGGGATTAAAAAACAAATAGAAAATATCTAATTTTGTACTTTCAATATCCCTAAGGGTAAATCTAACAAACTTTAATAGAATGTATCATAGTGTAAATAGGACCTTATGTTTAAATTTTTAAAAATGTAGAAAAGTTGTAGGGATTATAACTTAAAAGGAAGCTCAGATCTTTGGAATGATTTAGGACTAGGAGTGGGTGGGTCTGATGTTTTGTAAATGGTTCTGGGATTTTGTTCTGGGATGGAAATTTGGACATTGCCATGGAAATTCATTATTGAATCAGATCAGCAATTAACAATCATTTACATTGTCTGGGGATTCTGGAAATTTTTGTCCATGGTTATATAGCCATTACATGTCAAAGACAAAGAATAAACCAATTTTTCTTATTTTATACCCAGAGGTGTGCCAGGCCTGATATGCTTATGCTTTCTTGTCATCTATTACTTTTGACTATTTAATAAAGCTAAAGTCATCTCATGTAACATTTTGAAATTATGAAAAAAGAACAATTTTTAACTATAAAAAGAGAAATCAAGATAACACTAATTTATCAAGAAATGTTTCCATAAAGTAATGCAAGTGATTTGATAGGCTATTTAAAAATAATCAATGAAATTATTTTGGATAATAAATAAGTTTTAATCTACTTAGCCTTATATACAACATATGTAGTGCCTCTACAACCTGAAGCACCCTTTCCTCCCACATACTCACTTCTCCATCCTTATTTCATACTATTCTCTTTCAATTGATGTAATGTCCCACAAGCAAGGTGGTACAGTGGATAGAGTGACAGATCCAAAAACAGGAAGACCTGAATTCAAATTTGACCTCAGATAACTGCTAGCTATGTTACCCTGGGCAAGTGACTTCACCCTGTTGTCTCAGTTTCTTTATCTGTAAAATGAATTGAAGAAGGAAATGGCAAACTACTCTTTGCTAAGAAAACCCAAATGGAGTCATGAAGAGTTGGACACAAACAACATTATCCTAATTTCACCTTTCTTTAAATCATTCACTATGCGTTGGATATTTTCTATTTAATAGAATGTTCTAAAGCTTCTTGAATCTGATCCATCCAGGTCAAATGCCACCTCTTCTTTCTGCCAAAGTCTTCCAATTTGGTATCTATATTTTTGCTGTATATCTGTCTAAGTGCTCTGATTGGATTCTTATCTTCACTAAGTCATGTATTTACTTAGACTCTTCATGAGCTCAGTTGGGATTTTCTTGGCAAAGGTAGTGAAAAAGTTTGAGTTTTCCTTCTCCATTTCATTTTATAAATAAGGAAATGGAGACAAATAGGCTTAAGTGATTTGCCTAGGCTCATACAATAGATGTTCGAGGCCAAATATGAAGTCAGGGAGGTCAGTCTTTCTGATCAGGTCTGCTACTCTATCTAGTACATCACCTGGCTGCCCTCATCTAATAGCATAGCAAGGTTATATGACAAGTAAACATCATTGCCAGTACCCGTGTTACTTGTTTGATTGTGTCTTTACTTGTTTCATTTCTTTTCACTGTCTTTCATATAAGAAACTCATTGGAATTGTTCATTCACAATGAACTTTTGTTCTCAGGAGAAATCCATGTTTAACTTAAAATATAGTTTCTTGAAGTACATATCTCCTGTATAAGGTCAAATCTTAGAAAAGAATTAAAAGAATAAGCTAAGTTGCTAATAAGAGACCATCTGCTTGACTCAGTTAATTATTTTGTGTTGACAATGAAGAGTAGACTTGTCTTGAGCAGTTTTTCAAACGTTTAGCTTCCCTGCTTACTTTCCATTTTGTATAAATTCTGGCTTATTCAATGGTATCAAACATAATACTACCCACAAAATAATTTCTTCTGAGAGAAAGACAAAATCAGATCCACATTTGAGTTAAGAATCACTGCAAATTTACATCTAAAGGTTATATATATATCAAATAACATGCAGACTCAAGAGAGGTATCCAAGGTGTTGCTTGGAATTTAATTAGAAGAATTGGAAATGAGGATGAGAGGGTTTGGGGAAAAATAATAGTTAATTTTTATTTTGGCTTGAGCTCAAACCAGCTTAATAAAATCAATCATTGCATGCTTTATTTTTTGTTTCTCTTTATCTAGATTGCCAATTCTCACAATGGAAGTGATCTATCTATCTATCTTCTTAGGACTCTATGGAGTAACTATTAAATAATTATTATAAATAAATACTATATGTTTATGTATTCATCCATCTACCAGATATGAATTCTATCCATAGCAGAAATGAATCTTAGAATGTTTTAAATCAATCAGAAATTATCCTTAGCTTAAAAATCATATGCCTATGTACCAGGGTATCTCCTTGGGAAACCAATGTGCAGGAAAACAGTCTGATGTGGAGTATGACAAATGTGACTTTTGCCTTTGGGAGTTGCTGAAAAAGATCCACGGGAAAGAACTTCTTTTTCTAATGAAGTGTAGCAATGTGAAAAGTTAGAGTTTGGGCAATTATGTTGAAAAAATTAATTTGCTAGGCAGTGGGAGGCAGCAAAAAGAAATACATAAGGAAAGTGAGAGTTTGAGTGGGAGATGTGCAGTGAACATCAAGAGACCTCACAAATGCTGAATTTCAGTGGATCTTAGAAAAAAAGACAGAATAATGGCAAAAACATGATGTCTCTGCTTTCCAAAAGTAAAATCTGGAACATAAGCTGACTAATTATTAAAGAACTGTGAAAAATAATTGTTAAGAACTTACACACACCCCTCAAAAAATAAACCCCAACAATTAGGAAAACCACAAAAACTTGAGGTAAGAGGAGACTCTTTTTTGCCTACTTAAACCTCTTTTGGAGTTTTCCTTTCCATAAGAAAATATAGTCTTAGGAAGAAAAGACAACTGAGATTATATTTTGGTCACAATGGCTCCTCAGAGTCAGAGACCCCCCAATTATTTAATTCTATTGATTATTCAGTTTTTATTCAATGTTCAGTCATAGCATTCAAGTGTGTTATAATTTTATATTTTAGGCTGGTCTAATTGGAATACACTATAAAAATAGGTCAAATACACAATAATTATTGATTATTAAGATAAAAATTTCATGCATATTTGACAGGGAGGCAATTATATTTGCTTATAGGCAGAAATTAACTTTTGCCCAGTGGTTTTACAGTTTAGATTTAGATCCTCAGTCCTTTTTTTCCTTTTAAGTTTTCTCCCATATCTATTTTAAGGCCTCACATATCCTTGGAGAGGAGATCCCTGGAGATCTATTAACATAATGATGGAAACTTTTGAAATATTTCATGAGCTAAGTTATGAGTCTTTATAAAAATCTTAAATTAAGAAGTTTCACTAGCTATGAAAGACCATACTCTAAAATTGTAATTTTATGTTGTTGTTGTTGTTGTTTTTTTTTTTTTTTCTGTTCTCTTACCAGTATTGGGATATATTCTTTGTATTTTCTCTATAAAAAAATTAATTATGGATTAAGTTGTGAGGAGAGAGAAATAACTTTTTTTTTTTTTTAATGAAGAATCTTTAGTGAACTACTCTGTAGTTACTTCATGGCTTTTTAAAAGAGTACTTTAAAAATATCCACGGACCTGGAATTCAATCATATGACATTTTTCTTTATAAAGTATGTCTGATGTTTCTTCCCTTATATTCCTAATATGATCAATCATTGTATATTGCACTATCATTGCACAGCTGTATTGAGAGCCCTTTTAAAATATTCTCATTGTGTTTGGTCCATCTTTTAATTTCTAGTCTTTTGCTACATATGATGCCAGGTTAATCTTCCCAAAATATTAAAATACCTCTGCCTTGCTCAAAACTTTTGAATTACTCCCTATTGCAGACAAAATAAAATACAACCTCCCTAATTCAAAAACAAAATAAAAATTTATATCTACCAACTCATCCACCCTCAACTTATTGCCATCTTCCCTGCCACCACATTTTATCCAATGGAAACTTTTCATCCTTTGTTCCAGGTTGAGAAAGCAAATAATTATTACAATTTTCCCTTGAAAAGACTTAATGATTTTTCAAGTGATAAACTTCACATCACTGTCTATTTCCCATATACACTCTCTTTTTTGGCCATGATCTCTAAAGTATATCTAACCTTAATAGGATATAAGCTTCTTAAAGACTATTATCATCTCACTTTTTGATTTGTATGCCCAGTTCTTAACCCAGGACTTGGTATGTAATAAACATGTCATAAATGCTATTTCATTTATTTATTCAATAACCTGGTATTACCAATCCTGTACCCAAGTTTTCTTTGCAAATTTATTTTTCATTGATCCAAAGAATAAACTATGTGGACATAATTGTTCTTGACCAAGGAATGTTTTTCTTACATCTACTAATTGTATCATTCACTCAGACTGTATCCTCCCTGCTCACATTGTAATTCATTTGGCAAAGACCAGTTAATATCCCAAATCTTCTAAGAAGCCTCTAATAATAAAAATCTTATTAGCAGCCTCTACAGACACAACCAATCCTACTATTTCTGTGTGCTAAGAAAGCCTTTTGGTTTACATCAATTGTTTGTCATAGATCTAATACCTCATAGAGGAGTGAGGTCTCTATCTTTATCTCTCTAAATATACCATAATGCCCTTAAGAGGAAGAACAATATCCTGTATTTTTTCTAATTGCCAGTATCTAGCACAAGGTATTTCATATAGTAGCCACTCAATAAGTATGTTTTGGGTGAGTTTCAATGCCATTTAAGTACAGAGAGCAGTCCATTTTTTTTTTTTTCTACAAAGACAAAAATATTATTTGCTCAATCATCAATATTTAATTTTATTATTGGAATAATTTAATAATTATTCCATAATTGAAGAGTTTCTATCCAAGAGACAACCTGGCTTCTTTTAGATTCCATTTTAAAAAGTACATTAAACCTTTTGTTATAATTGATAATGAGAATGTTAGAATACTAGAATCTAAGATTGATGCAAAACCTTACCCCTCAACTTCCCTTAGAACTCCACTCTCATAAAGAAATTTCACTTCAATGTCAACTTCCTCTACAGTTAGGTAACATCAATCTTTTGGGTTTACAACACTACCTTTCTTGTAGTTCTTTTTATTCCCCTAATTACTGAAAGCCCTGAGGTAGTAAAATTCATAAAGTTTTCTCTTGCCTCTTCTCAAATTATTTGCCTTACTCAGAAATCACCACAGCAAACTACTATTTTAAAAGGGATGTCTTAAGTAGGTGGGGGAAACATACAATTATAGAGAGAAAAAAGGAAAGTGCTAGTAGGTTTCAAAAATCTTTAGAATTTAATCCTGTTGTCAGTACAAGACATTTAGTTTCCAATTAATAATATAATAATAATAAATATGTGTGACTTTGGGTAAGTCAGGTTCATTCTAGCATTAAGTTTCTCCATCTGCAAAATCATAAGTTGTTCTAAAAGATTCCTAAATAAGATATTTTATTTATTCCATAAACAGATCATGTTAATATTACAAAAATATAAAATCAATAAGGCTGTACACAGTTGATATTCAATTAATAATTTTCTCCACTAAAATTCTAAGCTGATGCCTTATAATAAGAACATGATATAGATTCTGGAAAGCTATTCCAATAGAATGCAGATGTTTCTTCCCTGAAGACATATCTAATAGAAAAAAAGATTAATCACTAGAAGCTTGACCTTAGAAGTGACCGAATTCACCACCACAGAAAATCAGAGGATCCTAAATCTTAGAAGGAAGGAAAATAATGAACATTTATTAAATACCTACTATGTACTATATGCCAGAAACAATATTATTTCATTTGATCCTCACAACAACCTAGAAATTAGGGGCTATGCTATTATTATTGCATTTTGCATCTGATGAATTGCATCAAAAAGAAATTAAATGACTTATATAGACTCGCACAGTATTTATCTGAGGCTAGATTTGATTTCAAGCCCATTGTTCCATATATTGTACACATAGAATTTGAAAGGATCTCACAGGTCATGTAATCTACAACTTCCCCCTTCCATTTTATACTTGAGGAAGTCCAGAATAGCTCAGTGATTTGCCCAAGATTATATAGCTAATAAAATTCATAGGCAGAAGATTAGAATATATATATACGTATATATATATATATATATATATATATATATATATATATATATATGTATTAGAGAAAGAAGTAAAACGGATTATTCAAAGCTTTCAAAGCACTAACTGGTCTAAGCATTGCTGGACTACTACTAGGGAAGCTTGTATTCTCATTTTGCCTTCATTATGAATTCTCTGTATTAATTTGAACCAATCATTTGAGCCAGTTTGTGTAGTATAAAGAGATTCAAAACCTGGCCTTGAATCTGAGTTCTTACTCTTACTTTATGTGTGACTTTGGGCAAGTCATGTTCATTCTAGCATTAAGTTTCTCCATCTTCAAAATCATAAGTATTCTAAAAGATTCCTAAAGTCCTTTCCTAGCTCTAAATCCTAGGAACCCCTTTCTACCTGCTATATATGTAACTACCATTTTATTTCATAAGTAAAATTGGATAGAATCAAGAAGACTTCAGTTCAAATCTGTCTCACATATTTACTAGTGTAGCATTGACCATGTCACTTAAGCTTTCTCAAACTCAATTTCTTTATCTTCCAGTTTTAAATCTATATCACTATGATAATATGAAAAAATAACACTTGTAAAAGTATAAAATACTATAATGAATAACGATAGCTCTCATTTATTCAGTTTTATAGGGTTTTCTAAGAATTAAAAAAAAATCCATTTGATCTTCAACAACAACCCTAGAAGATTGTTCTACCTTATCTTATATATACCTTGCTTTTATATAGCTATTTACATGTTGTCATCCTTATTAAAATGTGAGATCTTTGAGAGTGGGGTCTAATTTTGCCTTCTTTTTGGTATACCTAATAATTAGCACAGTGTTCAGCATGTAGTCAATGTTTTATAAATGTTTATTGACTGAGTACATAAATAAATTAACATTATGGCCAGAAGTTTTGGAAAATCTACTGTTGTGAGTACCAGAGACAGTCAATGATTGTCCTGAAGGGAGATGATGAACTATACATTTTCCTATGGTTTGATTTCTCTTAACTCAATTAAAGAATGAATTCTCCTTTAAAAGATAGGAGTTATATAATTATGAAGCTTTGGTTTCTATAGTTCTTCTATAACTCTATAATCATAACTCTTAATTTTATCTGTGATATGTAGAGAATGAAAATGAGGAAAGTTTCCCAAAGATAAAATAAATGAGGAGAGAGACAAATCCAAGAAAAAAAATTATAGAAAAAGTATGGGAAAATACTTAAAATTTGGGCATTGGTGAATAGATTAGAAAAGAGTAGATAAAATGTGAAATGATGCTTAGGGAAGGGATCTCTAACTTTTTTTTGTGTGGCATAAAATACAATGCATTACAAAGGAAAGTGTTTATATTGAAATAACATTTGTTAAAACATTCTAAAAACCTAGCTTCAAGTTAAAAACCCTTTCTTTATACACTGAGTGTCTTGAGACCCCCAGTTACAATGGGTGAATAAATAGATGTTATGTTTTGTAAGATTTTAAAAAGAGAATGGGTAGAAATGAAGGTGGATTAAGATAAAGATGTTTTAAGAATCACTAAAAAGAGGTATCTCTACAAAATTGTGTTTACTAAAACATTTATTAAACATGTTAGTTATGATGTATGGTACTAGATATAGGATATGAAAAGATGAAACTTTATCTTTTATACAGTGAATTTTTGTTATTTATAAACAACAGATTACTCCTTGTGAATAATTTTATGTTATTTTTCATTAATATTATGTAACTTGTTTTCTAATCATTCATTAATACTCCAAATACTACATCTGTTAAAAATAATTTCAAGTGCTATCCATGACTTGTATTCATGAAAATTTTAAGTCTTCTGATAATATAGTCTTTTGTCTAATGATAATAAACCAGTAAGTGCCCTTTAAGTTAAAGAGCTAAGACTCTATTTTTTTAATTCATCTAACAAAGTAAAGGGATAATGGCACTGTTCATACCTACATTTTCCATTAATTTGCTAGAACTAATAAAAATGAAACTTTTTTTCACATAAAAACCTTGTTCACAAAGAAACATATCCATTTTTGAGACCTTATAGCAATGAATGACTAAAGTGCTCATCTTAAATATATCCTAGAAGTGCCCAACAGGTTTCAAATGAAAATTTCAGAGAGTTTAAGCTATAATCATTACAGTTTTTTTTGTAGACAATTCATCCAACATCTTTCCTGAAGGCTATATGTCCGCTACTAATAGCCTACAATTTAAAATAATGAGCCCTAATGTGCAACAGTTTTCAAAATTCACTTTATGTGGGATAGTAAAATACTTATTGTTGCCTTAAGGTACATGAGAACCTTACATTAAGGACATTACTTAGGAGGTTGAAGTTATCCTACAAGTACTATGTTAGCCTACAATTCATTCCTTTCACCATTCCCCAATCTGTAATCCCTGCATCCTGGAGTTATTGTATTTTATAACAATTCAACGTTTTGTCTGTCTTTTTATGGCATTCATAAAGGAAGATAAAATTCCCCTTTTCCAAGAGTTAGCAACTGAATAAAGCATCTTGCTGATCAGTGTGAGAATTGATGAAACAGTATATAAAAATTAAAGGTAGCCATCTTAAAATCTAATGCCTATAAACTGTTATCTTAACAATGGAGTTATTAGCCAATAACTGAAGTAAAGAATGATATGTGTTGTACACTTGTTAATAAACAGTGCTTGCTCCCTAACATTAGGAACTTTAGTTAGTATTATGTTTAGTTTTCATTTAGTCTGTTAATACATAAGCATTTTTTAAACCTGATTGCCTGGTGTAATATTGGAAGATTCTTAAATTACAACATTGTTCTGAAGTACAGATCTATTTTCATACATTACTTGTCTTTCTGCATACAAAGATCTTAAAATTATTAGTAACCTGTATTTGTATAGTTTATCATTACAAAATACTTTCATATAAATTATGTATTTGGTGCCTCACAAAAACCAATACAGTAGTAAGTACCAATCAAGAAAATAAGGTCAAGATATGAAAAGATTTGCCTAGTGTCAAAGACCTCAAAAGTGGTAAGGCAAATACTAGGTTCATGTTTTCTAAGTCCAATATTCTTTCAATACTATTTTGTTTTGCCCCTCTTTTAAAAGAATTAACTTTCAGAACAGAAAGTTAATCAGATAAAAATAATAAGAATTTTCTCCTTGTTAAATTATTAGTTAAATTATTAACTAAAGGTAAATATTTAGCTGTGAATATTCTTCTTTTGGAAGTTTGTTAAGATTATAATTGCATGACTATGTTTAGTTAGACAAAATATAAGTTATAATATAATTTAGTCTTCTCCCATTCAAAAAACTCACTGTATAGAAGGTATTGAAAAATCAAATATTAATCTTTTCTAACATGTATATCATTTAATAGAACATTTTCTTTTCAAGGAACAACAGTGAGACATGATTGAAACTGCAGGTAACAGACTTCAGAAATGGCAGTTAATTTCAATTTATTTTACTGGTACAGGAACATTTCTATAGTAACTGAATTGTCTTCTGCTTCTTCTCATTAACTTTTATTATATTGTAAACAACAGAACATCAACAACATTGGCATAAAATAGCCCATGAAGTGTACTACTTGCATGGGAATGTGGACAACCGTACTCAAAAAAAACCCCAAAAAAACCCAACAACAACAAAACAGTGAAATGGTATGAATAAAAATGTCGATAAGCAGACAGGAAAAATGGGAAGGCAGGAAACAAGAAATGAAAAATGGCAGGAAGGAAAGAAAGAAGGGGGAAAAAGGATTATAACCAATGCTTTAATTCAGAGTATTCTAGAAAACAAAAATAATATTTTGTTCTGTTTTGTTGCTTGCCCTCCTATCATCTTGATGTGCCTCAATGAATATTTAGGGTTTCTAAAGACCCAACCACTGGCAGCTATTGATTTATCAGGATACATAAATGTAAAACAATCTCTTTTTTTCTTCAGTGTTTCTTCCCCTCAGAACAAAAACATTTAAAAGTGTTTTGTGCCTTTTCACTAGTGATATGCTGAGATCTAGATTCTTTTTTCAGCATTAATTAGCCTATCACCACATGGGTTAAGATTTGTATTTATAAATCTAAATACCCAATTGCCCCTTGGCTCCATACAATGATTTCTTAACACAATAAACAGGCAGTGGAACTTGAGTACGTTGTTAACATTTCTATACACAGCCTTTTGGATTCCATGGCTTTGTGAACATTAATTCCTTAAGTGAAAAAAAGTCATGGATATAACTATGTTGCATGACATTTTAAAATACCTGTCACCAAAGTGACAGTTCAGGGATAAACTATGGTTTAGAATTCTGACCTAGTTATTAATGTTCAGGAAAATTACCAGTTATAAATGTACATTCTTTACAGTAGATTGGCTAAAGGTATCTGCATGACCAGTCGATTCTATGCAAAGTTAAATCACTCAGTAATCTACAAAAGAGTATACTGAAAAAACTTAATATGTCAAATGTACAAAACACATGGCAAATGTATTCTTCCCTCTCTTCACTCACTATTATTATTGGTCTTTATTCAGCATTTACCCCAACCCCCTTTATAACTATGTCATTGCAACCACAATGATATGACCTAAGAATAAAATGAACACATGAACAAACTGTAACCACAATGATATGACCAAAGAATAAGGTGAACGAATTATTGTCTAAATTTTCTGTATTAGTTATGAGTAGTTGATGCCAAATATTAATTTAATGGGATTTTCTCACATTCAATTTCTTTTTCATTAACATAAAAAGCTAATACAGAAAATTTCTCTGTGACTTTATGTGAGACATTTAGTATAGATTAAAATCTTGGGAAGTATTTAAAGTCTAGGACACTTCAAGAATTCTTTATGTTTGTTGTTCACTCTGTACAATTTAACTTTTGAGAACCTGGTGGCATACGTTATTGAATAAGATTTAAAGATCTTATTATAGGCCTGTGATTTACTCAGTATTGGAACTAGCAAACATAACATGTACCTGTAACATTAAATCACTATGCACTTTCTTAAGTAGACATTTTCCCCCAGCTGTCTATCTCAAGGCAGCTTAAGTTTCCTTTCAAAGTAATTATGGCATTCTTGTCATCCTGGTCTATTTAGTCAGCTTAATTTTTTCTTGGCCATATATTATAGCTATAAGAAAATCTGTCACATAGAAAGAACTGAGATTTTAAGAATAAACATCAGCACTTTGACTTCTATTTGTGAAATAGGTCAACTGGCCCAGCATATGTAACAAAGCTAGGTCTTAAAAATCAAGCCTTTCAATCCCAAATCTGGTATTCTTTCTGCTAAAATTATGTTAAGTACCTACCTCAAAATCACATTCCTGCCTAAGTCAAGATTCAAAGCTACTGTGACTTTATATCTTCTTGTTATAACCTAGTATCCTTTGATTATAAAGACAGTTCAAGAAGAAAGACTGGATCCTCTCTACCATTGAAGGCACTTCTATCCCCATTGCCTTTTTAAATCCCCCTTCTTGTTTTTGAAGAGTTTGGGCACAGTAGGAAAACCAATGATTACAATTAGTAGCTCATTAGTAACTACCAAGTAATTACTGTTTTGCATTCAAATATTGGCATATACCTGATAAAGCACTTAACGGATTTTTCATCAGTCTTCCTAGGAAAGACATGCTTCTATTTGCCACAACTCTTTTCCCTGTCCCTTTTCTCGCTTTAATCCTTAAATTCCTTCCAAAATTTAAAAATAAAATTGTGAAAACCTTGAATGCACAATTTCTTTTTTCTTTGCTTTTCTTCTTTTCTGTAAAGTACAAGAAGATATTGGTAATTCATTCCCTCTTTTCTCCGTATGTAGGACCACTACACTGAAAACTAGTTGTCTACCACCCTTAATTATCTTAGTATATAAAAATAAAAGTTGAGGGGATATTTATACATCTTCTGGGAGACTTTTAGCAACTGATCAAATCAGTTTTCAAGATAAATTAAATAATTTTGTACTAAACTGACAGATTTTGTGTGATTGTATTAATTCAACTTTCTCAAAATGGAAATACACACATGTGCACATATGTATCTACAAAAAGTATATGTGCTTTTACATATATGCCTGTTTAGTGTGTATGAGTACATGATCTCAGACTAAGAATCTCTAACTTCTGTTCTCCTCACTCAAGCGAATGATTAGAAAATGTTACCATTATAAATCTATGAATAGATTCACTCATAAAACATGAGAATCCCAGGTTGAGTTCCATTTGGTATTGGACATCTTGGAATCCATGTGCCAAATATCATCAAATAAACTCTTTTCTCTAAACTGTTAATGTAGAAGTTAATGTGTTGTCATCCTCTCCCCGAACTCTATCTAAAGGAAAGTTAAAAAGGAAAGTTTAAGGCATTGCCTTAAAGTCTGGTGTGTAAATAATTTTGGTGACATATACTGATTTTATTGGTAGGGAGAATCATTGTGAAACTTGAAGTTAATGATTACAATTTTAAAATATTCAAAGGCTGTCTCATGGAAGAGAAATTAAACATCCTCTACTTACATCATTATCTATTTGGTTCCAGAAGTCAGAAGTGGTACCAATAGGTACATATTTCAGAGCCAGATACAATTCAATGTAAAGAACATAAAATAAAATACCCAGTGAGGCACATAGGTTTAATGAATGGCCTTGGCTAAGGGTTTTCTTTACTAGAGATTTTTTTTTTTAATAAGTAGATACATTCTGAGGTGTCTCCCAATTAACTTTCTTTGGAAAGTTTTTTTTTTTGTTTGTTTTTTTGTTTTTTTTTTTTTGTTGTTGTTGTTGTTTTTTTGGTATCACTCAATTTGTATCACTATTAAGTGGAAGTAATGGCACTTTTGCTACCTACTCTCATAATATTTTCTAATGAGAGAGAACAAGAATCACAAATCTAATTACCAATGTAGTCTGTCAGTTAATTACCATTTATAATAAAGTGCCTTCTTTATTCCATGCACTGTGATAGGTGCTGAAGTAAAAAAAGAAAAGTTAAAAACAAGCAATGAGTTTTCTGCTCTCAAAGTGTTCACCTCTCAGAAAAGGAGCTGGATGGGAGTTGGAGAAGAAAGTGTAAGGCTGATCAACAACTTCAACACACCTGGGCCAGGAATGTTTACTCATTATTTATTGTCCCTAAGGCATACTATGATATCTCAGGGCTTCTATCAAACAGATTTAAAAAGACTTAGAAACATGAAACTGGAGTAAGACTTAGGGGTAGTTTTGGTCTGGAAAGGAACCATATTGAGAAAAAGTAATGGTGTATTAGAATTCACTGAAAGTAATATTTGTAGCCTAATCCATATGCACTTTAAAGAATAAATGCATCAAAGTATAGGAGCCCAGGAGGCAATTACTAGAGATTATAGAGAAATAAGTAGAGGAAGCAAAACAGGCTATTATCTCTTTTAAGGTAAAAGGCAAGTAATATGAGAAAAGATTTTTGGAAAAGGAAAGAGAAAGGAGGATAATTGGTCTTGTGATTTCACTGATATAGGGAACTTTCAGATGAGAAAACTGCTTCTAAGGATGAAAGTTGAAATTTTTCCTTATATATTGTGATTTTAGAATGTGACCTAGACCACTGATGATGAAGAGGGAAGCAAATAAACACTTAAAGAGCACCTTCTATATACTAAGCACTATGGCAAAAGCTTTATAAATATTAACTTGATCCTTAATGATATTATCCTCATCTGGCAGTTGGGAACATTGAAGAAAGCAGAAATTAAGTGACTTTCTTAGAATTATACAACCAGTATATCTGTGTATATAGGAATAAGGTGATACCTGCACTAGTTTTTAGTGTCCCCACACCTGGAAAAAATGGTAAAGTTTTTAAAGTCAATGAAGTAATAATAACCTTTATAAATGGAAGTCATATTATAGAGTTTTCCTATAACTTTATCGAACATTCAGGTTAATTGGGACTAGAACCAGATGATTCCCAAACAAATTTGAGAAGAATGGTCAACTAAGCAAGAAAAAAAAAATTAAAAAATAAAACAAGTTTTCTTAGTTTTTATACCCTTAAGTTTTGCATTTTTATTGCTAGTTCTTCAATGATAATTTTAATGCTTCTTTCACGTACTCAGCAATTGGACCAAAATGGTATTTTCTCTATCGCCCATTTCTATTCCATCTTCCATCTCCATGCATTTGCATAAACTGTCCCCCATGCCAGAAATGTAATCCCTCTACATCATCCTCCCTTAATCATGTAATCTAGCTATCCACATAGGGAAAAACAACACTATCAATACCATGTTTGGATAGAGAAATCCTATTTTCCAGACTGTCCTGTGGATTCACAGATGGTCCTTGGGTGGGTCTATAGCTCACCACCCAACCATAACCTAAAGGTATGATCAAAGGATAGCCAACACAGTCTATTAGAATCTGTGCAAAATCTATTTACATATATATATGTCTATATACCTATATATATACATGTATACATATGTATAAATATGTTTATATATATATATATATATATATATATATATATATATATATATACATATTTACCAGAATGTCAAGTACATCTCACCTTAGTTAATATACAGAAACAGGAAAAAGTGTGGTATAGAATAAGGTATAAATGGACTGTTTTTCACTGAAATCATCAGTATAAGTATTATTGAGATTTCAGACACAGAAATATCAGCATACAAAAGTGCTTCCTATTATTTCAATAAATATATATCTGGATTATTGTTGCAATCTCCTAAAAGGCTTCTTTGCCTCAATCCTTTTCATCTAATGCATTGCTGCTAAAGTGATTTTGTGTAAGTTTAATCATGACCATGCCACTTATTTGTTTACTCAATAAATTCTAGTGGCTTCCTATTGTTTATCCTATTTTTAGGATAAAATATAAACTCCTTTGTTTAACTTTTAAAACCTTTCTCAGTCTGGACTCAGTTATTTTTTTTTTTTCTTTTTTAGTCTCATTGGACATTCTCCAGACCCATATCCTTTCCAAGTCTAAAGTTAGACCAAAATGACATTTTCTCTGTTTCTCATTTGTATTCCATCTTCCCTCTCAGTGTCTTTGAGTTGACTATCCCCCATGCCTGAAATATACTCCCTCAACATCATTCTCTTCTTTCAAGATAAGACTCAAGCAACATATTCTACTTGAAGGATTTCCTAAAGTCTCCAAAAGGAGTGTCTTCATTCCCAAACTGCCTTACATTTAATTACCTTGTCCTTATTTGTATTTGTTTTCTTTATATGTATTCCTTATAAACTTCTACATGTATGTGTGATCTCTCCTACATTAAAATGTAGTTTCTTAAGAATATATATGTATGTATATATTAATATCATATCTGCAGTATCTGGTATACAGCAGGCACTTAATAAACTCTGATTTATGGACTTGTTAAACTCTTGGAAATCCCACCAAGTAAGTATGAGGGTATTGTTTTTAAGGGTCAGGGCAAGAGAGAATAAGGCTTATTGAGAGACAGAGCTGCTTTCTGAAACCAGATTAATAAAAATGATGACTAGAAATCAAAAGGGGTAACCAAAATGTCAAGTCTTAGATATTGATGATGAATAAAAAGAAAGTGTATTATGATGTGAATATTTGGATTTTAGGGATACAAAGGAAGGTTTAGCCGAGATGACAACCTACTTGATATCCCTTTGGAATTTTTAACACAGAAGCTGCTAGTTTTTATAAAGTTGTATTATCTCAGAGTAATTTAGTGCCATTTTATTGTGTTAATCTTAGCTGCTGCCAAACTTAGATGAAGGAGACAACAGTATGTAGAGAATCAGATTTAGAATTAAAAAGACTTAGGTTCAGTGTGACACATACTAACTAGGTAACCCTTGTGAGGGCATGTAACTTTTCAGCATTTGAGAAAATGTTCAAATTTAGGAGTTGCAAACAGATGATACTCTTCATTCTGGTGGAAGTGTCCTCAATAGCTCACTGCACTGATGAAATTTCACATTTGATCAATTGCTTCCTCCCCAGGCCCTCAACTCCAAATGAATACCCTTGCCCCAAAACAACAAAAAACCCATAACTAAACAGCAATATGTGCTCAAAGCAAGTGACATTAGCAATGATCCAGTTTCATTTTTATTTGAAAGAATGCAAAGGACTTAATTACTAATTAACTACTGAAATACTGCCTTTCAAATATCTTTACATGTTCACCTATGGAAAAATCATATACTGTTGATCCTACAAATTTATTTATTTATTTTTACTGAATAAAATTTTTTTTAATATATTGTATGTTTTATAAAATTAAACTCGGACTTTGAGTATTGGTCAACTTTTTGATTCCCTCTACAGCCTCATCAACCCAGGTAATCATCAGCAGGGCCCAGATCTGCTTCTCCACGCCCAGTTGGGGGTGGGGAGGGCCGTGGTTATGTTGAACCATTCCCCTGAACCACTTCCCATCAGTCCTGGAGTCTTACATAATAAGGATGGGGAAGGCCCTAAGGGTCAAAAGTCAGGGATCCCACCAAAAAAAAGACAGCATTAACTTAGGTTCTAGTTAGCTGTCTTTCTTTGGTTATTGATTATATTAGTGTGCAGGTGTCCACCTTCCTTCATCTCAAGTATCTTGATGGAAAAGGGTGTTTGAAGGGGACCAGGCAAAGAGATACTTTTCTAAGATAAACAGGTGAGAAACATATCTGAGAATCAAAAGGAAGAGGAGCAACAAATTCCCTTTGAGCTCTGCCAAGAAATCATGGTGATGAATAATTAGGACCATAGGTATAAAACTAGTTAGCCATAGCTAATATTTTCAAATATTAGCCACTATTAATAAGGTCCCATGTTTTGTTATCTTCCTCACAATCCATTTTCAGCCTGGTTTGCTCTGAGGGCTTGAAGCTCCTCAACACTGGAACAAGAAGCTAAAGGGAGTGAGGGGAGGACTGAAGAGTCTGGGGATTGCTATTTAATCTAACAAACTTAGCACAGAGGAATCAAAAGGTGGGGGGAGCACAGCTCCCCCCAAAAATGTCAGTTTTAGGGGTGAGAGAAATCCAGGTCAAAAGCAAAAGGAATGAAGACCATACTGGGGGGAAAGGGGAGAGGGCTTCGAGATACTGTTCTGGCTGGGAATAGAGGAAAGTAGCATCCCAGACACTACTGATGCTTCTTTTTCCATTTCTGAGGAATCCTGACATTCCAGTAATAAAGGAGCTGAAAAGCAATGAGACCATTGCAGATGGAGGACACAATAAAAGTCACAGCCATGAGGGGGTCACCTGTTTCCTGGAGAGAAATGAAGATTCGGGCAAGGGAGCCAGCAAAGAGGAAGAAAACGGTGATTGCTGACAGGTGACCTGTGTGGCCATTTTTGTAGTTGGTAATCACTTGGAGCAACCTCGCCATGATCACAGGGGGCATATTGGTGGCCTGAAGCAGGGTGACCACAGTCTTAGGCATCAGAGGTGAGAGTAATACCAACGGGATCAGGACATAAATGCCTAGTAAGGCCATACCTCTCATAGTATGTCCTCTGTAGTGTAGGATCAGGAAGCAAATGGTAATGGTCTGCAACATTAAGAACAAGGCCTCACCCCAAGAGCTGAATGGGAAGCTGTTGGCCACACTATAGATGATGGCCCCTGTCAAGGCCATCAGTCCTAGAAGAACTTCCTGGAGGCTCAGTCCTTCTGTGCTCTTCACTCTCAGAATTTAAAAACTTGAGGTAGTTTCACCAGCAATGAGCCAGCAACAATGCCAAATCCCAGGCTTTTGCTGATTAGTATCTTGAGACAGGGAACATAGAGCAAATCCAAGTGAATAAAAAACCAATCGCAGCATTTCTCGGGCAGAAGAAAAGGCACCAGAAGCTGCTTTAAAGACCTTCCGCTTCCTCTGCCATCTTGCAAACTGATCTCTTCCACCTGCCCATCTCTGCCACTTCCCCTCCTGGCTTGCCATTGATCATACAAATTTAAAAGAATGTATAATATTCCACTACTTTAATTTTTATCATTATATTATTAACAACCTTTTGTTTTACTTCAGATGCTGAATCAAGACAAGTTCATGAGAGAATAAGAAAAAAATACTGATGGACATAATGTAACTTTTAATTAAATCATATAAGAATGTTGTAGAACATTCTGTTATTGATTTTTTTAGAGATATAAGAACTGAATTCTAAGTAGCATTTCAATTAGTCAACATTACTTTTAGTGTAATTAAAATCTTAATGTGATCTTTTAAAAATAATCCTCACTCTTAAATTGCATACTAATGAGTATCTTTATCTCCAAAATTGGAATGCTGTTGCTTATGTAACCACATTATATTACCAAGTACATTGCTTCTGCTCAGTATATTCAAAATGTATTTTGTATCCTCCTATAATATGTATGTGCTTAGAAAAAATAAAAGTGTGTGTATATGGAAGGGATATAAATGTATATAAGAAATGTGTACACATATATGTTTATATGTATACATATACATATAAACATGTGTATATATATGCATATGTACATGCACATTCATAGGTATAAGTATACAGGGAGGGGAGGAAGAGAGACAAGCAAGACAAAGAGAGGGGGGAAGAGGAAGAGAGAAAGGGATAGAGGGAGAGAGGGAGAAGAGAGAGATAGAAGGGGAAAGAGGAAGGGAAAGAGGAGGGAGGGAAAAAGAGAGTGATAGAGGGAGGGAAAGAAATAGGGAAAGAAGGAGAGAGGAAGGGAGGGAAAGAGGAAGATAATGAGAGTTAGTCTGGCTTTAGATAAAGTTGGTAAAAATTTCCCCATTATTCCTTTGCCTGGGGTTCCAATATGTGTTGTTCCTTGACTACTTTAGGCATGAATCTTCAACTTTTTATAAGGGCCACTTCTCTCATAGGAATTATTGACTATTTCAAAATGGTTCTTTTCCTTCTCTGAACTCTTCTTCCTCCATAAAAGATATGTATATTATACCTTAAGGCTTACAAAAGGCTTCTTCTATAGCCATATCAAAACTTACAGTGTAATTCCCCCACACTGTAGAAATTTAGTAACTAATGTCTTCTAAATTATGAGATTAATACATTACCCTTTTGTGATACAGCTGTATTCTAACAGAAGATGCCTAGATATAGCAACTTAAATAAACATGGCTCTACTTCAATATTTTTAGGCTTTTGTAATAGAAGAATAAAATAAATATTTTTAAATAGGAGTAGGCCTCTCCATAAATAGCACTATACAGATGATCACATATTCTGCCTATTCATGATATTATCCATGAATATGTATTTATATGTTCATTCACATGTATGTAAATAAATCAAACATCTAAACCCTAAGAATATTCACGGTATGATTGTGTATGAACTAAATCCTTAGATATATAATTGCTATACAACTTAAATACAATGAGTTCTTTATAAGTCAGCAGAGGATATTATCATTGGATGTGATTTTAAAAGATTATCTCATCCAACCCTAGACTAAGACTAGATATAAGTGCTTGTTTATAATTTAAGATTCAATAGTATACATGTTCCATAATCATTCATCTCAATATTTATATCTTAAATCTCCTCATTAATTCAATCCTTTTCTATCATTTTTTCGAGATCATGAATACTCTCCTTCATACTATGAGTGGATGTGCCTCATACATCTAACTTGAGCCTTCCATTTTATTAGAAGTTCTAATTAGTTTCTTTAGAATCTACTGTCATCTCTTGGCTGATGATTCCCAGATCTACTGTCTGACCATTCTTCTTTTAAGTCTAGTCCCATATATCAATAAATATTTGATAAATATCTCATTTACTAAGAATTGCAAAATTCATCCTGCCCAAGACATAAGCCATCATCATTCCTGAAAACCCACTAGACTTCCTAAGTTTTTTATTTCTGCTTTCTAATCACCTCTGTTTCTAATGCTAATCATTAAAAAATTTATTTTTGTCACTTCATGCCTGGTCTGTTTCCAACTCCACATCTCTCAAATCCATCCCCTTCTTTCTACTCATAATTATCTCCACATTTTAAGCTCTCATTACCTCTCAGTGGGACTACTAAAATACTTTCATAATTGAACTTCCTATGTCTTAATCCTCTTCAGTTTATCCTCTACAGAAGTACCAACGTGATATTACTAAGTGATAAGTCCAATTATATCACCACCCTTCAAAAAGTTTTAATGGGCCCTTATCACATATAGAAAAAGACACTCTTCTGTGGAGCCTTCACT
The DNA here is from genome assembly GCF_048593235.1 of Sminthopsis crassicaudata. Taxonomy (NCBI): domain Eukaryota; kingdom Metazoa; phylum Chordata; class Mammalia; order Dasyuromorphia; family Dasyuridae; genus Sminthopsis; species Sminthopsis crassicaudata. Next base: position 381,916,539 of record NC_133619.1, read on the forward strand.
ATATGATTTTTAACCTATGATGAATGTTCCCATGCTCTTAGTACAATTTTTGATTTAAAAATGTACTAAGACTTTGAGACATCTTGAATTTCAGATTAAGTTATTATCCTTTCCCCTTCTCCATGCACAATACTCTCTAGAAAAACGAATCTATTTTTGTTAGTTTTTATGTTTCATTTCATTTCACTCCTATCTGATTTTGTACAGACTATCTCCAATGTAAGGAATATTCTCTCCTTTCACTTCTAACTCTTGGAATCTTTAGGATTCTTTTAAGCTCAGGTCAAGTGATATTTCCTATATTTCTTGAACTACTGTCCCTCCCCAATTATTAGTAAACTTTCCTCAAATTACTTAGTAATGACTTTGTAAGTATTGCATACATCTTTATCTGTGTACATGTTTCTTCCCTAAAAGGAAAAGAAAAAGGTAAAGCCTAGAAATGTGACTTGTCAAGCTCGTACACCTGCTAAAAAGTTAAAAATGAACTCAAACCTCAATCTTCTAAGCTCACTAGACTGAATAACACTCTTCTCTGCTTTCTTTTAAGCAGCTTCCAGCTCCATTTGAATTTTTAAAAATATACATTGTGTTTTCCACACACATTTCTCCTCCTTCTTTTCATATCTTCCAAATTTCCAGTTTAAGTAAATTTTCCTTCCTTATATACTATGACTCCAATTCTAATATGCTTTGTCTTCTTTGCACTTTGTTCTGACTCACACATTCTTTACATCTCTTTTGGTTTTAGATGTTTAGTATATGTTCGTAATTATTAAGGAGAAAAAATGTTGTATTATGGTAACTTTAAAACTGTTTATTTTTAACTTCCAATTATTTTATATTAAAATTCTGTTTTGTAGATCATTACAACAAAAACAAGTTTTTCATTTATTGTAGGTTTACTTTAATATCATTGTATAACCTATTTGAACAATACAAGCTAATGCAATGATAGTAGCCTCTTTAAAGATATATTTTCTTCAGTTTCCATTCATTAACTGAATTGAAAATTTCAGTGACTATAGAAATAACAGACAGCTTCATAGTAAAGGAAAAAAATAATGAAATATAGTTCAGCTATCTTATACTCATAAATTATCTCAGTTTGTCAGATTAACCTATTTGTATTAATTCTAAATTTATCTATATAAAATTACAATTAAAGTGAATAATGAAACATTAAGTTGAAATATATTTTGAAAAGAGGGAAATCATATTAAATAAAATTGTACATCTTTAAAATTAATTTTATGCATCTTTGAGATAAAATTAGTAAATTCTTGGATGATTGGACCAACCTTTGTGTCTATGTGAGCCGTCCATGTTGCTAAATTCGATATGATTCTCATCAGCCCAGTAGAGCCTACTATTGACATAATCTATTGTAAGTGCCATAGGTCTAGAAATCTTTGTTTCTATGACAACACTCTGATTGGTTCCATCCATCCCAACTCGGCCAATGTGAGGATATTCGCAGCAGTCAATCCAGTACAAATACCTAGAAAAGAAAATCAATGACTATTCTGTTTACAGAAGCTCAAGCTTCAACACCCAAGCAAATTTTATTTATTTACTTAGCAGTTTTCAAATTAATTTTTAGACATCTCAGTCTGAAAGAGCTGTTCTTTGGAAAACATTCTTTGATGACAATTAGATCAAATGAGATAATATTTATAAAAATGTTTAGCTCAATACTTAGTAGGAGCCTTGTCTTCCCTCTTCTGTTTCTTTGAATTTTTACTGTAATGTTGATGTGCCACATTTATTCTTATTATTTCAACATTTAAAACTTAGATAATAGGTAAATGATTGCATAAAAAATTATTTTCAGTATGCTGCCTTCTTAGAGAATACAAAATTACAGAAGATAAAAACTACAAAGATAGGACATATATAATTGTCACACACAAAGCACACTATGCACCAACTATTTGGTGCAACCAAACAATCATTTAATTTTGGAGACGATCTCCTCAAAAGAGATGAATTAACTTAAGATTAGTAAGAACATATGAGATTCAAATCCAGGTCTTCTAAGCCCCAAAGTATTATTATTATTATTATTATCATTTTTAAATTATTTATCATAAAGTCCATTTTGGTGTTTTAAAAAGGAATGTACATGTTTAACTAGAAAAAATAAATTAAAAACCATTTGGTTCTAATTTAAGTCTGATCTTGAAAGAGTGAGGAAAAATACATTGAGACCATAACAAAGACTTACTTAAGAAAAAAAGATCATAACAGAATCAACTTATGCTGCAAGCATCATTTTTATTTCTGCTTTGAGAGTGGAGTAGAAAAAGGCAGAGAAGAGTGGAATTGAGTCAGGCTAGTTTGAGACTGCCCCAAGAAAAAGCTATAGTAGAGGTTACTTATCAATGAGGAGGACTCAAAGTAATTTTACAAGAGCTACTTTCTCCAAAAGTAATATTAAACAAAAGTTTTTAGGCACATGAAGAGTTATAAGAAATGATAGGAGAAAGAATAAAGAAGTATTTTACTCTCTGGTGAGGAAAAGAAAAAAAAAAAAAAAAAGGGAGGTACTTTGTTTGCACTAATGTAGGTGTCAGATTTCCAGCCTTTTTTTGTTTGTTTGTTTTAAGACTTCTATTTCCAAAGTTACCAGAAACTTGAAGAGCAAAATTTCCTTTTCTGATTTTACTTATCCTTGAGATTTCTGATCTCTATCTTTCAGATAATTGTCTCTGATCCAAGCTAACATTATCACAAATTTCCACAGATGTCAATAATTTCTTTCAATTCTTCCCAAAGGATCTGTGATTTCACTGGGATTTGTTGTATAGATTATAATCTCTTTATGAGTTAATATTTTACTGATGGCTTTGAGTTATTATACTGTTTTCAATTTGTCTCAAAATTTGATCTAGATTAGTATTCAGACAACAAATATATTTCCTCTCATTCTGAACTCAAAACTCTTGAATTTCAATTATCTCAACTATAAAAACATACAAAGAGGTGTCTGTCTCTTACTAAAGCTCTGACTCAAGTTCTACAATTCTTTTAAAGTTAATAGAATCTAACAGAGTGTACACATCATTGGAATACCTTTAGGGGAGTAAGAAGCAGTGCTGATATTTGAATCCAAATTTTTTAATCCAAATTAAGAACACTTACTACTGTTTCATATTGTCGGTATTAAACATATCACTTCCTTATTCAAAATTTCTAAATAGACCCATAAGTCTCTGGGACAAACAATATTTCAGGTTGGCATTTCTGATTACCTATAATCTGATTCCATATCACTTTTCTAGCTTTAGGCAACTTTACTCTCTTTCAAACATTCTATATTCTTTTTAACTTGGACCTTAATTATTCTCAATCTTTTTCTCCCTTCCCATCATGGATTTGAATAGGCCATCCTCCCATGCCTAAACTATATCCCCTCTATTCATCTTCCTTTTGGAAACTTCTTTCTTCAACTCCAGATATTACTTCTTCCATAGAACAGTGTTACTTCTTCCTCAAATTTTCTCAGTCAACAAACTTGGCATTCTTCTTATCTCTTTCTGTTATGACATATTTTAATGTTCATTTTTAATTACTACCTATATTGCTACTTTCTTCAAGTATTCGGCAAGTCAACATCTTTGAGCTTTGGTATTTCCATTTTCCATCCCCACTCCATTCATTTAAAACTTATATCTAAAATACCACTCATTTTTAGTGTGATGAAACTATTTCCATTTGCAACACCATTTCTATCACAGGTATGTCTTTAGTAACTCAGGGTAGAAATCTTGGGCTCATTTTTAATTCATCTCTCTCATTGCTTAAATTATAATAGACCACTACATATAACTTTTACTTGATGGTTTACAATTTTTTCCTTATATTCTTTTTGTGAAAAAGTAAGTATAAATATTATATTTTCTATTATATATATTGAAATTAAAGAAGATAAATGGTTTTAAAGACCCAGGATCACATAGTTAAACTGTAGTCAGGTCTTATAACTCATTGAATTATATATTATTCATTTTTTCCTTTGAAAATCCATATCTGTTTCTCTCCAAAAATGTATAAAAATTGTTCCCCACTTCTCCCATCCTACTAAATGAATCTATCCCAAAGAAACTTTCATTAAATTTTTCTGTGATTCAAGTACTTACAGTATCTCCCAATTACTCATCCTATGTATCAATGTTGTAGCAAGGTACAAGAATTGCAGAACTGGTATGGAAGTTAGGAAGATTTTAGTTTAAGTTGTCTCTGAGTGCTTTGTTCAAATTTCTAAGACAATAAATTATCAGAGACAGCTTCCCTATACTAATGCAATAATAGGTCCAAGCTAACCCTTATAAATAAGCCAATTAACAAATATTTATTGAGTAGTTTTTCTATGTTCTATCTGGAACATAAGATACATGTATACTGGAGGTCTCCCTTACCTCTCTATAGACCTCCAGTATCAAACCATCAACTAATAGTCATCATAAACTAGATGTCTTAAACTTAACCTTTTCAGAACTAAACTCATTATATCCCTTCCCCTCTAAACCCTTCTGTTTTTCTAACTGACGACTTCTTAACTGGAATGGTATCCCCAACTTTCCAGTCAAACATGTTGTCATTATTGATTCCTCTCTAACCTCCTTATATCTAATCACTTGCCCCAATTCTACTTTAATAACATTTCTAATATATGTTCCCTCTGACACTGTCACCTTTCTACTGTAGTACCTCATCAACTCACATGTTGTAACAGCCTGTTTGTTTGCTATACTAACTTTATTTTTCCCCTATCTATTCCATTCAACACTCAGCTGTTAAACAGATCTTTACAATATGTAGGACTGACCAATGCCTCATTCTCTATTTCATAAATTCCAATAGTTCCCTATTATCTCTAAAATCAACTAAAAAAATTCTCTTATTTGGCTTCTAAGATTCTTCATAATCTTGCCCCTTTCATCTCCCTGACCTGTTTATGCTTTATTTCCCTCTATATACACACTGCAAACTTTGGAAAATGGCCTCTTGGCTGCTTCTTGCATTGTATATTCTATTTATTGCCTCTGAGCATTTTTACTAGTTGACCTCGATAATTAGAATTCTTTTTCTTCTCATTTTCATGTATTAGCCTCTCTTACTTCCCTCAAAATAACTTTCTGAAAAATTATTTTCCAGTCTTCCCTTACCTATGCTTTGGCTCCTCCATTAGATCTTGAGTTTTCCGAGTGTAAAACTGATTATGTCCGAGTGTAAAACTGATTATGTTATCTTTTTTTTTTCATTTCTTTGAATTCCCTTTGCTTAGTATCATGTTTGCTAAATAGTATAACTTGATAAATTTTAACTGACAGAAAAAGAGGCATCTCATCTACATACTAAAATCTTTCCATGCTAATCAAGGGACAATTCAAATTTAATCTCCCTGCTCCAAAAACATCCCATAACTATATTTAGCCAAATCATCCTCTACTTTTATCAGAATTTCTATAGAACTTATATTCAATATCACATACTTAAGCAGTTCTTTATCATGTCTTTTTCTCTAATTAAGAGATTTAAATTGGGTGATAGTATCTTGAGATGAATTCCAAAAGTACTGAATAATGAAGTTCAAAGAATGCCTATTAAACGATAGATATCAACTTGCCTGGAGGTTTTTTTTTTTTTTTTTTTTTTTTTTTTTTAAATTTGTGGACAGGATTTGGTGTGTGCAAGGTTCCTTCATTGCCCATGTTCTGGATACCCATATCTATTTCTATCAATTACTAATGACATGTGTAGGGAAAAAAGAAAAAGAAAAAAAGCACACTCATCTTCTTATCTTTGGATGGCTTAGATGATAGAAGCCATACTAAAAGAATCTAAAAAAGACTAGAATGGTGGTCTATAAATAATTTGAAAACTATTAGGACACAAGTTCAAAAGATCAGTTAGATAAGTTAGGACATATAAGACATGGTTAAATGTGAATAGAATATTAGTTTCAAACTCAATGTAAATTAGTAGTATGCTATGTTAATCAAATAAGCTGAATAATAGACTAAAGTAACAGAAGAAGCATTTAGAACAAGAGAGATTTTGGTACCAGACCATTCTCTGAATATAACTGTTTAATTTGGGAGGATATTTAACAAAGGATATTAACCAGATGAATAAATCCTTCTGAGGATGATGAGAAGAATGAAGGAATTTTAAATCATACCATGAGAAGACAGATTGAAAGATCTGGACATGTTTAGTCTATAAAGGATGAAAATCAGGGGAGATTAAGATCTCTGTGTTCAAATATTTAAATGTTGTCATATAGAAGAGGAATCAGATTTAGTCTGCTTGACCTTAAAGGGTAGGACAAAGACTGATAAATGAAATCTGTAGGGAAACAAGATTGTATATTAATATAAAGCACTTTCTTTTCTTTCTTTCTTTCTTTTTTTTTTTTTTTTCTGAGGTAACTGGGGTTAAGTGAGTTGCCCAGGGTCACACAACTAGGAAGTGCTAAGTGTCTAAGGCCAGATTTAAACTCAGGTCCTCCTGATGTCAGTGCTGATCATCTATCCACTACACCACCTAACAGCCCTCAATATAAAGAATTTTCTAGAATTAGGCCTCTCCAAAAATGGAATGAACTTTCTAAGAAAGTGAGCTCTCTGATCCTAGAAGTGTTAATGTTAAAAACTATAAGGCCATTTGTCAGAGAGATTGTAGAGATTAATGCTTCAGGTAAAAGATTAGAGGAGATGATCTCTGAAGTTATTTAGAACTCTGGGATTTTGTTAGTTTACAATTTCTTCTTTAAATATTATTTAGGCTTACTCACCACTATTTTTTAAAATAATCTATATTTGCTTTAAAAAGTAATCATAAACATATATACATATATATACACATATATATATACATACATACACATACACAGATATAGAGACAGATACTCTCAGTATTTAACCATAACGTCTAAATTGTAGTTGAGTTCTTTTTAAATTATCTTCTTATATAATGCTTAGATTAATTGGTTAAAAACAAAGATAATTATTTTACAAAATATCCAAATTGAAATGAATGATCTGAAATTTTTTGCTCATATGTAAGGTTCACCTAAGACTATGTAGAAAGAAGCTCAGTCACAATACATTCTTTGTAAGTTGTGAATAAGTGTAAACAAGATATGTAAAAGAATCCCAGCTTGTAACCATAACAACAGGCTGTTCAGTTTTGTGAATGCTAGGATGCCTTTTATAGTTCAATAGAGTGTATTTTGCCAGAATGAATGAAAATAGATCAAGGGAAAAGAAGGTTGTTTTTTTTTTTTTTTTTTTTTTTGCATTTTAATTTTTTTTCTTTATTGGAAAAAAGAAACAAATTTAGACAGTACCATCCATTTATAATTATTTGTTTTCTCAATTTGCAATTAATCTCTTCTTGCTCCTTTATGTGATTTTCTTTCACTGAAAATTAGAATAGAAAAGGTGACTACCTGGATATGTTTAAAAGAGGCAAAAACTAAGTTTGTGTGTGGTAGTCATTTATAGTTGTTAACCTTACAAGTTAACATGTTAGAGCTTGAGACTCGTGGTTTCTTACAAAAGGAGAGAATACTTTCATATATAGATGAACCTCTTCTTATCTGCTTATAGAAAAGGTAATTGTATTAGCTAATCAGTGAAGCAGATATACTTTAATATTTGGTCCTTACCACAAAATAGTCAATAACTATAGCAATGTAATGTTTGACAAACCCAAAGACTCCAGCTTTTAGTATAAGAATTCACTATTTGACAAAAAACTGCTTGGAAAATTGGAAATTAATATGGCAGAAACTAGGCATTGATTCACACTTAACACCATACACCAAGATAAGATCAAAATGGGTTCATGATTTAGATAAAGAACGAGATCATAAATAAATTAGAACATAGGATAGTCTACCTCTCAGACTTGTGGAGGAGGAAGGAATTTTTGACCAAAGAAGAACGAGAGATCCTAATTGATCACAAAATAGAAAATTTTGATTATATCAAATTAGAAAGCTTTTGTACAAATAAAACTAATGCAGAGAAGTTTAGAAGGGAAGCATTAAATTAGGAAAACGTTTTTAAAATTAAAGTTTCTGATAACGGACTCACTTCCAAAATATATAGAGAATTAACTCTAATTTATAAGAAATCAAGCCATTCTCCAATTGATAAATGGTCAAAGGATATGAACAGACAATTCTCAGATGATGAAATTGAAACCATTTCTAGCCATATGAAAAGATGCTCCAAGTCATTATTAATCAGAGAAATGCAAATTAAGAAAACTCTGAAATACCACTTTATACCTGTCAGATTGGCCAGGATGACAGGAAAAAATAATGTTGAATATTGGAGGGGATGTGGGAAAACTGGGACACTAATGCATTGTTGGTGGAATTGTGAATGGATCCAGCCATTCTGGAGAGCAATTTGGAACTACGCCCAAAAAAGTTATCAAACTGTGCATAACCTTTGATGCAGCAGTGTTACTACTGGGCTTATATCCCAAGGAAATACTAAAGAGGGGAAAGGGACCTGTATGTGCCAAAATGTTTGTGGCCACTCTTTTTGTAGTGCCTAGAAACTGGAAAATGAATGGATGCCCATCAATTGGAGAATGGTTGGGTAAATTGTGGTATATGAATGTTATGGAATATTATTGCTCTATAAGAAATGACCAGCAGGATGAATACAGAGAGATTTGGAAAGATTTACATGAACTGATGCTGAGTGAAATGAGCAGAACCAGGAGATCACTATACACTTCAACAACAATACTGTATGAAGATGTATTCTGATAGAAGTGGAAATCTTCAACATAAAGAAGATCCAACTCACTTCCAGTTGATAAATGATGGACAGAAACAGCTATACCCAGAGAAGGAACACTGGGAATTGAATGTAAAGCGTTAGCACTACTGTCTTTCTACCCAGGTTACTTATACCTCCGGAATCCAATTCTTACCGTGCAACAAGAAAATTGGTTTTACACACATATATTGTATCTAGGTTATACTGTAACACATTTAATATGTATGGGATTGCCTGTCATCTAGGGGAGGGAGTGGAGAGAGGGGAAAATTTGGAAAAATGAATACAAGGGATAATGTTGTAAAAATATTACTCATGCATATGTACTGTCAAAAAATTATAATTGTAAAATTAATAAAAAAGAAAAAAAAAAGAAAGAAATGACCAGCAGGAGGAATAGAGAGAGGCTTGGAGAAACTTACATGACCTGATGCTAAGTGAAATGAGCAGAACCAGGAGATCATTATACATGACAACAACAATACTATGTGAGGATCAATTCTGATGGAAATGGCTATCTTTGGCAATGAGAAGATCTAATTCAGCTCTAATTGATCAGTGATGAACAAAACCAGCTGCACCCAGAGAAAGAACACTGGGAAATTATTTGCATTTTTGTTTTTCTTCCCAGGTTATTTTTACCTTTGTAAATCTGATTTTTCTTGTGCAACAAGATGACTATATAAATACATATACATATATTGTATTTAAGATATACTTTAACATGTTCAACATGTATAACGCTGCCTGCCCTCTAGTGGAGGGGGGAGAAGGAAGGAAGGGAAAAGTTGGAACAGAAGTGATTGACTGCAAGGTATGATGTTGAAAAATTACCCATGCATATGTTCTGTCGATAAAAAGCTATAATAAAAAATAATTGGTTCTTACCAAAGAAGAAGAAGGTTAGGAGAGCCATTTAAAGAGAATAAAAATCATGTTGGTATCAAAGAAAAATGTTCTGGATTTTTTAGTTTTTTAGTTTTTTTGTGGTTTTTTTGTGTTTGTTTTCTGGAGAAATGTATTGCCCATATGAAATTTAATAGCATTTTAACTTTATGAGTTGTAGTCTATGCAAATATAGCAGAGTAGAAGAATAAAGAACCAGGAGAATGAAGATTTGCTTTCAAATACTAGTTTGAAATTATTATTTATATGACATTGGTAATTGCATTTAATCCTTGTGAGCTTCCAATTTCTTTTAAATAAAATTGAAGCATAGGATATGAATTAACTTACTTCTCCAAGATTTCATTTTGCTCTAATTTATTGTGGTTTTATTTATCTAGTTAAGTAGAGGGGAAAATCATGCAAGCCAGGTATTTGACTACATTTATGAGTGAAATAATAATGATACATAGACATAGTCAAAAATATCTCATGACAATTGGCCAAATGACTCTCAATGACAAAAGTACTGGACTAGTAGTTATAAACCAATAAGCAAAAAAAACAAAAAACAACCTACTAGATTCTCTTTTTTAGTTCCTGTCAGTACTGCTATATCTTGCTACAAATAAGAGATATATTACTTGAAAGCTACATGTAGATCAACTTTAATATACTGAAAATTCTGTAACTTAAAACTCTTCTATGATGGATCATTTATAATGTGAGCAAAGCAAAGGACTATATCTTATTACTTTGTTGGTTTAAATTTTTGTACTTGGAATACACATGGAGTTTTATACATATACATATATATGCACATATTTACATATATATATCTGAAATAGGGATCAGGAATATAATATATTTTACAAGTTAGCATATTTGAGTTGGAGACCAAGCACTTTCCAAAATCATCATTATCTTCTTCTATTATTGATTATTCTTCCATGACAATAATAAAGGCATCGTGGTTTTATGCATCCTTCCTTTGGATATCCAAAATATGTTTATATGTATTCTAATTAGTATTCAGAATACAAAGTTAAATATTATATTAAAATAATATTTGTATTTAAAATAATTATTTTTATGTTTGCTTATATAGTCATAAATATGGCATAAATGTAAATACTGATTACAAAAATATATCAGAGAAGTAGTGCTTTAACAAGTCTGCTATTAAAAATTCCTTAAAACTCTTTTGAGCTAGTTTTACAGCTTCAAAAAAAAGTTTGCTTTTCTTTTAAAATAAAAGTGAGAAAAGGATAGAATTTCTTATATTGTGTGACCTTTCTTTTCTAAATGATTCTTAAAACTTAAGTTGTATCATTAATATAATTTTAAAATAAGTTATGTGAATGGAATATTGTCCTACCTTGAATAAGTCCATAATTTTTTCACTGATAAAAATAATCAGTACAAGTAGCAATCCATTCATAACTTTCTCATTTTGGGGGGTAATTACTGTTTATGGGACAAAATTTATTCGGTCCATATGGTTACTTGCTTTTAATGGTATCTTTGTTTTCATTTTTACTTCATTTCTATAATTATGATAATAAGGCCCCGAGTGATACTAAAACTGAGTCATCAAAGAAAAGCATTAATGAGTCATCCACATTATATTATTTTACTATTTAATATATTATAATTATTTTAAAAATCCAGGTCAGATTAAACAATTCCAAATGATTCAACTTTCACTATAGTCATCTTTGGAGATCATTTTGGGTGGCCCTTAAGAAAATATATATAAATTGGATATAAATACTCAAGTATGTCCATTGGATACAGATGATCAACAGTAAAAGCATACAATATAATTTTTTTGGTAATTTAAAGATATATTTATTGAACAATTATCATGTAGAACATTATATGAGGTGCTAGATGAAATTGAAAATTTAAATGACATGTAATCTTTTTTTAATCAATAAATATTTATTAAGTACCCACTATGTGCCAGACACTGTGCTGTTCTGAGTATATTTCTCACAACTTTCAATTAATTATATAATGCTAAAAATGCTATATGATACACAATATTGTTTTGAAAGTCTGCCTGTTTCCTTCTCATAAATTCATTACTGATATTCTGTATATGTATATCAATTATTCTCATAAAACTTTTGATGGATGATGGAACATAAAACTATAGTTCTGTAGTTATCAATATCATTTTAGTTGTTTATCTACTAAATAATAGCAATTGTATACTTTTAGCATGCTCCATTCTTTCAGAAACCCTTAAAATTTGAGTTCTAAGTGATTTTGAAATTGTGTTGCTTTTTCACAGACTTCCTGTATGTGTATTTGGTTCAGTCTATCTTCCATTTTCATTTATTTTATTCAGTGCCATACCCACTTCTTCATAAAGCACATATGGGACTTTTATGACTATAATGACTCCATTGACCTAGATGGAAAAGAGCTTATTATAATTTTTTTATAATTTTTCATTTTCAACTATTTTCTTTTCTCCTTCCACTTTCATCCTCAAATGTCCTTTGGATAACTTGGATTAGTTATATTTTGTGTGTGTAAGTGTGTGTGTGTGTGTTTTAAAGCTTTTTATTTTCAAAATATATGCATAGATAGTTTTCATCATTCACCATTGCGAAACCTTGTATTCCATTTTTTTCTCCTTCCCTTCCCCCACCCCCTCTCTTAGATGGCAAATAATTCAATATATGTTAAACATGACATGTAGTTTTTTCCCCCCTGAGGCAATTGGGGTTAAGTGACTTGCCCAGGGTCACACAGCCAGGAAAGTGTTAAGTATCTGAGACCAGATTTGAACTCTGGTCATCCTGACTTCAGGGCTGGTGTTCCTATACACTGCGCCACCTACCTGCCCCATAACATGTAGTTCTTAACCTCATAAAACTTATACCTGACTTGATAAAAAAATATATAAAAACAAGATAAAAGAGATGCAAAATAAAGTTTTATTTAATATTGAAAGGGAAAGGGAATTCTCCCACCAAAAAATAGTACTCCTGTTAAGCTTTAAAGAATGGTTGTGATTTTAATAGCTAAAGAAGAACAGTGAGGACTCCACTATGAACAAATGGGAAAAAACGAGTTGAAGTACTTTGAGTCATCAAGAATCTTCCAATTTTGCTAAAGCATAAAAGAGAGCAACTAACAGAGCAACATGAAAGATAAGATAAGCTTAGAAATGCAGTGTGATGCCTTACTCTGGAGGATATTGAAAGCATGCAAAATAGTTTTAACTTTACTTAAGTAGACAATGGGAATTTTTGTGCAGGAGATTGATACAACTACATTTTTTGAATAAGAAATATTATCTTGCAGTAGTATATAGAGTGGATTGGAGGTATAAGAGTGAAATTTGATGAGTGGTTCAGTGTATACAGATCTAGATCTTGAGTAAGGAAAACCTGAGTCCAAATTCAGCTTCACATACTTAACTAGCTATATGATTCTGGCAAGTCACTTAATCTTTGTATAACTCAGTTCCTTTATTGCAAAATGGGTGTGTGTGCATGTATATATGTGAATATATATATATATATATATATATATATATACACATATATATATACATACATACATACATACATACTTGGACTTGTTACTATGGAGAAGGTATTAGGGAGTTCATCAGTGATTAAGATATGGAATGCCAAAAAATGATGAGATCTCATTAATTTAGATAAGTGAATTTTTAATAACTCATTCCAATTTTGTGAATGCTAGTAGGATTTTGTAGCTTAGGAACAGAAACAAAGAAACTATAGTTGGAAATTAAGAAAGTAGAAAAGCAGAACAAAGAAATAAAAGATTAAAAAGTTGTAAGACAGAGCATTAGTCTACTTATAGTTTCTCAAATCCAAAAGGATATAAATAAAATCTGAATAAAACAAATTTAGAACAAAAGCAAAAAAGCTCACAATAAAAGGTAGAGAATAGATTAAAGTGAGGAGAAGGAAATAGTATAATAATAGAAGGCAGATTTCAAGATATTACATATATAGCAAGGGTTCAGTTCATTGTTAAGATATAAGATATAAAAAAATATTGTAAAGATTTGTGTAATGATGGAGCTCATGGGAATTCAGACTGATAAACTTGGAGGATAGTTTGTAAGAATCATAGTCATCAATCATGAAATCATCAAGAATGATGCCAAGGGTTGAGGTGAAGAAGAAGTTGGTACTACAGTTCTAATGTCATTGAAGATGACGGGATAATATCCTTCATGTTGATAAAAGAAAGCTATAAACATCTTCTCATTGTGATATAATTCAATAATGAGTTATTCACAGAAAAAAAGATTTATGGTTTGATGGGGGGCAGCTAAGAGTCTTTACTTGGCAGTGGGGACTAAGATATATGGGGACTGTTCCCCTTTTCTCTGTGAGTTGAATCATGAGAGGAAGGCTTATAAAGGAGTTGATTAGTAAGGTAAAGGAGAAGATGAATTGATTGATAAAACTTTTTTTTTTTTTTTACCACAATTGTATTGGAATCTTAAATCATTGAAATATGGAATAGCATATCATAGCTGGAAAGGATAAAACTTCTTCAGAATTTACATTAGGCTTCAAAAGAGTGATCTCTTTTGGGGAAAACAAATACAAACAAAATGTTGTTCTTCATTAAAAATTCTTGTAGAGCTCAACTTTTTCTAAAAGAAACACCATT